>NC_134899.1:33789120-33796620 GCF_041734735.1 Babylonia areolata | reverse complement strand
CCTCTGGGTGTATGTTTGCCTGTTTGTCTATCTGTCTGTCTGTCTGCCCTTGTGTCTGGTGTTGTCTCTCCCGGTTTCTGTATATCTGTTTGTCTGTCTGTCAGAGTCTCTCTTTCCCTTTCTGTCTCTGTCTCTCTTTCTGTCTCTGCCTGTCTGTCTCTCTGTCACACACACACACACACACACACACACACACACACACACACACGCACACACGCACTCTCTCTCTCTCTCACGCATACACACACACGCGCACTCTCTCTCTCTCTCTCTTTCTTTCTCTCTCTCTCTCTCTTTCTCTCTCTCTCTCTCTCTCACAGACACACACACACTCTCTCTCTCTCTGTTTCACTATGTACATAATTTTGTTTTCAACTCTTTTCTATTACTCACCTTGGAGAAAATGGCGTCGACATATATGCCAGAAATCAATAACGGTATGAGTTGAACTTCTCTTGGTGCGCGTAAGTTTGTCTGTTTGTCTGTGTATTCTCCAGTCTTTCTCTTTTCCTTTGCTTCCGCTTTAGCCTGTGTGTCAAAGAGTGTTACAGGTGTCATAGAACGCGTCACTGTTTCGAACTACAACAAAAATCAGTACTTCATTATGCGTGTGCACGTGTGCGCGCGTGTGTGTCAGTGAGTGTGTGTGTTTGTGTGTGTGTTTGCGCATTTGTACGAGCGTCTATACGTACCTTTGCACGCGTTTGTACGTGCGTGCGTAGAAGTCTGTGTGCGTGCGTGCGCGGGCGCGCGCGCTTGCTTGTTTGTGTGATTATTCGTGTGAATGTGCGCACGAACGTTTGTGTTTTCGTTTCAGTCAGTAAAAGGACTAGTTGCAAAGGTCATTTGCCATCTGATATAAACATAATGTATCCGAATTTTAAAAAATAGCAACCCGAAACAAACAGAAAAAAAGACTGGATACAGTGTGCTGCTTGCAAGAAGAAAGGTGGATGCACAATATATATTATGTTTATATTAGATGGCAAAGTGTTGTGCTCTGGCGAAATTATGTAGAATAAATCCACTCTGATAGGTACACGCGCCCACACACACACACACACACACACACATACACACACACACACACACACACACACACACACACACACACACACGATGTATCAAAATTCAAAAAACGAAAAAAAATAGAAGAAAAAAGACTGGATACAGTGGAGAGGGTCAATGAATATAGATATTTAGGGACCATCTTAGACAATAAGCTGACTTTTGACGAAATGTTGATTCCATTCATAAGAAATGTCAATCTAGAATTTTGTGTTTACAGAAGCTTAGAAATGTTGGTATAAATTCAACTATTCTTCAAAGTTATTATGGATGTTGTATCGAGTCCGTGCTCACAGTTTCATTTATGTGCTGGTATGGAAGTTTGGAAGTGAGGAGTAAGCGTGTTTTGAACGATGTCATGAGTGTATGCGGTAAAATTGTGGGAGTGAAACAAGCTAGTATGCAAGAGCTGTATGAAAGTCGAGTGGTTAAAAAAAGCAGGCAAATAGCAACTGACGACAACCATATTTTAGCAAAGTATTATGAGCTATTGCCATCAGGACGACGCTACAGAACTTTTAAGTTGAAATCCAGAGCTCTGAAGACTTCCACGTTCAATCCACCTTTTAAATTCTTGAGAACTCTGTGTGTGTGTGTGTGTGTGTGTGTGTGTGTGTGTGTGTGTGTGTGTGTGTGTGTGTGTGTGTGTGTGTGTGTGTGTGTGTGTGTGTGTGTGTGTGTGTATGTGCGTGCGCGCACTCTCATGTGAGACGTGTGAAAGTCCGTGCATGATAGGTTGTACCTTCTTCTAGTTGTGTGTGTGTGTGTGTGTGTGTGTGTGTGTGTGTGTGTCTGTGTGTGTGTGTGTCTGTGTGTGTGTGTGTGTGTCTGTGTGTGTGTGTGTTTACTGAGCTTAAAAACATGACAATTGGTTATTATGAATGTACAATATATAGGGTGAATAATGTGCAATATGCAGGATGAATGTACAATGGAAAATGTCTAATGCTAACATCCATATTCTAAATATATTTATGTTAATAATTACGATGTAATAATTAATTGCAATGTTTTAAAAGCGAATATGTGAAATGCTTTCATTTGAGAACATATGTTTATTACTCTTGTTTAATTAAGTAAATTATAAACCGCGTGTGTGGGTAGGGTGGGGGGTGGGTGGGTGCGGGTGTCTGCTGATTATCTGGTTGTGGTTTTCCGCAATTTATCTTTATTCTTATCTTATCTGTCTATTATAATCAATGTGCAATATAGTAGGCTATGCTTATAATTATATTCAAAATAATGTTTCTTAATTCTTTCTGTTTTTACATTACGAATACCAGTTATTACCTGCAGTGTGTGGATGTATGTATGAAACGGTGTATGTGATATTTTTTACATTTGTTTTTTTCGTAATATTCGTAAAAGCTGTTGTTGACTTTTACAGTTATGGTTCCCATGTTGTTTACTTGTCTATGTTGTGATAATGCACCTGACCAAATTTCTCCAGTTGGAGATAATAAAGTTATTCTTATCTTATGTTATCTTATACGGTGTGCTGCTTGCAAGAAGAACGGTGGATGCACAAATATATATATATATATATATATATATATATATATATATATATATGCGTGTGTGTATGTGTGTGTAAGTGTTGTGCATATCTCTCTCTCTCTCTCTCTCTCTCTCTCTCTCTCTCTATATATATATATATATATATATATGCACAACACACACACACACACACACACACACACACACACACACACACATATATATATATATATATATATATATATATATATATATACAAATACATACATGTATACACAAATATATATGTTGTTGTTTTTTTATGTGTGTGTGTGTGTGTGTGTGTGTGTGTGTGTGTGTGTGCGTGCGCGCGTGTACCTATCAGAGCACAACACTTACGTTGCCATGTCTTCTTTTTCAGTGCGCCAAGTTGCATAATTGCACACGGGACCTCGGTATTATCGTTTCATCCTAATGACTAGACACTCTCAGTAAAATATAATTTTCAAGTCAAGCGTGAGAGAAAGGTGCGAGAGCGAGATCGGGATTCGAACCCAGACTCTGACGGACACTGAACTGGCCTGATAAGCGTCTTGACCATTCTGCCACCTTCCTCACCAACAACGACCCATCACTCTGCAGTTCAGCTTCCTGCTTTCCGGTTCTGACACCCGAAGCACACACACACACACACACACACAGAAGCCTCGTCCTCCACTACACTGTCATCGTTCCCCTGCCGCGTGGCCAACTAAACCTGGAGGGAGAGGGGGGCGGGGGTGGGGGTGGGGGTTGGGGGGGGGGGGGGAGGAAAACAGAGATGAGTGAGCAGAGTGGTAGGGACGGCGTTAGAGACTTGGATGATGAAAGTAAACAATATTCTTTCTTTCTTTCTTTGTTGTTTTTTTTTTTTTCCCGAGATTTGGATGATGAAGCAAACAATATTCTTTCTCTCTTATTTTTTTTCTTTCTGAAGCCCATCGAAATGGCACATAGCTCGCTGTTCTTTTGGACTGAGACTGCCGGCGAATCGAGCTGTGAAACTAACACCCTGAAGAAGAGAGAGAGAGAGAGAGAGAGAGAGAGAGAGAGAGAGAGAGAGAGAGAGAGAGAGAGAGACAGACAGACAGACAGGCAGCCAGGCAGGCAGGAAGGAAGGAAGGCAGACAGATGCACAAACCGACATACATATTATGCACAAGGAAAGTTTCCGCTTGTACACTTTATTGATTTCTGGCTAAAAGGTCAACACCGTTCTTTTCAAAGGTAAGCAGTAAAAAGTGGTGAAAGTGAAGATGGAGACTTGAAAGAAACAAATACATAAAGAGTGGAAAGAGAGATGAGAAAGAGAGAAAGACAGACAGAAAGAGATGTTGTGTTCACTTCAGTTCAGTCCATTTACTCAAAGAGTCGTCACTGCGTTCGGAAATATCCATATACGCCACACCATATCCGCTAAGCAGAAACCTGACCCGCAATGTAACCCAACGCGCATAATCAGGCCTCGATGGAAAATAAAATGAAATATAACACAACCAAAACCCGTAAATAGATGAAATAAATAAATAAATTGTGTAACGAATGAAGTACTAAACAAAAATAATAAATGGAGTATAAATAAAAATGAATGAATAAATAGACAAATAAATGAAATAGCATAAAATATAAAGGAACAGATCCTACCGTACTGAACAACAAAAAGATCTGGAAAATGACGAAAAGACGACGACGAAGAAGAAGGAGAAGAAGAAATAGGAGCAGGAGGAGCAGGAGGAGGAGATGGATGAGGAGGAGAGTGAAAAAAAAAATCAACGGAAATGATACATAAGAAAATGCAGAAAAGAGCAACACAGACACAGACAGACACATAAACAGACAAACAAGTCTACAAACAGAAAAGAAAACAGAGAGAGTAGAGAGAGAGAGAGAGACAGAGACAGAGACAGAGACAGAGGTGGCGTGATGGGTGCTGGGGTCAGGGAGTTTGAAAGGAAACGAGATGTTTTATTTCACCAGGGTATTGAAATATGCCATTAATTCTATTTAATGTTCTGTCCGCATTGCCCAAGGGCATGAGTATAGGACATTGAATGCCGAATTATCAGTTGATAAATGGGTCGGATAAGGGCAAGTCAATTTTGCCAAAGGAATGTTCTGTTTTTATTCATTGATATTCTTTTTCTTTTCTTTTTTTTTCTTTTTTTTTTATTGTTTCATTGTATTTTGTTGTTATTGTTATTGTCCTTAGAGATTTATCAACATGTGTTCAAATGAAATCCAGTTGTCTCTTTCGTATTACATTCATCAGTTTGATCTGAATGGAGGTAGAAAGATTTTTTCTCAGCTTCATTTCATTGTGTTTTTGTGCTTTTTCACGTGAGAATGCGTGTGTGTGTGTATGTGTGTGTGCGCGCGCTTGTGTGTGTGTGTGTGTGTGTGTGTGTGTGTGTGTGTGTGTGTGTGTGTGTGTGTGTGTGTGTGTGTGTGTGTGTGTGTGTGCGCGCGTTCATTGGACATTTTAGAATAACCGATCCTAGAACATTTTACACAGAAAATCAGTAAAAGCGATATATTCTGACATGTTATAAAATAATACAGCAGGCCTAATATACGAGATGATAGCATATTCATAGAACAAGCTATATTATCAATTCCAACAATCGGGGTAAACTCAATAATATGATAATCAACGTCTGGCAGACATGTTGATTCAGTTTCCGTGACAACCATTCATGCTGAGAACTCCGCTGTCCCAGATTCCAAGGCTCTGTCCAAAGACCTGGTTGCTGACATCAAACGATTCAAGTTAGTCACGAAGGACAAAGCTGATGTTGTTTTTCTGACCTGTGTTTGGAAAAAGATAGCGTGTCATTAGAAATTAGCAAAACGATATCAACGAAACTTCAAACAAAACGAACGAAAGAAAGAACACTTAAGATAAAGAAAGTGTGTGTGGCGGGGGAGGAGAGGGGGAGGCGGGGGCGGTGGTGGTGGTGGCAGGGAGTGGGGGAGGGGTGAGGGGGGAATAAAGAGAGAGACAGAGACAGTGACAGAGACAGACACAGAGAGAGGGGGGGGGGGGGGGGAGAGGGAAGACGCGGAGGCAGACAGAAACTGAGACAAGGGGGAAAAAATGAATAAACGTTTGTTGTTGTCCTCGGGACATAGGGCCTACTGAAACACACATAATTATTATATATTGCTCTTAAAAGAAAGAGACACTGCAAATACTGGAAATCTAATAACAGCTGATGCATGAGTATAATATCTTTTAAGTAAAAAAAAAAAAAAATCAAAAAGAGAGTTTCAGTTTCAGTTTCAAAGTGTCCAACCACGCGGACTGATCCATATACTTTACAGTGCATTTGCTTTAAAAAATTAAGAGACAGAGAGAGAGAGATCCAATTCGATTTTGTAAAGGAAAAGGAATGAGTTAATTTTGGCCCTCTCGCCTCTTACACTCACGATAAATGGAAAACAAATTAGTCCAACAAAAGAGAGTAAATACATACACGACGTGAAAGCAGTAAAGAAAATCAAACTATCCGCTACATATGTTCAAGAAACAGGAAGAAAGGAGGCAAAGGAAAGGAGACAAATCGAATTTGAGACAGAGAGGAAGATAGACAGACAGACGGAGAGTGAGGTAGAAAGGGAGAGAGGCGAGAAAGAGAGAGATAGGGAGGGGGAAAGTAAAGGAGAAAGAGAGTGACGGATAAAGAGACGAAAAGCGAAAAACACTGAGTCAGATTCGAAGACAGAGAACATTAATAGACAGGCAGGCAGAGAGATATAGAGAGAGAAACACTAAATAAGCTGGCACAAACTGACATACAAACAGGCAGTCAGACGAACAGGCGGACACACACACACACACACACACACACACACACACACACACAGAGGGAGAGGGGGGGAGTTGGGGGAGGGAGGGAGGGAGGCAGAGAGACATATGTACATTGTGGACTCTTCCTCTCTATCTCTCTCTGTCTCTCTGTTTCTGTCTCTCTCTCATACATACACACACACACACACACACACGGCATTCTGAACAGTTTTCATTTTTTGTTTGTTTTTGTTTCGTTTCGTTTTGTTTCGGCCAAAAAAAAGACAGATCTTCGTGAGCAGAACGTTTGGTGAAGGACTGTCAGGTCAACTGCCAGGCTTGCTTTCTGCCCGTCCTCAGGGGAAATCACTCTGAAAGGAACCCACCGAGCCATCCAGGACCCAAGGGAAGGGGTGTGGGAGGGTGCAATGTGGGCGGGCGGGTGGCAGGGGATCCGGTGTATGTCTTTATGTGTGAGGTGTGCCTGGTGAGTGTCGGGTGTGGAGTGGGTGGGGGTGTGTGTTGGGAGATGTTAGTCAGGATGGAGAGGGAAGGTGAGAAACAGAGAGAGAGAGACAGACAGACAGACAGAGACAGACAGACAGAGGCAGGCAGAGAAACAGAGAGACAGACAGACAGAGACAGACAGAGGCGGAGACACAGAGAGAGAGACAGACAGACAGACAGACAGACACACACACACACACACACAGACGGACAGAGACAGACAGACAGACACACACACACACACACAGACAGACAGAGAGACAGAGACAGAGAGACAGACAGAGAGACAGACAGAGACAGAGATACAGAGTGACAGAGAAAAAGACACAGAAATACAGAGAATGGGAGACTTTGAAAATTGTATTGTACTGTATTGTATTACTCTTTTGCCATAACAGGTTTTCGCTGTGTGAAATTACGGCTGCTGTCCCCAGCGCGTGGCTTAAGTGCAATGCCACCCACGTTTTTGTTTCTGTTTCAGTTAAAAAAAAAAATTCTGTCTACAAGTGAATTTGTTTTCCTATCAAAGTGGATTTTTTTTTATACAGAATTAGGCCAGGGACAAAAAAAAGGAACACACAAACACACACGCACACACGCGCACGCGCGCACACGCACATACA
>NC_134899.1:33776620-33781620 GCF_041734735.1 Babylonia areolata | reverse complement strand
CCAAAGTTTGATTAGAAAATGAAACTGAGCGTCTAGTTATTCAGATGAGACGATGAACCGAGGTCCGTGTGCAGCTCCCACCTGAGGCACTGAAATAGAACCCATGGCAACAAAAGTGATATTGTCGGGCAAAATTTTGTAGAGAAAATCTACTCTGACAGGAAAACAAATACATGCATGTATCTAAGGCCTGATTAAGCACGTTGGGTTATGTTGCTGGTCAAACATCTACCCAGCAGATGTGGTGTAGCGTATATGGATTCGTCCGAACGCAGTAACACCTCCTTGAGAAAGCTAAAGTGAAACTGATACTGAATAGTTGTTTGTTCCTTGTTTGAGTTATCCGTATTATTTCATATCTCATCTTTAAGCAAATCGTTTATGTTTTACTTTTGTTCTGCCCGTTCCTCACGCTTATGTTGTATGTCTGTTCAACGCAAATTGAAATGGAACAGGCACGTCTCACGATCATCAGGGCTTGCCAAGACACTCCTACAGGGCACAGTGCAAGGAGAGAGAAGAGAGAAGAAGAAGAAGAAGAAGAAGAAGCAGACAGTAAAAGAGATGGGAGAACATTTCCCCAGAAATGGACACTCCCGAGACGGAGCGACGCCCCGAGAGAGACGAGGAGCAGGGAGAAATGGAGAGAGGTGGTTTCCTGGTCATTAGTGGTGCCCCTACGGTCGTGACACTGCGGGTTAGAAGGAGAAGTGGTCTGTCTGTGGGAAACGGTCGTGAATTTCATGTCGTGTCAGTTGCTCCTTGACGCATCGCTATAACATCACCCATCTCCCTGCAAGGTCTGCATCGTGATGTGGGGTTGATATACAACACAATACAATACAATACATTTCTTCTCCGGTCCATTCTTAGTTTGTTCAGATGATACAGTTTCAGATTACATTATAACGTTACTCCAACCACTTTTGTTAAACATTGTGCAAGTCACAACAACGATAAAAGATATCCATTACACAAGACGATGGCAGCACTGACAAATACAACAAAACGTATTATTGGAAAGAATTAACAACAACAACGACAAGCAAAATAGGGTAAATGTGGGACAGCAGAATAACTAGCAGTTGTTGCAACAGTGGATTGAAGAGAGAAGGCTGAGAGTATGACTACAAACGACAATAAGCATACATGTTTAGTTTTGGATCTGTTCAAAAGCCGCAAAATGGCTTTTTTTTAAAATAGTATACTGGACTATACGTACTTATGACCATCTGATTTAATAAAAACAAACAAAGAATAAAAGACCAACAAGCAAAATAAGTTTAAAAAAAAAAAGCAATATCATGCAACAACAACAACAACAACAATAACGATAATGATAAATGATAGAACAAGAACGATAATAATGATGATGATGATGATGATGATTATGACGATGATAATAACATTATCACAGAACGACTGCGATTATGACATAAATACATTATTATGAATTAGTTATGCATGGGTTAAGCGCGCATCACACGTTATTGTTTTTGATCGATGTAGCACCTGAAAGTAAGTTATTCCGACTAAAGTACTTTTCAGCAATACACGGACATATTTACCTCGGGTTTTTCAAATTCATGGCACCGACAGACTCCAACGAAATAATGTTGTCTTTGTTTTCATGGTGCGCTGCAATCATCAGATTGGATTGGATTGGGGTTGGATTGGCCTCCTGTCACAACAGATTTCTCTGTGAAATTCGGACTGCTCTCCCTTGGGACAGCGCTTCGCCATAACGCAGCGCCGATCCTACCCCCTACAACTCCCCCACACCCCGCCCCGTTTGCCCCCCACCCCCCACCCTCCACCCTGTCCCCTCCTCCACACACACACACACACACACACACACACACCTTAGGACCAACCTAGTGTGTGTGTGTGTGTGTGTGTGTGTGTGTGTGTGTTTGCAAGTGTATTCGTTTTACTACCAAAGTGAAACCCAACTGTTGCTGTGTTTTTCTTTTTTCTTCTTTTAAAGATGCGCTTAGGAGGTGGACGGGAAAGAGGAGCAGGCCTACATACATAGATACATGATAGATCACCCTTGTACAAGAATTACGTGCACACGAAAACTTGCTTGTTTCTGTGTATTGTGGAGGGAGGAGAGGGTGGGGGAGCGGGGGGGTAAGGGGCGGGGGGAGGGGGTTAGGGAACAATACAGAGATGCGTCGGTAGATAAATCTTAAATTTCGCCAACATATGGAAAATCGTGTTCTGTCTCTTTATCTGTCACTGACTCTCTCTCTCTGTGCACCACCACCCCACTTTCTCTCTCTCTCTCTCTGACTGCCTGTCTCTGTGTATGTCTTCGCCTGACCACTCGGCCTCCCTTCCCCTTCTTTGTCACGTTCTGGATAAATGTGAATCAAATGCTTTCACTTACATTTGTCATCAATCCATCAGCGTCTGATGACAAACTCGCGTGCAGGGACACCACCTCCAACACTCCCCACCCCACACCCCGGACACACACACACACACACACACACACACACACTTGCGCGATAGATAAGTAATACAAATTTAAAAAGACGTGTTTTCTGGTGAAGAGAAACATATGGCCGAAAAGACTGTCTCTGCAAAGTTACTGCAAAAAATATCTTAAAGATAAGCCGAACAATGTAAAAAGTCAGTAAAGCAAAGTTTCATCATCAACATACATACACACGCACATACATACATACATACGCGCGCGCGCACGCGCGGCACGCACTGACACAAAAATGCAGTTTAATTTATTGTTAACGTCAGTCATTAAACGTAGTTATGATCTGATTTGCACAATTTGGAACAGGCAATGCAAATGCCATGGGCACTAATTCAACAACGCCCACAGCCTGTCTATTGTCTGTGCCAACGCAAATTGCACATCTGTGTAACGTCTACAGAACAGCACTCATTGTTCATAATGTTGTGGGCGTGAAATCATACGCTGGGACCAAGGCTGAAGACCATGGAACAAATGTCACTTCATCGAGTGACAAGTTACATCACCCATTGCGTTCCTTTCACATGGTCACTTCGTGAAAACAGAAGAAGAAGAAAGCGAAGGAGATGATAATGATGATGATGATGATGATGATGAATTTACATCGAGCACTGCACACATTTTTCTGTCTGCCTGTTTATATCTGTTTGTCTGTCTCCATCTATCCCGCCCATTACTATCTCTGATACCCCCCCCCCCCCCCCCCTTCATTTTTTTTCCTTATTTTTTTCTTCTTTTTTCTTCTTCTTTTCTTTTCTTTTTTTTAATTAAAAAAAAATCCTTTTAACCCAGTCTCTCATGTATTTTCGAGCAGCTGACCTCTTTTCAATGTTGCGTTGTCTGTTCATTTCGTCATGTCTCCAGAGACTTTGATAGGCGGCAGCCCTCTCCAATGTGCTGGTCTACAAAGCGCATTTCTTTTTCACTTACATGCACAGCTACAATCACTCCGTGCGCCTTTTTACTAGCAGGGACTCGCCCTCACTGAAAATCAACGTAATCCTACCCTCATCTGTTGCAGAGAAAGTGGCATGCTTGGCGAAACGTCCTTTGAGTGAGGGGCGGGGGGGATAGTGGGGGTGGGGGTGGGGGGTGGGTAGTGAGATTGTGAGCCCTGCTACTTACATACCACAGAGCTAATTTCATCAAACGCTTCTTGGAAATCCATTCTGCTAATGCGCCGGCCAGCCCGAGCAGACAGCGGGACAAATTGAATTTGTTTGAGCGAGGCACGTGCATGATGCATGGCTTTTTCAGCATGCTTTCGCAGCTATCGTCCCTGTCTCTTATGTAACGTAGGGCGGGCTTCACGCTTCTGATTTTACAAAGACACCAGTGGACAACTGGGGGAATAATAGCCGGGATGAATAATTGAACATCGCCTTGTCGCGCCGCTCAGCGCCACCACAATCCAAAACGCCGCCAGGGGATAGATGTTCTCACCCGCTTCCCTCCCTTGTCTCTCTCGCGTGCTCCTCGTGTGCGGCACCCCCTCCTGCCCCCTCCCCTCCCCCCGCTCACTCCCCCCGCACTCCCCCCTTTTCCCCCTTTTTGTCCGTCTCTGTCTGTCTGTCTGTCTACCTGTCTGTTTGTATGTCTTACTCTCTCTTTCTCTCTCTCCCCCCTTCTCTCTCTTTCCAATGTCATTCTTGTCTGTTTCTGTTCATTCCTGTACCCCTACCCTCCCTTCTTTCTCTCTCTCCTCCAAGTAATTCCCTCCCCCGATCTTCCTCTTTCTCGCCAGCTTCACCTCCCTCTCTACTCTCTCTCTCTCTCCACCCCCCTCCCCCTCTCCCCCTGTGTCTCTGGCGGTGCTTCCTAGGTTTTGCACGCGACTAGGGTGACTGCGCGCGAGGGTGACAAAATGCGCGAGTCGTGTCTGTTCTGGAAGGTCGTCTAAAACATCGATTGTAGCGAGCAAGCCACAGAAGGTGGGTAATGCACGGTGATTTGGGGGCCCCCGCTTCGTTCCCTCCCTATCGTTTGCCTAGCTTTTAGTGAAAAACAGCCTCCGCTTCATGACTGAACATGGCCGCGTGTCCACTTTTATCAAGCGCAAAACGCATGTGGATAATGTTGTGCCGTTTAGACTGATTAGAAAGAAGTTGTGTTGTATGAAAAGTAGCGTGCCGTGGGTTCGGCTGATGCAGAGGATGCTCTCAGGGTGATATTCCAGGTGACTGTGTGTTGCAAAACTCTTGGACTGTTGCCTGTTGAGTGTGCGTTTTCTGTGAGGTGACAGTGTCTCACACATTGCCAGTGGGAAGCAGGTGCTTTGAAACGGGAAGAAATCGTGAGTGCTGCTTCATTTGTCTCTCTCTCTCTCTCTCTTTCGTCTGAATGACTGAAATCATATCGTGAAGCAAAACTCTTCGACTGTCGAGCATTAACTTTCTGTGATGTGAATTGAACGTGAACGGTTTCAAAGAAAAGTAAGACGTAAAACAATAACAACTGGTTCTGAAGAATTTCAGGACACGTGAACTATCAGTTTGATTTAAAA
>NC_134899.1:33759120-33771620 GCF_041734735.1 Babylonia areolata | reverse complement strand
AGAGAATTACAGAGAGAGAGAATTGCACACGCACACGCACACACACGCACACACACACACACACACACACTGATAGAGGAGACGGGCGGACGGACAGATATGCAGACAAACAGACATTAGCACCATTGGACAGAGTAATGCGGGCGACAGGAGAGTGGTGGGTAGCGAAAGAGAGGGGGTAGGAGTATTCATTATTCACAGCATGTCCCTCGTGAATGAACGCCTCTGGCACTCATTAACAGGCAGCAGCTGTGTGTGTGTGTGTGTGTGTGTGTGTGTGTGTGTGTGTGTGTGTGTATGTGTGTGTGTGTGTGTGTGTGTGTGTGTGTGTGTGTGTGTGTGTGTGTGTGTGTGTGTGTGTGTGTGTGTGTGTTTGTGTGTGTGCATACGTGCGTGCGTGCGTGAGTGTGTGTGTGTGTGTGTGTGTGTGTGTGTGTGTGTGTGTGTGTGTGTGTGTGTGTGTGTGTGTGTGTGTGTGTGTTTGATCGTGTGTATGTGTGTGAACACCCCCCCATCCCCTCCCCCTTCACTCTCATTATCAGTATTCACCACTCACGCACTTAATCAAAAGAAATAGATGGGTGAATATACAGACAGACAGAGGAATTTAGGTGCATAGAAAGCTAAACAGATACACAGAAAGGTAGACATACTAAAATCATCAGCAGTTGTCAGAAGACAATATATGAACTGGTTATATGTGTATAAAACATGAATTTCCTTAGCTTATCGCTATTTATTGCACCATTGGCAAGTCCAGAATATATATAAATGTAAACTGGTTCATGCTACCCTGAATATTCTATTCAATGTGACTGTGGGGTGGGTAAGAGGGTGGGGGTAACGTGGGTTATCGTATGCACCTTTGGCAGGTCCAGCGTAAAGACAAATGAAAATTAGGCTACACTGAATATTTTATTGAATTTGACTATTGCTAACTCTCTCACCTCAGCATCAAGGGATTATATTGATGGTAAACCTATCGCCAAATCTTCATCTTTCTTCTTCTTCACCATCACTATCATTATCTTCTTCTTTTTCTTCTTTTCGGTGCACAGAAGAACCGTTCACTAGATTCCTCCAGGTCTGTTTGTTGTGCATGAAAGCCTGGGTCTCTACAAATGGATTTCTCATCCTTTCTGCAATGTGGTCAGCTCATAGTGGTTTTTTGTGTGTTCCTTTCCGTCTCTCTCCCTCAACAGTTACTTCGAGAACTGTTCAAGCAAGATCATTAGATGTTGTTACGTACCAGTGTAGTTGTTTCTTTTTTCTTAACAGAGGTAAGCACATCTCCATATTGTCCTGTGTGCTGTTTGATGGTTCGGTGCACCTGTTCATTGGTGATAGAATCAGTGTATCTGACGTAAGTATTAAGCGATAACGCCTAATTTCTATGGTTTGGATTCTTCATGTCCGCCGTGAGGGTCGATCTTTCACATCTACATAGGAAGATGGATTATACCAGTGCACACAGCAGCGTGATCACGTGTTTCATGGAGATGTTGTTGGCCTTCCATGAAGGTTTGAGTCTGGTCAGTACTAATGTTGTTTGTGTTACCCTTATGAGAATTTCTGGTTTGCATGGTTCATTCCTACTGATGGATCCAACGTACGTTGATTGTTGAACAGTCTCTAACGTCAGTCCATGGACAATTTCATCAGCAGTAATTGTGGTGTTGTGGCTGGTCATAACTGTTTTGGCTCAAATTTCCATGTCATATCTTGTCAATGTTTCATCCAGTCTTTTAACAAGTACTTGATCACTGCCTGTCGGGCCATCGATGTCATCTGAAAAGCGAAAGTTCTTGATGGTTCTTCCTCCGGTGGTGACTCTGCTGATATCATCTTCAAGGGCATCAGTCAGGATGCGTTCCATGAATGTGTTGATCATCTTTAGAGACAAAGGGCAGCACTGGCGAACCCCAATCGAAGTGTGGAACCAATCTCCAATAGCATACTGTGTTAGTACCGCTTTGGAATTTAATTGATGGATAGTGTTGATAAACATGTTCATGGTATGTTTTCTGTTAAACGCCTTCTTGAGGTCTGTGAAGACGTGGTAGAACATCTTGTGTATTGGTTTTCCGCAAAGGGTACGCAGGTTAAAGAACTGTTCGATGTCACTTCTGCCTTTTCGGAATCCAGTCTTTTTTCCCCCTGCAGTAATGGTATCTGCTAGCGGATGTAATATACACAGAATGATTTGCGCATTACTTTGCTAGCTTGGCTGAACAAATTGATGGTGCAGCAGTGCCGGCAGTGTTGGGGATATCATTCCGTGGGAAGGGTGACGATTAGAGTTTGGGGCAGAAAGTGTGGGCCGTTCGCCTGTAGGCCAGATTGTGTTGAAATGACAGTTTGGATATCACGGTGGATGTCAATTACTGCCTCTTCGCTATGTTTTTTTTAAGCTTTGACATCTCCTTGAAATTGAAGCTCTCTCTCTCTCTCTCTCTCTCTCTCTCTCTCTCTCTGTGTGTGTGTGTGTGTGTGTGTGTGTGTGTGTGTGTGTGTGTGTGTGTGTGTGTTAACAACGTGCATTTGACTTACATTGTTGTTGTTGTTGTTGTCTTTCTTTGCCACTGAATGTTGTTATTTACGCTGTGAATGTGAAGAAAAGGCAAGCAAAACACAACGGGTCATAGACGTTTGTATTAATTCATTAGTGCATAATTGCCAGTCCACATTTCCACTGTAACGTATGACGACTTTGGTAGGTATGTTTATTTGTTTTCTTGTGGAGACGAATAAAGATACACATTAATAAAAGACAGATAGTTCGGCTGACATAATCAGCTAGTTCATCATCATCACCATCATCATCATTATCATTATCATCGTCGTCGTCGTGGTGTTCACCATATTCATATATTCCAATTGGCGGTATGCAATCATCTTTAATCACTGAAGGAAAACAGACACTTGACTTTCAAGCAAATTGCCCCATGCCTCATGCATGCATGCATGCATGCTTCAGGCCCAAAGCAATGGCCATCCAGACGAAAACAATCATTATTATCTCCAGTGCGAAAAGGACACTCCAGGACAAGCGTCTGTGTCCTCAGTCTGTGGCGTCTGTGCTTGTCGCTCTTCCTGCAGTCGCGTCCAGTGGTTTTGTTTGAAGCGTGTTCTTCAAGTTACGTGATTATCTTTTTTGCCTTGGATCAATACAGACGCAATAAGGTGTGTGTGTGTGTGTGTGTGTGTGTGTGTGTGTGCGGGGGGAAGGGAAGAAGGGGGGAGGGGGGAGGTGGCAAGGGAAGGGGGGGGAGAGGAGGGGGACGAGTGGGGGTGGGGGGGAAGTGGAAGGCTTTTACAACAAAAGTTTTGAGGTCCTCGAGGCGCAGCAAGTATGTTTCACAAGGAAACGTGCAGGGTGTGTGGAGAAAAAATGAGGAGGTATACAGTCTAGGTGTTGTTATGCTTTAAGGAATTTATCAATATTATATATATATATATATATATATATATATATATATATATATATGTGTGTGTGTGTGTGTGTGTGTGTGTGGAAATATAACGCTATTAAACGTATGACGTCATTTTGCCTGTGACTTGTTTTCCCTGCGTTGTCGTTCGTTTGCTTTACGTTGTTAACATAATTCCCAACAACTACAAACCTCTTTGGAATTCAAGGTGAGCCGTAAAAATGGTAGAATGTTGGCGTGACTTAAACTTATGTGAAGCGCTACATAGCAATTTACACACACGCGCGCGCACACAAAACACCCATACATACACACACACACACACACACACACACACACGCACTCACACACGTGCACAACCACACAGTCACATATACATACATACACATAATACGCTGTCACATACACACACTCACACACACAGACACGTGCGCACGCACGCACGCAAGTACGCACGCACACACACACACACACACACACAAAAGAGCAATGGTTCTCCCCGTTTTAGGAGAAGTAGGAAGATTCCCTATGTGCCTAAAAATAATAATAATTATGTCAAGGTATTGGCTATTGGATACATATATTAGAGCTTCCTCAAAATTCACGTGTATACACAACATACAAATGCATGTATCGTCAAACAAATAAAAATGTTCAGTGGCTACTTTTCATAAGACATGTTTTAACTAGCACTGGGTTAGATCATGTTTGGAAAAATCAGTTCACTTTTAGTGTTAAAAGATTGAAGTATGCTATATCCAAGAAGCTTGAAAATGAATATGTAAAATTTTGGAAACAGAAATATAACTGTTCATCCAAATTAGAATTTTACAGGAACGCTGTGACAAATTATAAAATTGAACCGTATTTAAAGAATGCAGCAAATACACAAGACAGAACAGCACTGACCATGTTACGAATCAGCGCCCATGACTTTAAATCGAACAGGGAAGATATAAAAATACATAGAAAGAACAAAGACTATGACTGTGATACTTGTAACAGTTTAGAAGATGAGATTCACTTTTTAGACAATTGTGTAAAAGAACAAAGACTATGTGATACTTGTAACAGTTTAGAAGATGAGATTCACCTTTTAGACAATTGTGAAAAGTACAATACTTACAGACACAGATTCCTAATCGATATATGTCGTCCAAATGCAAAACCTAGTGAACTGATCCTTCTAACAGAATTACATCCAAGGCTGGCGAAATTTGTTCGTTCACAAATGTTTCTCTTCTTGATATGCTCATGTTTATGTTTCATTGTGTCTTATAAACTTTAAGGCTTTATGACAATAAAAAGTATTCCGTTTTATTCTAGTCTGTTCACACACACTATTTTGCAAGGCATAGCGAGGTCACCAAATGAATACTGAATAAACTCCTGATTCCCCAGACAGTCTCAGTATACAGCACTGAAGCACAATATGCACAAGCTTGTCACAATCGCCCATCAAATACTGCATATATGAATGATAAGGACACGCTTGTATTTAAAATCAAGGTGCTGGCTGGTGGACAAAAATCAATTTCGTTTTGCTCCTTCGTGGATATAAGTTTATAGCATAGCATACATGTGTTTAGCCAGGGTTCTTGTTTTGCTTGACAGTATCCCCATGGTATCAGCAGTATTGAACACACTTGAGCTGGTCATCACAATGAAGAATGGTGACTTCAAGGTTCGGTTTGTCGGTGATACCTTCTGAAGAATCTCCAAATCGAGTTCATATCCCATCACAGGTTTATTATATTGTGTCTTTTACAAGCTGAGCCACTTTGAGGTGTTATGCTAAAATAATTTGAAATTTAGGTTCATCCAATCCTCTTATGAATCACCCGGAACATACAACAGTTGTCCTTGGCACATATTATTGAAATCTATTGAAATTCAGCCAAGAGTTCAACCTGACAAAAAACAAAAAACAAGAACAAAAAAACAATTATCGCTGATGTGGAGTCTTGGGATAGGAAACATATGCAGCCATTGAAAACAAGACGATGTTTGAATGTCCAAATCGTGCATTCACTAATTTCCTGTTTCTTTCATATTCTGCGGTTGCACTTTTTTCAACATTTTGTTTTCGCGGAAATATGCGTGAAACATCTAAATTCATCTAACAGGCAAAATTATTCAATCACATTCACCACTATCAGTGTTGTTGATATGTGTTTGTATGACGTAAACCGGATCCCAATCGTAACATCAGATAATGTACACCATGTCATCAATATCTGTACATGTATCTGATCTATCATCGCTTTCGTATTGAGATAATGAAGATAGCGACCGTTTGATCTTCTTTTTAAACCCCACCCCCACCCCCCGCTCCCCATATTCCCACCTCCACATCCCCCTCCACCCCCCCCCCCCCTCCCACCCCCCACCGTCCCCCTCGAATGCTCCGAAAAGGAGTGAAAAGATGATTAAACCTGACCGTGTTGTCTGATGGAGAAGTTCAGAAATTAGAGGAGATTCACAACATGTAAAAAAAAAAAAAACCCAGTGATGTTCTTCCTCTTTTTTTCTGACTCATTAGGCTTAAACATCACTACATTTTCCCATCCCTGTCGACATTTCAAAGAGTCCTTGAATTGCAGAAGCCTTCTCTTTCTTTCCCCCACCCCTCCCCTCCCCGAACTCACTTTCTCTATCCCCATCTCACATGCCTTGCCTACCACTCTGTCTCTTGGTTTTGCTGCTTCGCATGCTTTTGGTGTGAATAGAATAGAATAGAACAGAATACTTTTTATTGTCATAAAACCTTAATGTTTATAAGACACGATGAAACATAAACATGAGCATATTAAGAAGAGAAACATTCATGAACAAATTTCGCCAGCCTTGGCTGTATTTCTGTTAGAAGGATCAATTCACTCGGCTTTGCATTTGGTGTGTGTGTGTGTGTGTGTGTGTGTGTGTGTGTGTGTGTGTGTGTGTGTGTGTGTGTGTGTGTGTGTGTCCTTTAATTAGACAAGTGTAGAGAGAGAGAGAGAGAGAGAGAGAGAGAGAGAGAGAGAGAGAGAGAGAGAGAGAGAGAGAGAGAGAATGCAAATACCATCTGCATTTGCAGCTTTTCTTGGTTTTAATTTACGAGTGGGCAATCGCGCATCGATTGAACAAATATTCATCTTTCATGCCATTGTCATTTCTGTCTTCAGATATTCCTCTTCGCAATCTTTCTCAAGCAATGTTCTAAAATGACCACGCCATTGCTCCACAGAAATCTTATTTTTGATGTATTTTCTCTTCGGCACGGTAGATTACATAGCTTCCCAGAATATATATATATATATATATATATATTAGAATGAGTTGTAGTGAGTAGTTTATCAATCATTGCTGTGTTACATATTGCTTCCATCCCGACTAATATCTTTCATAATCTCTTCTTCGTCTGTGACAGGGGATTCTGTCCTCTTCATCCTGCACGCATTAACCCCCCCCCCCCTTTTTTTTCTCTCAAATGACACTCTTTGTTGTATCAGTCTTTTTTTTTTTTTTGTATAAAGGGAAATGACTTTGTAATGGAATTAGCTGCAGTATCATGAGAGGAATCACGCGCATGAATACACGTGCGCTACCCCCCCCCCCGGACCCTCCCGCACCCCCCTCTTCTCCACGTCTGATAACATCGTTCACAGTGAAAGACGTTAAAGTAAAGAACGAAAGAACGTACGCAGCCCACCTCCCTCCCTCCCCCTTCTTCCATCCCCCATCCGTCTCTCTCAACCCCCCCACACCTTCCCCCACACCCCACCCCACACACACTCCTTCCCGCCTTCTACCCGTGTCTCTCTGACACTGTTTCACACTCTGTCTCTAAATCTCTGTTTGTCTGTCTGTCTCTGTCCATGTCTCTTTCCTTCTTTCTCTCTCTGTTTTTTTTTCTCTCACACGCGCGCGCGCACAGAAACGCGCGCGCGCACATGTTTATACATACTGACATTCAGACGTACGTACAGAAATGCAGAAACCACACAATTACACACATGTACACAAAAGAGACATTCAGTGCATGACACTCTACACCCACCAGTGCATCAACCACAGCAGCCGTCAGCAAGAAATCACTGTTCAGAGATACAGATCGCACCAACAAGGACAAACAGACAGACGCACAGGTAGACAGACAATCACTTCGCACAGACAGACAGACAGACAGACCATCGGAGAACAAACAGACGCACGTACAGGGACGTGGCGTTGCCCATGCCATGAATAATTTCCAGGCCTCAAAGTCCAGGGTAAACAGAGGTGCAGAGGGGTGGGGGTGTGGGGGGTGTAGAGGTGGCGGGAAAGAGCAGCGTGATCGGTAAGCTGTTCAGGGTTTGTGAAACAGGAGGAGATGAAAGCCCGTAAGCTGTTTTTGAGCGTGCGTGTGGGTGTTGCGAGTGTGTAGCGTTGCTGTTTTGTTTTTTGTTGTTTTTGTTCGGGGATGTGGGGGTGGGGGTTGTGTGTTGTTGCTGTTTTCTTTATTCTTCCTTGTGTTCGTGAACGGGCGTGTAATTGATTAGTGCGTACACTCGGCTTATATCACAGATTGACAAAAATTTACATTTTGCCCAACAGCAAATTGAGAGCTGTATTATCAATGGTTTCTCCAGTCGATGGGAAATCATTTACAGCTTAGTCTTTTGTGAAAGATTATGACTCTCAAACTAGGAGGCAAAATTGCACTGGCTCTTAGTGCTGCAGCCTTGTGGGCTGGTTGGCCTTTGGGAATCATCCCAACGCCGACTGTCCTAAAACCCTCTTGGCCGAGAGAGTGGGGATGTAACTTGGGCAAGACACTCTCCACTATAATCAAATTCTAGCCTAAACAGCCGGAACAGCAGTTGCCTCCTCTGCTGTTCTGATGGTCATAGTCGTACACGACTGACTATCATATATATATATATATATATATATATATATATATATATATATATATATATATATATATATATACAGCACTTTAATTTATGTGTGTGTAGAGTTTCAGTTTCAGTTCTAGAAGGTGTCAAAACGTGAAGACTGATCCATACAGTACTCTGCACCACACCTGGCAGAGGACATGGAGCAGATAGCTGACCAACGTATAGATCCCACGCACAGTCCAGGCCTAGAACGTTTGTGTGCAAACTCGATTCAGACCTTTGGAATACTAAACATTTTTACAGGACTCATGAGACACGACAAAGAGAAAATGGCTGATATCCTAGCTGCCACCGCCAACGGAAGCTGGCACACAGGCGAGAGGCCCACACCATGGACCCGATATACTAACCGTTTCCCTTCCCAAGAATTTGCATTTTTTTGTATTTGTATTTCTTTTTTTTATCAAAACAGATTTCTCTGTGTGAAATTCGGGCTGCTCTCCCCAAGGAGAGCGCGTCGCTACACTACAGCGCCACCCATTTTTTTTGGTATTTTTTTTCCTGCGTGCAGTTTTATTTGTTTTTCCTATCGAAGTGGATTTTTCTACAGAATTTTGCCAGGAACAACCCTTTTGTTGACGTGGGTTCTTTTACGTGCGCTAAGTGCATGCTGCACACGGGACCTTGGTGTTTCGTCTCATCCGAATGACTAACGTCCAGACCACTACTCAAGGTCTAGTGGAGGGGGAGAAAATATCGGCGGCTGAACCGTGATTCGAACCAGCGCGCTCAGATTCTCTAGCTTCCTAGGCGGACGCGTTACCTCTAGGCCATCACTTCATATTGGAATCTCCAACACTGCCAAAACTGCCACACTATCAGTTTGATCAGCAATGCCAGCAAATTAATGCTCAAATCATTCTGAACAGATGACAGCCTCAAGTAGATACCATTCATGCTGAAGAACAGGCCGGATTCTTTAAAGGTAAAAATATCATTGATGGCAATTCATACCTGTGCTCCCTTTGCGACACCCCCCCCCCCCCCCACACACACATACAAAGAACAGCAGAGGGAGCTCTCTCTCTCTCTCTCTCTCACTCTCTCTTTCTCCGTATATATAATCTGTGTGTGTGTGTGTGTGTGTGTGTGTGTGTGTGTGTGTGTGTGTATGTATATATATATCACACACACACACACACACACACACACACACACACACACACACACACACACATATATATATATATATATATATATATATATATATACATATATATGATTATATATTATTTCCCCCCTTTCTTTTCTCCTCGCGGACAAACGAAACAAAGAAAATCGTGTCCACGTATTTTCTCTCTCTCTCTCTCTCTTACAAACTGAAGACAGGTGTGTAATAAGAGATATAAGAGATGAAAGAGATATAAGAGAGAAATAAGAGATGTCGCCATGTTTATTTACTATGCTTTTCGTTCCAGAGAGGAACTGGTGTGAAGTTTAATTTAAAATGTTAAAACCACATTGCGTGGCAGAGCAATTAGTTCTGTTGAATCTGGTTTTTCCTTCATTTTTTTTTTCATATCGTTATGTTTATGTGCACGTGTTCTTATGTAGACAGGCTGGTGGCCTTCGCATTAAACTTCCTGCATCCTGCGTCTCTCTCTCTCTTTATTTTTCAAAATATATTTCTTTGTATCTAATTGCAATTAGAGATAGATTATTTCAGTTGTTTTCAGTTCCCTTCTGATATGCACGACGAGCTTTACAAATGCTGAAAAAAGGATTTTACGTGCAAAAAAACACTGACTTTGTAAAGATGATCGAAGTTCGAATGGAAGAGAGTAAAGCAAAACAAGACAGCACAATACAAGGTAAGATACAAAGACAAGGTGAAGTACAAAGACATCACCATTCACATTTTTTTTTAATCGGGAGGAGGAAGGGGGTAGGGACAGGGTGGGGGGAAGATCGGTTCGATGAACTGTCATTTTTGTCGGATGAAAAAAGAACAAGGTGGCTTCGCTATGCTGCCATATATTGTTTGTTTGTTTAGGTTTGTGTTTGTTTGCCTGTTTGTCGTTGCTGTTGTTGTTTTTGGTGGTGGTGGTGGTGTTGCTGCTTTGAAAAACCCAAGCCGGGATGTAGGGGCATGGTAAGTGAGATTAGACAGAATGTTGCTCCGATTATGAGCACTTCACCTGTTCCATTATGGGAATTAACGGGAGCAGCTTTTGACATTCAATATTGTGACATTAAGAAAGATAAAGATCCCAATATATTAGCTTCTCGAGTCAAATCACACTTGTCTGAAACATACTACCACCACTTAAAAATATATACAGAAGGTTCTGTTCTAGAAAATCAGTTTGCTGTTTCTGGATATGCAATTCCTACTTTGAAAATTGAAAAGTCATATCATATTAGAAAGGGCTTCTCATTTTTACAGCTAAATTAATTGCCATCCTTATGGCATTAACATATCTAATTGATCTGCCCCTAAACTTGATTAATGTTTTATTTTGTGTCGATTCAAAATCAGTTCTGCAGTCTATCAGATCAGGTTGTACGAACATTAATCATAACATCATTTTTGAAATAAGATTTTTGATTCACTGTATTCAAATGAGAGGAAGTAATATTGAAATGTGCTGGATTCCCTCACACTGTGGTCTTTTCTCTAATGAACGTGCAGATCATCTTGCAACGCTTGGAGCTAAAAACGCTTTAAATGCAATTGAACTTCCTCATCGTTTATCATCATCTGAAATGTGTAATATTGTTGAAAGAAATATGCAAAATTCCTTTCTGTCTTTAGAAGTTAACACTTCTGCCTTATTAAATGCTAAAAGAACTGGCAGGGCTGTTAAGAGCATGGCATTTAGGTTATTACGAAATGCTCCATACACAAAATATTGTGAAAATATTGAATGCATTTGCAAGGGACCTTTAACGGTAGAGCACGTTTTAACCCGTTGTTTAGTAATGAAAGCTTTTTTGCCTCCAGAAATTACGGAACACGTGTTACCAGTTTCAAATGTTAACATTTTTTGGAAAAAGTTATATATTTCAAACTGTTCTTTATTAAAGTTAGCTAGCTATGTGTTGAACAATCCAGTTGGTTGTTTATTGTAGGTCCCCACAAAAACCTCTTTTCAAATAATAATGTACAGAAATAGTGCATACAATATTTGATTATTGATATTTTTTGTTCTAATCCCGCTTCCCCCGTCCCGCCTCTCACACACACCCTTCCAATATTATGTTTTTCTTTCTCCAATCACTGACACTCACCATTTTAGATTTTGTACTCTATCTTTTCCACATTCTGTTCTCTGTCTGTCTGTCTGTCTGTCTGTCTGTCTCTTCCTTTCTTAGTCCCCTCCCCCTTGCCACCCCCCCCTCCACCTCAACCGCCCCCGTTTTCATTCGAATATACAGAAATGTGGATTTCTAATTAATACTAGCAATCATCATTATGATAGGAATGATAATAATCCAAATAATAATAATAATATCATTTATTTTCAGTCTAATATCATCATCTTAGATGAAAAGACTATAAATAAATCAAGGAACGAGATAGATTACGAAAGCCACAGCAACAGAACCCTTTTCTTGCAGAGATCAGCTTCCTTCCGAGCCCCAAACTTCACTAAACGGGGATCAAGCTAAAGTGGATCAGATCTGGCACAGTGAAAAGCAAACCAGACGTTCATGGGTGAGCCAGTATCATCTGAGGCAAAGGAACCACCCCAGTTGGCTCTACATGATGGAGACTCCAGCTTTGAACTTCTTTTGGTTCAACCAATCTATCAAAACGTGATCTTTGTCCTCGCAGAATCGAGCGATAATATCTCTAACGTCTCTGATGACAGAATGAGGGATCTAACCTGATGCAATCGAAGATTCAAGTTGTATCCACGTCTTGTAGCAATATTTCACTGCCAAACCGAATTAGATTTTGAAAATATTGTCATGTTTGGTCACATAACATTCATCGATATAAGCAGCAACGGGAACATGGAAATACTGTTATGACTTTGAAGAGTGTGTATGTGATGTATATCCCTTTGCGTTGACAATCTCTATTTCCTGGTACACTGTTTTTTGGTGGCTTTTTTTCGAATTCTATTTTGGATATATGCTAAAGAATATTCCTTTGATCTGAGAAGTTCGACATGCTATGTATTTCAGTGTCAATGAGAAC
>NC_134899.1:33739120-33754120 GCF_041734735.1 Babylonia areolata | reverse complement strand
GGAAGACTGTTTTGGCAAGGCCACTGGGTCTTGTTACGTGGTCATGCAACCTTTCGCTTTCCTAACTGATCATAACTTTGGTCATAAAACTACTTCTACAGAAGCCTGAAACATTCGCCGAATTTCAACTCCGTCTGGTTCAGAATGGAGGAAGTTGGAACATGGGCCAGAAACTGAGCTCGTCACAACAGCCAACCTGCTTGGCTGTGACACTGTTACCTCCCTCATCAGGTTTTGCCAGGAACAGCGATGGTTTCCATGCCCTCTCTGTCAGCTGCTTCTGTCTGAAAGACAAGACAGTGTCAGCTATGTATCTTCAGAACGCGTACTGACCACCGCCTCAACGTCGTCCGTAGCGTATCTTGAACTGCCCATAAAACTTATAGGCCAGTGCACGACGTCCTCAGTATTGTGTGTGTGTGTGTGTGTGTGTGTGTGTGTGTGTGTGTGTGCGTGCGTGCGTGCGTGCGTGCGCGCGCGCGCGCACGTCTACCGCCATTGATTGGGGTCCATTCCGAATATGATGGGTATATTCTTCCTCGGCTACCCTAATAACACATACTGTAGAAATGGAGAAGAAGCACTGCTTACACATATTACCAAGCTAGCTTCAACATACGACTTGGCCCAAGTTAAAATTATCCCAGGTTTGTAACAACCAAGGTTACTCTAAACCACGGGGTATGAGACGGCTCAAAGAGTGTAAAAATGGCCCAGACCATATTACATACGCCAAGGAATAAGCCATCCAAGGTCTTTCCTTTTCTACCCGGATATATGTTGGCCGAGGCCGTTCTGCACCAGGCAGGTATTCTGGCCAGGGTGTATCCTCGAAAGCAACACCGGTCCCGCCATGTGCAGCAAAGCTGGCACTGACACACCGGTGTGGAGTGTTGCTGCAGCTGACGGGTAAGGGGTGGGGGTAGGGGGTGGGGGTAGTGGGGGTCTCCTTGGCACAGACACGTGCCACAACAACTCCATAACAACAAAAGGCGCTTCCGGACAGAAAGAAGCCAACTCAACATAACCGGCATGCATTCCCCCGAAGACGGAGTACGAGTGCCTACATGTCGGGATAAAAATGGTCATAGACGGAAAATCCTACTCGTGTATACGAGTGAACGTGGTAGTCGCTGCTTACGAACGAAGAAGGAGAAGAAGGAAAAAAAAAGACTGTGGACATACAATCCTTGAATACTCAGTTTGCCTCCGTCTCTGAGTATCTGTCTCTGTTTCTGTGTCTCTGCGTCTCTGTCTGTCTGTATGTCTTTATCTGTAGCTGTCTCTCAGTCTGTCTATCTGTCCGTCCGTGTCTCTCTGTCTCTGTTCATGACTCTATCTCTTCCTGCTTGCCTGTCTGCCGCAATGAAATAGAACCGAAATAGATTGTGATTTTTCTCCATGTGAAGAACTGAACAATATACGATGAAAAGTTATGTATTATATGTATATATATATATATATGTGTGTGTGTGTGTGTGTGTGTGTGTGTGTGTGTGTGTGTGTGTGTGTGTATGTATATATACCTATATAATCGTGGACTGTGTTTCAAAGTGTGATGCAGAATGAAACTTGGCTTAAGTATGTGTAAATGTATTTATTATGCAAACTGAGACCATTAGGACTGGTAGTATTATTACGCAAACTGACACTATTAGGATAAGTAGTAGCAGTCGTAGTAGCAGTAGTAGTAGTGGTGGTAGTACCAGTATTTGTACTTGTACTAGTACTAGTACAAGTAGTACAATAACAACAATTACTGCTACTACTATTAGAAAACCCAACGTTTGTCACTTCAATTGACTCTCTCTCTCTCTCTCTCTCTCTCTCTCTCCCACACACACACACACACACACACACACACACACACACACACACACACACACACACACACACACACACACCAAATGGTTATGTTTACTACTTCTATTCTGTTTCTGGAAAGAAGGAGCGGCGGGAAGAGACAAAAAGTTTATGACCCATGAAAACATTCGTTGAAGTAAACAAGGACGTAAATCAGGATTTCTTATGAACATGAGTTTTTAAAGATTTTTATTTTTTCAAAAAAGAGATTTAACGACATAAAACATAAAAGGATTTTGGCAGATTAAAAAACATTTTACTTATTATATACCTTTGGAATAAGTTAAACCAATTTCACTCAAATTTAAAAAAAATGATTTGGCTGTTTCATCAAGATAAAAAACAAACAAACAAAACAAAACAAAACAAAACAAACAAACAAAAAAACAACAGCAAAAAACCCTTGCCATCTAAAATTATGTTTTAATTACCAACGTAAAAGTTTTTTTCTGCGTGTCTTACTGTTTGCTGGTGTTCTTTTTCCATAGAAAATTCTCCCATAATTTTCTCCCTTTTCCTTTTCTTTTAAAATATATTTGACATATCGCACAAAAAAACCCAACCCCTCAAAAAAAACACACACGAAAACAAAACAAAACAAAAAAACACTAACAGAATGACATAAGCAAAAAAAAAAAAAAGTTACACTGCTGTATCAAAGAAATACTTTACAGATAAGCTCTACCACCAAGATGAAGATATACAACAGCATTTTCTTTACCACAGCGAAATATTGAACGATTTAGAACATGCGATATACACCCCTAAATAAATAAATGAATATATAAAATGAATAAAACAGCAACAAAACAACAACAACAACAACAACGACAACTGAAGCAACAAAAAATTATTCATCCTCTAGTGATGGGGTCTGAAAGTTTGATGCAAAATGAGAATGCCACTATGATCTGTGTTGATATATTTATCAAGCAAACGAACGCCATTAATTTTATTTCTTTTTACATTCCCCCCCCCCCCCTCCCCATTATTTGGCGAAAGCCTTGTCACCTTCTTTGACTGACATGGCTAATCCAGTGTGCAAGTACTATATCTAATAAAAAGAAAAAAAAAGAAAAGAAAAGAAAAATGTATTTTGTGCAGTTGTCTGCATGGTCAGGTCATACAGCCCATTGATATGTTGTTCTCAACATACTTTTCTGATGCAAGCAAGCAAGCAAACACACACACACACACACACACACACACACACACACACACACACACACACACACACACACACACACACACACACACACACACACACACACACACACACACACACACACACACTGACATTTATTCTTCTTTCGCCTTTTGGAGGATTACGTTGGAAAGATGGACATCAGCAGCAGCAGAAAGAAAGGGAGTGTGGGGCATAACAAGACATAATGATCGGGAACATATCAACAAGCACATTAATCATCATATTCTGACATTTGGGGGTTTGGTCATTTTTGTTTCCTGTTTGAGAGAGAGAGAGAGAGAGAGAGAGAGAGAGAGGTGGGGAGGGAGAGTGAGAGAGGCAGAGAGATTTAATATATATATATGTATATACATATATATGTATTATGTATATATATATATATATAATATATATAATCACATGTACACACACACAAAAATAGACAGATAGGTAGGTGGATAGATATAGATACAGATATGTATGTATTTTTACAGAGAGAGAGAGAGAGAGAGAGGGGGGGGGGGGTAGAGAGAGAAGAGAGAGACAGTCTCTGAAGGAAATGTGGCAAATGGGGTTAGAGAAAAAAAAGTTGTATATCACCAGTGTTGACACATCCCCCAGTTAGCCTGACCCTGGCCCGTCCTTGTGGCCCCTCACTCTGTTCTCCCCCCGGAGCTTTTTTCCCTTCATCCTTTGGCTCTCAGTACTATAATTCATAACACAAAGGCGTTGTGATTGCTTGTCATCTGATGCTGCCATTTTGACATGACTCGGATCACGATGACACGATGACATCATCTGCCTGGGCATCGGCAGAGCAAAGACAAAAAGAGGAACCAGAACGGACAGATTTCGCCGTTTGTGGACCTCTGTCCCGTGCACTGATCGCCCTGTCTCCGATGTCAGCCCTGCTGTTGCTGTGACTGTCACTGACAACCTCAACATACATGTTCAAGCTGATTCCTTTACTTCCCGTGACACTGTCCTCTCTGTGGTGTATCTCCCGTGACTGGCTCTGGTCTGCTTTCTACCCCTTCCATACCTGTCTCAACTCCCGGCACTTTCTCTGCCTCCCCACTGTCCTCCACTGCTCAGTCACCATCGTCTCCTTCCGTTGCCTGTCTGTCTGACTCACCTGCTTCACCATTAAATTTCTCTCAGCCTGCCTCTGATCTCTTTCATGCCTGCCTGTTCATAATTTGTCTGCCCTGATCGAAAGACTGACTATATTTATGATTATATTATTGAAAATAACTTTGATATCGGATTTCTTACCGAAACCTGGTTAAAATTACAAGGTCACGAACCCAAACTTAAACAACTGAAACCCCCCCCCCCAACTCCTTCCCCTGGACACAAAATCAAGTCACTTCCTCGACTGTCTCGTGCATGTGGCATCGCCATCGTCTACAGAGACATCTTGGAGTCTTCCTTTTTCTTCTCCCATAACCACACCTTTCCACATGACACTTTTGAAATGCTCGAAGTCACTCTCAATGTTCCCGGTCACTCAATCATCTTCTGTTGTCTCTATCGTCTTCCTCCTAGTAAAAACAACCTAACGTCTTCTCTGTTTCACGATGAGTTCCGAACATTACTTGATTACTACAACCTTCGTTCTGGCAAACTTATCATCCTCGGAGACTTCAATTTTCATTTCCACAACCAAACTTCCACAGATGTCAAACGCCTTTGTCTATCTCTGTCCAATCATTCTTTCTCTCAGCTCGTTACAGAACCAACACACAGATCTGGCTCATCACACGTGACTCTGATGCCATGATTGCATCAGTCACTGTAACTGACGAACTTTCTTCCGACCATTCTGCTGTCATATTCTTGCTTAATATTTCAAAACCTACCAGAACCAAAAAATCCGTTACTCGTCGCAACCTGAAATCCACCAACATTAACACCTTTTCTTCTCAAGCTGCTGAACGCCTTTCCAAAATTTCTTCCCACACCAACGTCTCTGCACATTACAACACTGTCCTCTCTCAACTGCTGGATGAACATGCACCACCCCACTACCCGCATGCCCCATGATAGGCCTTCCGCACACACAAGACATTCGACTTGCAAAACGCGAACGTCGCCAATTGGAACGAGAATGGCGATCAACAAAACTGAAAGTCCACAATCAAATCTTCCGAAAACAAATGAATAAAGTAAAACATGTGATCTCATCAGTGAAGACAAACTTCTTTTCTTCTCAAGTTCTCGATGCAACATCCACCAAAATCTCTTTACTCTATCATGTCAAATCTTCACGGTACTGCAAAGACTCCTCTTCCTTCTGCCTACATTTTATCTGAACTCCCCAATATCTTCTCGTCCAAAATATTCGTACCATCTTAGTCCAAATGCCTTTCCAACCTGCTCATCCTGATCCTCAATTCAACGGCACTCCTCTCCATTCCTTTAATCCATTGACTGAAACATAAGTCCATGAAATCCTGAAAGAAATGACAATAAAATCCTGTGAGCTCGATCTTATACCAGCCCTCTGTCTTTTCCCAGTGTGTCTCACAGCTTCTCCCCACAATCACCAATATTGTCAACTCATCTTTTCTCACTGGAATGTTTTCACCCACTTTCAAAACTGCAATCGTCCGGCCACAAACATTTTGAAAAACTATCGACCATTTTCTAATCTTCCATTCCTGTCCAAACACCTTGAAAAAGCTGCCCTGAAGCAGCTCAACAACCACATTTGTATCAACAATCTCATCCACCCATTTTAGTCTGCCTATCGCGCTGACCACAGCACCGAAACCACTCTCCTCCACATCCTGAATAATCTACTGTTAGCGTCCGACTCAGGACAGATCTCCCTTCCCACTCTTCTAGACTTCTCAGCCGCCTTTGACACGATAGACCATTCAATCCTTGTTTCCCGTTCATTTTACATTTGGTATCAACGGCACTGTTCTAAATTTGTTCAAATCTTATCTCACTGATCGATTCCAGTCTGTCGTTGTTGATAATTTCCAGCCCGAACCCGTTAAAATCGAACACGGAGTCCCACAGGGATCTGTTTTAGGCCCAGTGCTCTTCCTACTGTACACTGCTCCTCTCGCTGAAATTATCAACCGCCATAATGTCAGTTATTCTTATGCTGATGACACTCAACTCCAGAAGAGTGATACCCCTGAAAAATTGCCGTCGCTTTTGCAAGAAAGAGCCAACTGCTTCCTGGACATTCAAAACTGGATGACTCTACATAAGTTACAATTGAACGCGGACAAAACTGAAGCAATGAGCAAAGGAGCTTAACTAAGACTCTCTTCCATCACAACTGACACAATCAAACTTGGCAGTACATCCCTCCCTCTTTCCAGTTCAGTCAGGAACCTCGGCGTTGTCCTTGACAACACACTGTCCATGCAAAACTTATCAGTCAGACATGTCAGTCCTGCTACTGTCAATTGCGGCGCGTCAGTTACATCCGGAAATATGCAACATCTCGACTTGTCGTTTCTCTCAATTTCTCTCGCCTTGACTACTGTAACTCTCTATTGTCTGGTTTGCCTGCTTCATCCATTCAGTCCCTTCAGCGCATACAAAACTCTGCTGCCCGACTCGTCCTCAGAAAGAAAAGATCTGAGCACATCACTCCTCTTTTGCAACATCTCCACTGGCTCCCTGTCTGACACAGAATAAAGTACAAGATCAGCACTCTATATCATAAATGTATTCACAAATCTGCCCCTTTCCTCTCTGTGGCTGCCTTTACCTCTACACTCCATCTCGCTTTCTACGATCAGCTTCTGATCCACTCTGTTTACGCATACCCAGATTCAAAGACTCGACTTTTGGCTGCCGTTCTTTCTCTGTCTCTGGACCTTGCAATTGGAATGAACTTCCTTTTTCGCTCGTCAAGTCTCCGCACTCAGCTCTTTCAAGTCTGGCCTTAAAACCCACCTCTTCCCAAAATAACCTCCCTTCCCTTCCTCTTCCTTGTCTTCAGTTTCTCCAGTTTTAGAGTTATGCGTGCGTGTGAATGACTGGTGCGAAAGCGATTTGATTCGTCTATGCACAAGATTCAGCGCTATATAAATACCATTATTATTATCATTATTATCCATGGTTGCAGAAAAAGATTAAAATGTTAGCATTTTCACATTGTCAGTTCACTATATTGTTTGTTCCGTGTGTGTAGGTTGGGTATGAGTAGGTAGGTAGTAGGTAGGTAGGTAGAGAGAAAGAGAGAGACAGAGACAGACAGACGGGCAGAGACAGACAGAGACGCACAGACACAGAGAGACACACAGACAGAGAGAGAGAGAGAGAGAGAGAGAGAGAGAACAAATGGACAGAAAGAGACAGAGACAGACAGATATACCAAGAGAAACAATGGTAGAAACAGATCGGTAGTGAGAAAGAGAGAATTGAAAGTCCGCGCATGTGAGGAGGGGGTGGTGGGTGGTGTCTAATTTTTTTTTTTTTCACTTTTGTATCACAAAAATGTGTTAATCTGCTTTCAGGAAGCCTAACGCAAAACAACAGATCCTCAGTATAAGAAGCTTCTGTGTAAATGTCAAAGGGAGTTCTTGATCGTGAGTAAAGGTTTCGTCCTAACTTCTGGCCCGATGTTAATGCTGCTAGTGCAATATAAATTTCGCAGTGTACCGATGTAATGATTGGACTTTAATTTAATCTATGATAACGGAATATACCTAGATTTTCGATACGCATTCATGTTGTAAAAGCTCTTAAATGAGTTTAATGAATGACGGTTAAAAGAACAACAACACCAACTTAACTAAATAACGAAGTGGAACACATAACAAAACGATTCGATTAAATTTTGCTAAAAGTGGAAGGGCTTAGATTCGAGAAAGAAAGATCAAAACCATACGCACACACGCACGCACACACACACGCATACGCACACACACACGCACGCACACACACACACACACACACACACACACACACACACACACACACACACACACACACACACACACACACACACACACACATACATATATACATACATACACACATGATTGTTCGTTAACTATCTTCAAACAAATAAATCATGTTTTGCACAAAAGAGCCATAAACCTGATGGATTAAAATACTGTGACAGATACACACACAAGAAAATTAGACATTCTCACGTTCAGTACACAGCTCCAATTTAACAAATTTCTGTGTATACACAGGACATTGGATGGAGCAGTCCTAAAGGAAGCAACCCACAATTTCATTGCGAATGAAAAAAAAACAAAAACAAAACAAAACAGAAAACAAACAAACAAACAACCGCCCGCCCGCCCCCCAAACCCCACAGTCATAAACTTTCTTTCTGCAAGGTCACGGAACAGTTTGTATAAATCTAGTTCTAGGCCTGTCATTCGAGAACGAAACACGTGAAGCGCATATCCGCCTACTAAAATTGACGCATACAGAGATGTCACTAAAGTTTGACAATGGTGACAGTGGCTACATCCACAGGGAACGCGTTTTTCTAAACTATAATAGTGGAGGCGAGAAAACGGTTGAGACTAACCTGTAGGTGGTGACTTGTCCTATGAAGAGAGTATCCCGACGTTTCGGGCCCTAGGCCCTTCTTCATGGGGAGAAAAATAGAGAATGGAGAAGAAAAGAGAGCGCAAAACCAAGACAGTGGTAAAACTAAGAACTGTGAGGAGTAACCAGAGAGAAAAAAAAGAAAAGAAAAAAAGAACAGAGAAAAAGATGAGCAATATTTACAAAGGAAAAGAAGGGGGGATGGTTAAACACTGGAGGGGGGGGGGGGGGTCGCCAAAAGATGAAAAGGTGAAAAAATATGTGTGCTGGTCAGTGTGTGTGTGTGTGTGTGTGTGTGTGTGCCTGTGCGTGTGAAGGGACATTCTCTATTTTTCTCCCCATGAAGAAGGGCCTAGGGCCCGAAACGTCGGGATACTCTCTTCATAGGACAAGTCACAACCTACAGGTTAGTCTCAACAGTTTTCTCGCCTGTCTCAAGTCCTGCAGTCAAGATTTCCTCTTCACCTTTTTATAATAGTGGAATTGTGGTAATTAAAAAAAAAAAGAAAGAAAAAGATTATACAAGTTTTCTTTTCAAACATGCATTTTGCTTGTTCCTTCAGTGCATGTATCCTGTCATTTTCTAAAATTTTTGTGCTGCTCTCGTGGATACATTTTTTCCCTGACTAGAAATGCTAAAAAAAAAAAAACAAAAAAAAAAAAAACGAACAAAACCAAACAAACAAGAAAAACCAAACAAACAAAAAACAAAAAAAAAAAAACGTGGAGGCTTTGTATGCATGATTCTTTACAGAAGCAACAACAACAACAACAACAAAAAAAAAAAAAGAAATAGAAAAAGAAAGAAAGAACAGAAAGGGAAAAAAATAGAGAAAAACTCATTTTGGACATCTCTGATGATAAATCACAAAAAAAACTCAATATAGTAAATGAAGCCATGCAGGTGATGAATCCTTTCGTTCCCCTCTCTCTGCCTTTCCGTTACCCTGTCCCTGTCTGTCTGTCATTCTGTTGGTCTGTCTGTCTGTCATTCTGTCTGTCTGTCTGTAATTCTGTCTGTCTGTCTGTCCGTAATTCTGTTGGTCTGTCTGTCTGTCATTCTGTTGGTCTGTCTGTCATTCTGTTGGTCTGTCTGTCTGTAATTCTGTTGGTCTGTCTGTAATTCTGTTGGTCTGTCTGTCTGTCTGTCTGTCATTCTGTTGGTCTGTCTGTCTGTCATTCTGTTGGTCTGTCTGTCATTCTGTTGGTCTGTCTGTCTGTCATTCTGTTGGTCTGTCTGTCATTCTGTTGGTCTGTCTATCTGTCATTTTGTTGGTCTGTCTGTCTGTAATTCTGTCTGTCTGTCTGTAATTCTGTCTGTCTGTCTGTAATTCTGTTGGTCTGTCTGTCATTCTGTTGGTCTGTCTGTCTGTAATTCTGTCTGTCTGTCTGTAATTCTGTCTGTCTGTCTGTAATTCTGTTGGTCTGTCTGTCTGTCATTCTGTTGGTCTGTCTGTCTGTCTGTCATTCTGTTGGTCTGTCTGTCTGTCTGTCTCTCTTACCACCGTATCATACACTGTGACAGCTTATAATTTACACTTTTATTGTTTATGCCATCCACTCATGAGCACGTTGAAAAACAACCAGCAGTTTCCTGTTGTAAAGCTTTGGAAATAGAAATACAAAAATGTAAATGTTTGTAGCTGAGTGTGTTTACCTCCTTTACCTTTTGTGTGGATTAGAAATACCGAATGCAGCGGGTGATTGTCTTCTCTCTCTCTCTCTCTCTCTCTCTCTCTCTCTCTCTCTCTCTCTCTCTCTCTCTCTCTCTCTCTCTCTCCTTTTTTTTCTGTCCATCGTTTATGTCGTTTCTGTCCAACCTTTTTCTTCTTTCTTTTTTTCTTTTTGGTATTGTCCACAACTTTTGCATTTGTGATGTGTTTGCCTGTTTGTTGGATGGTAAAAATGCCCGGACAGAAATATCTAGTCCACAGATATCAAATAGCCATTCACCGATTCCGTTCATTCTGTTTCCCGTTTCCGCCCATCCCTTTCCTATAAATTAGCACAGCTAGCATCTCTGAAATTAGGAGGGGCAAATCCTCATCACTGGCTCGCCCTAGCTCTGGTTGGAGGGAGGGTAAATCCTTATTTATCAGTCATTAGCTTGCTTGGCTACAGTGTCTCTCCATTCTCTTTTCTTTCGGTGTACTGTCCGGTCTCAGTCTGGGTGGATCCAATGGGCTTTTTATCCCCTCCTCCTCTCGGTACATTAGAGATCTTACCAATGTGCCTTCGTAAACGTATTTCTTGTTGTCGCTGTTGTGGTTGTTCTTTTTCTGGTTGTTGTTCTTGTTTTTGTTCGTTGTTGTTGTTGTTCTTCTTCTTCCTTTTTTTTTTTTTTTTTTTTTCAAATTCTTGTTCTTGTTGTTTGCTTAATGTCCTTGTTGTTGTTTTGTCGTTGTTGTTGTTATCATTATAATCATTGTTGTTGTTGTTGTTATGGATCAGCCGGCACACTTTGACACTGTGAAACTGAAACTGCAAGCTCTCCTTTTCCTTCTACTCCTTTTTTTTGTTTTGTTGTTGTTTGTTTTGTTTTGCTTGTTTTGTCTGTTTTATTTTGTTTGTTTTACTTTGCTTTGTTGAAACTACTGCCACCCCCCGCCCCGCCCCCTTTACGTGTTTACTTTCCCTCCCCATTCCCCTCCGTCCCCCCCGCACCCTCCCCCCCCCCCCCCCCGCACCCCTCCCCACTACTTTTCTGTGCTTCTCTCAATGTACTTCTGTCAGTGCAGTCTCTTCAACGTGATTCAAAATGTACAAAACCTCTCAACTTACATCGATACATAAAGGCAATCAGACAGACTTAGATTGCTAGAAAGAAAAGAAGAAAAAAAAAACACCCACACACACACGAAAGAGCGAAAGAATAATAGACAGATAGACAGACAGACAGACAGACAGTCAGACAGAGAGAAAGACAAACAAACGGCCAGACAGATGACTAATGGATAGAAAATAGTTGGAAGAACGTGGTATGGAATCCGATCTCCACGCTCTGAACTTATTGGATTAAACCCCAGAAAAAAAAAACCGAAAGGGGGGTTGGGGGGGGGGGGGGGGGAGACAGAAACAAATGAAAGAAAGAAAGAGAAAAAAGAAAGACTGAATGAAAGAAAGCAAGAAAAAAAGATAGAAAAGAAGAAAAAAAGAAAAAAGAAAAAGAGAAGAAGAATAGTTTAATTACATTTAGAAAAAAACTAAAATACAAGGAATATTGTTAAGAAGCAAAGCTAGATGGGTAGCGGAAGGAGAAAAAGTATCAAAATAATTTTGTAACCTTGAAAAGAGACATTATATTAGCAAACAAATGTTTAAACTAGTATTTAAGAATGGTAGAAATTTAGATAAGATAGAAGACATGCTGCAAGAAACGAAAGAGTATTACAACAAATTATATGAGGAGCGGGAAGTAAAAGATATTAAGTTAGAAAAGTGTGTTACTAATTCGCCTAAACTAACAGAGGCAGAAGCCAACTCGATAGAAAGTAAATTAACTTTGAAAGAGGCATCACTAGCACTAAAAAACATGAAAAATGGTAAAAGCCCAGGAACAGATGGAATGACAGTTGATTTCTTTAATTTTTTTCTGGAAACAGATAGGTGGTTTTGTTGTACGATCTTTAAATGAAGGGTTTGAGAAAAAAAGAGATGTCCATTACACAGAGAGAAGGTATCATAATTTGCCTACCAAAAGGAGATAAACCCAGAGAATATCTTAAAAACTGGCGTCCAATATCACTGTTAAACGTAACTTATAAAATTGGCTCTACTTGCATCGCAAATAGAATGAAAACAGTCCTGGATAAACTTATTAATGAAGATCAAACGGGTTCTGTATCTGGCAGATATATAGGAGATAATCTAAGGCTTATTTATGATATAATCTATTACTTGAAGGAAAAAAATCTACCAGGACTACTAGTTTCAATAGACTTTGAGAAGGCTTTTGATTCAGTTAGCTGGAAATATATGCATAAAGTTTTAAAACATTTGGGTTTTGGTGAGGATATTCGTAGATGGGTAGAAGCGTTCTACACCAATATGAAATCCTCAATAATAGTTAATGGTAAAGTATCTACAAGTATACAGATTGAACGAGGCTGTAGACAGGGAGACCCACTCTCACCCTACTTGTTTTTTTGTTTGTTTTGTTTTGTTTTTGTGCGCAGAGATAATGGCTTGCAAAAATCGTCAAAATACAAACATGAAAGGTATTATGATATCAGAGGTAGAATTTAAGATTAGACAGTTTGCTGATGATACGTCTTATTTTTTAGAGGGTGACAAAAAATCACAAGGAGAACTGATCAAAGAACTAGAAGATTTTGAAACGGTTTCAGGACTCAAATTAAATCACGAAAAAACATGCAATGTATGGCTGGGAAATAAGCGTAATTGTGATACAGTTTATTTACCAAATTTGAAAATGAATTGGAATCCACCACAGTTTAAAATCCTAGGGCTCTGGTTTACTAACGATTTGCGTAATATAATAGATTTAAATATTACTGATGAGTTCAATGAAAAAACAAACAAAACTGTTTAACGTATGGATAAAAAGACCAATTACACCTCTAGGAAGAGTAGCTGTTCTTAAGTCGATTATCTTGTCAAAATTAATTTATTTATGGATTATACTTCCAAATCCACCAGGTAACAGTATTCAAGAATTGCAAAAAATGTGTTTTAATTTTGTATTGGATAAAAAGAAGGACAAAGTTAAAAGATCAGTGGCAGTGCACAGTGTACAAAACGGGGGTATAAATATTCCACATATTCTATCATTCATAAAATCTTTAAGACTCACATGGTTGAAAAAATGCTACAATATGTCGTATCGTCCAAAATGGAAAACTATATTATCAAAGAATGTCCAGAAGTTGAAATGTTACAAGAATATGGCCCAATAGTTCTTACAGCTGGAGGACGTCTAATAAACCCCTTTTGGAAAGATGTGTTTCGTAGCTACACAGAATTTTATGACAAAACTGATATACATGTTAAGCAAGATATTCTGATGGAACCTTTGTTTTTTAATAACAAATTTAAGATTGATGGTAAAGTCTTGTATTTTGAAGACTGGGTCAGAAAAGATGTTTATTATGTGAAAGACATTGTGAAAGGGAATGGACATTTTTTTCAATATTCAAGAATTCCAAGATAAAATTGAAAATCGAGTCCCAATGTTAGAATACTTCGGCTGTGTTAATTCAGTTAAAAGTTTTTTTTAAGAGAAAAGAACATAACATTTGAAAACAATGATCACAATGGAATCAGCTTTAATAAAGCATACACTACAATGATAAAGGCCCCAAGAGGAACGAAATGCTTCTACGAAATAATAATTGGAAAACCAGAAAAGCCAAATGCCTGTAAAAATTGGGACTTGATTTTTGAAAACAAGCTTGACTGGAAAAACATTTTTTTCAATACAAAAAAAACAACAACAAAAAACAAACAAACAAAAAAAACAACAACAAACAAACATGAAATAAAGTTAAAATGGTTCCAGATAAAATTAATTATCATATTCTTGTGACAAATTCGGTTTTGATGAAGATGGGAATACTCCCACATAATACGTGTAAGGAAGAAAGAGATACAATTCGGCATTATTTATGGGAATGCAACCATGTACAACATTTTTGGGAGGATTTTGTGAGATATTTAAAAGAAAAGTGTTTACATTGTGATAGACTTAACCTGAATGACACACTGGTGCTTTTTGGACATAACAAAATGAAAACTGATGAATGTTTCTCATATATTTTATTGGTAGTTAAATTCTATGTATACAAATGTAGAGTCAACAAAGTAAAACCAACATTACAAATGTTCAAAAAAAGACCTCAAACAGGCATATGAAATAGACAAGTATGCCTTCAACATAACTATGGAATATAACAAGTTTGTGGAAAAATGGGCACTTTATAACTGTTTGATACAAGATTAAGCTACACAATGCTACCTTGGAATTTTGCCATTGAACTTATATTGTTTTGCTGTTATAGATTTGTCAGTACTTTGAACTTAATTATATGCTTACCCTATACTTTCTAGTGCACAAAACATATAAATTCTGTATCTGTAAACCTTTGTCTGAATAAAAAATGTTGAAAAAAAAAGAAAAGAAAGAAAGATAGAAAAGAAAGAAAAAAGAAAAGAAAGAAAGAATGAAAAAGAAAGAAAGAAAGAGAGACTGAATGAAAGAATGAAAGAAAGAAAAGAAAAAGGAAAGACAGAAAGACTGAATGAAAGAAAGAAAGAAAGAAAGACAGAAGAAAAATAGAAAGAAAGAAAGACTGAATGAAAGAATGAAAGAAAGAAAAGAAAAAGGAAAGACAGAAAGACTGAATGAAAGAAAGAAAGAAAGAAAGACAGAAGAAAAACAGAAAGAAAGAAAG
>NC_134899.1:33719120-33736620 GCF_041734735.1 Babylonia areolata | reverse complement strand
GTTCAAAGAATGTCTTCGTGTCGCTCCTTTCGTTAGAAAAAAAAGAAAGAAAAAAAAAAAGTGAAAATACTCATGCGTCTGCGACATGTAGCATTTTCAAACCAAACACACACACACATACACACACACACACACACACACACACACACACACACACACAGAGGAAAAGACAGACAGACAAACAGATTGATTCTCATCACAGGCAAAGGGGTGCTGGACAGACAGGTGAGAGACAGGCAGGCAGGCAGACAGACAGGCAGACAGACAGACAAGCAGACAGACAGACAGGGAGAAGGAGAAAACGGTCAAAATCACGGAGACTTTGGAATGGTAAAAAAAGAAATCTAAAAAAATGATTGATATACTTAATTAAAATAATAGCACAAACGCAATGCTGGTACGAAACCAGCTTGTGAATGAAACATACCTGTCCAAAGCATAGGCCCCAACACAAGTCTGCTGCAAGAAATGTGAAGTGTACCTATTTGTGCACTTTCGTATTTGGCTGCATTTCGTATATCAAATAAAGTGATTTTTAAATATAATTTGTACATCTTCTGTATGATGGATGAGAGCACCGTTCTCTTCGTTTAGATTTAAAAGCATGCAACGCTTCCCAGGTTTAATACTGTTTGTTATTTCTTTTTGTTTTTAATTTTGAAATATTACCTGCAATGTGTGGAATGAATGTACGAAACAGTGAATGCGATGTTTTTACATCTGTCTTCGTTATAATCCTATTAACTGTAGTTGTATTTTTACAGTGATGGTCTCCATGTTGTTTACTTGTCTATGTTGACATAATGCACCTGACCAAAGTTCTCCAACTGGAGATAATTAAGTTATTCTTATCTTAACTATTCTGGTTTTACATGCATTCCAACCAGCTATAATATTCACAAACCTCGCTCACCAAACCACTTTGTCGGGATCTGAGCAATTCACGATTCAACAGCTGCATGCATTCTGTCGCTGACCTTGGAAAAGGTGATGGTTTGCCAATGAAAGCATTATGGTTTCCGAAGAACGTTACGCTGTCAAAGCAACACTGAGACGCTGGCTGCCTCAGTTCTGATTCAGAACGCAGTTTGGTGTGTACACAGTTTTGTATGTACACACAAGCATGATGCTTTACTGTAAATCGTTTTTGACTCATATGTGTAAATGTGTAAACAAAGTGAGTCTATGTTTTAACCCGGTGTTCGGTTGTTTGTGTGTGTGTGTGTGTGTGTGTGTGTGTGTGTGTGTGTGTGTGTGTGTCCGTGGTAAACTTTAACATTGACATTTTCTCTGCAAATACTTTGTCAGTTGACACCAAATTAGGCATAAAAATAGGAAAAATTCAGTTCTTTCCAGTCATCTTGTTTAAAACAATATTGCACCTCTGGGATGGGCACAAAAAAAATTTAAAAAATGAAGCCTAATTATATGCAAACTGCATTTACTGTTATATTTACATTTTTTGTATTCTCTAAACTTGGCACTTTGATCTGATATTCTGACCCAACAACAAGAGCAGTCATTATTATCATTTTTTGTTCAAACAGGAACTTCTTTTGCTAAGCATGGAAGTTTTATTCATTTTGCAAAGAAGGGAAATTACTCTGTAATTAATGCTAGGGGACTTAATTTGCTTTAAACTGATCTTTCTCATCTTAAACATTACATTTTAAAATTATACTCAATACATAAAAAGCTAGGATTTTTTTAAAAAGTGTACCACAAGTGAGTCTTGAAGGCCTTGCCTCTCTTGTTTTGTTTGTTTTTTGTTTTTTTCCCGAACGTAACGACGTGATCTTACAGCGCATCTGTGGTCATTGATTGTTGTTAATTTCGTTACTTTCCTTCTCCTCCATGTTTCGCCAGCCAGCCAGGGTTTACCAGTACATTGTTTTTTCTCTACGGTGGTGACCTACATTTCTCAACATGAAAGGCTGTAGATGGAGAGCACTGAACGACTTTTCTGCAGGTCAGCAGCACTCTCTTGGCTGCTGTGATGGTGGCAAATTCACCAACTCCTCCGATAAACGTGTACTTGCCTCAAACCGTGCATTGAGTTTACAGGTCCTCCTGGGCATTAATTCACTTGTCAGAGCAGCATTCAACTGGCAAACTCCTGACGCAGTTTGCGTCATTCACTGTGGCGTGTGCACCCGACGTGTTTGCTGGGAAAACTTACCGAACGTTCACCAAACTATTTACAGAAGACGGCAACAGCATTACAACAGAAGGAAGAGATTCCAGCACTTCATTCCACAACGTCTCTCTCGTGTGAACAGATCAGCAGTTTGGCGAAATAGCACTTGTGACTTCGCATTCAGAAAGTTGATAGAATCCCATGTTATCAACAAACTTGTCTGTATCCAGAGAATAGGTAACGATTACGTTTGACACTTTTCTTTCAGTGTGGCTCTTTCCCCTGTGTTAAACGCTTTTTAGCCTGAGTTTTCCACACACAATTATCTGTTCTCGACAACTCATCGCCCTCTCTTCTGCATCTTTCCTCAATCGTTTGACCCGAGGAGAAATGTTTAGCACACGAAATGTTGGCCGCACGGTACTATCCCGGGCAGTTTCACACTTTTACTCATGCATCAATGATTATCTGCATTGATTGTGCAGTGCGTGTAGTTTTGTTTTGAACCAGCATCGTGACTCTTTTCGCTTTCTAAAGCATAGGAAATTATATTTCTCTTTCTGATGATCCCATAAATATTTACAATAATAAGACAGAATCAGCTCTTGACAATAAGATCGAAGGCACTCAAGTTCTCCCCATCATCATCATCATCAATATCTTCTTCTTCTTCTTCTTCTTCTTCACATCCTTCTTTTTTTCCGACAGATTGAGTTTTCCATTGTCAGATAGCGGTTGATGTGTTTTTTAAGGCATGTTTATGGTCAACTGGATGATGTAAGGCGCTTTGAGCAGCATTGGTGTTGGATATCGCGCCATAGAAAAACTATGTATTATTATCATTATCATTATTAGTTTTCTTTGTTCACTTCACACATAGTTGTCTCTTATTTACATCAACTGCCAGGCCGCACACCGGAAAGGTAAACGCCACCGATCGATGTTCGACAGTGTCTGTCAGCAAATCTTCACGAAACGATCTGTCGTGTAGTTAGTGTCGGCAGTGGCTCTCTCACAGTATGGACTCTCGCCGTGAAATACACTGTACACGTCTGTTTGCTACATGCTCCTTTAACTCTCTCCATACGAACGGCGAAAGAGACGACGTTAACAGCGTTCCACCCCAATTACCACCATCAAAATATTACAAGCGGAAGGCTCTTACACTGAAGAGGTGATTGTTGACAAAGAATACCACAATTCTGACGACGGAAGCTAAAGGTTGGGTCATTCAGACACCCACTGGACATCCGAGGGTTCTGTGTAGAGGAGAAGAGAGGACTGGCCGTACTGAGTGAGTTAATGTGTATATATATATATATATATATATATATATATATATATGTATGTATGTATGTATATAGAGAGATATTTTTTTTTACAGCAGATGTGTTGTAGCGTATATGGATCTGCCCCCTCGTATTGACGCCTCCTTGAAACTGAGACTGAGCTGGCAGTTTACTCTGAGGCCTGAAATATATGCAAACATGTACTGCGTCGTTTAATTAAGAAAACTGAGCGCTGCTTTCAAAATGTAACTGCAAATACACGCATGATACTTGACTGCGCGTGGCTGTGGTACTTCATGTGAACCTGGACACTTTGGCTTGGCTTTGACTGGGCACGAGACTCAACTGAATTCAGTTCAGAATACTTAATTGTCTGCTTCAACCAAAACAGAAAATTCTCTTTAGGCTTATTTAAAATACCCGTCAGCAAAAATCCAAACCCCTCCTCCCCCCAAAAAACGAGCAACTGACACACCCTTCACTGATCACCCTGCACACATCAATTATTATGTAAACAGAAAAACACGTGGGTAAGATAATATTACATTATAATTTAGAGTGAAACAACTCTCTGTGTGTGTATGTGCGTGTGTGTGCGTGTGTGTGCGTGCGTGTACTTGCATAGGTATGTTTGTGTGTGCGTGCGCGCGCACGTGTGCGTGCGTGTGTGAGAGTGTGTGACTCTTTCACGTCAAGGCATTCCGTGTGTGTGAACTACCCTCTGACAGTCAGTGTGTGAATGTATAAACACCGTGACATCAGGTCAGCCCATCTCACGTCACCCACGTACGGAGCCATGCCTTCTGCAGACCCTGCAACGCGATGTGCGCAGTTCCTGTGGAAATGATGTTTATTTGTATTCGTATTTCTTTTTATCACAACAGATTTCTCTGTGTGAAATTCGGGCTGCTCTCCCCAGGGAGAGCGCGTCGCTACACTACAGCGCCACCTTTTTTTTTTTTTTTCCTGCGTGCAGTTTTATTTGTTTTTCCTATCGCAGTGGATTTTTCTACAAAATTTTGCCAGGAACAACCCTTTTGTTGCCGTGGGTTCTTTTACGTGCGCTAAGTGCATGCTGCACACGGGACCTCGGTTTATCGTCTCATCCGAATGACTAGCGTCCAGACCACCACTCAAGGTCTAGTGGAGGGGGAGAAAATATTGGCGGCTGAGCCGTGATTCGAGCCAGCGTGCTCAGATTCTCTCGCAGTTCCTAGGCGGACGCGTTACCTCTAGGCCATCACTCCACATGTACCTGTACATGGTAATGGGCCCTCATTCGGATGAGACGATAAATGGACCCTATGACATCCTTTGTTGTTGTCTGTTTCTACGCCTTTCCATACACTCTGTCTTTCTTGACGTTGACAGACAATGTCGATTGATTGATTAATTGACAATCCGTCAGACTGACAATCGATTTGGCCAGAGAGAGCGTTCATTATTTTAATGTCTCCTCTCTTTCTCTTTTCCGTGTGACAGTTCTGGGTTCTCACTCCATCTGTCGATGTGGCTGGCTAATCTCCTATTCTCTTCCTCTTTCTCTGTCTCTGTCTGTCTATCTCTCTGTCTCTCCCTCTCTCTCTCTCTCTCTCTCTCTCTCACTCACCATCTCTTGTTATTGTTCTCTTTCCATCTCTGTCTGTCTCTATCTCTGTCTGTCTCCCTCTCTCTCAGTGTCTCTGTTTCTCCCTCAACTTCTCTCTCTATCGTCCTCTTTCTGTCTCTGTCTCTGTGTTTGTCACACACTCTCTCTGTGTCTCTCTCCGTATGTTAATCAAACTATAAACATAAGCAAAGCAGGGTCATTACCTGAGAACTGCCACCCTACGTGTGACCATCAGTTCAATGTGTGGTTGTGACAGGCATCCGTCTCTCTCTCACCCTCCCACCTCATTATGGATCAGTGAGACATTGGAGTCTGCACTTCACACACAACGCCAACACTTCCATGACCCGTCTTTCTCTACGCTCTTTCTTTCCTTTCTTTTCGTTTTCGTCTGCCTGTCTGTCTTTTTGTCTTTCTATCTTTGTCTGTCTATCTGTCTGCCTCTGACTGTCTGTCTGTCTGTCTGTCTCTCCCTTCTCTGTCCCTTCTCTCTCTCTCTCTCTCTCTCTCTCTCTCTCTCTCTCCTGTATTTGCGTTTGTCTTTGTATGTTTGTGTGTTTTCACGAGTATATGTGCGTATATGCATGCGTGCGTGCGAGTGCGAGTGCGAGTGTGTGTGTGTGTGTGTGTGTGTGTGTGTGTGTGTGTGTGTGTGTGTGTGTGTGTGTGTGGTTGGGAGGGAAGGGTGGAGGTTCAACAACAAAGCTCTGGTGCTAATCCTTGCGAAGCGAAAAACAATAATTATCGGTTTGCTGCCACAATGGCGCACATAATGAAACAAGCACTGTATGAAACTGGACCCTTGTGTCAACAAACACCACATAGCCAGACGCTGTTTGAGCTGTGCCAGCAACATGGTTCGTCGGTTTAGACTGATGATTCATATGGACACACACACACGCACACGCACGCACACAAAGACACACACACAGACACACACACACACACACAGAGGCACAAGCCCATGCGCACACACACACTTTCACACTCTCACTCACATAACAACAACCATGTGTGTTTAAAAAGCAATCATTGATATTTCTGAGAGCGAATGCTTTTGGCAGGCACACTCACACACTCACTCGCTCACTCACTCACTGACTCTTCTTTTTTGCATGAAGCAAACACCGAACGACAGCAGATAATCAAAAAAAAAAAAAAAGAAAAAAAAAAAAAAAAAGAAAAAGAAAAAAAAAAGCGAATGAAGAAGTGACTAAATGAATATATCAATGATACAATGGACAAATGTCTGTATGCTGTAATCATTTGCACTGTGAAACGTTTGGATTGGCGAACATTCCAATTAATCAGCCACATATGTAACAAAATAGACAATGACATCAAGTCAAAATTCAAAATCGAAAAACAAAATGGTAATAAAACACAGATCAATATTGTATTGCCTTCCGTTGCATTACGTTTTTTGAGGTTGTTTGATAGTCTGCCATATCTTTTTCCCCAACAAAAGGCATCAAACGTCAAAAGAAGACCTTTTTTTCTATTGAAAAGCATTTTAAAAATCATATATAAACTGGGTTACTGCGTATTCTCCTTTGTGAATAGCTACAGACAGATCTATTAAAAAAATAATATAAAATGACTAAAAACCCAGCAACCGATTAGAAACTTAAAAAGAGCAGACAGAGAGGACTTATGAATTACCTTTGTCTTCTTTTTTTCTGTCTTTACCTTGACTTGGGTTTTCATTTGTGGTCGTGGCTGCAACGCGATCTTTCACTGTTTTCTTTCTCTATGCGAGTTGATACAGACATATGAAGTCTATGGCCGTTTTTTTACCCCCACCGTTTACCCAGCCATTCTCCGGTTTCGGAGTGAGTTTTGTTCTGCATGCATGTACTCAACAAGTGATGGTTAAGACGGAAAAAGAACGGCTCATTTATATGGGTTGATAGGACATTGGAACCATCCACGCCTTTCAACACATTTGTGTTGTCGGTATTCACAGACAAGCGATTTGACCACTGGGCTATTTTCCATTATGTCAACAGCATCCTAAACGCTAAACCGAGTGTGTGCATGTTCATTTCCAGAAAGTAATAGATAAATGCATGTATTTTTTTCTAAGAAAGAAAACAAAAATGAAGAAAGGAAGAGAAAGAAAGAAAAAGAGTTTCGGAGAAAGATGAAAGGCCTGATTCAGTTCACCAGTCTCTCCGCACAGAGGAACCCTGCAACAGCATGGGGGTGGGGGTGGGGGTGAGGGGCAGGGATGAGGGGGAGGAGTCACAGATGAAACAGCCCTAGTTTACCAACCGAAATTTTTTTCAATTCTTGTTCTTGCTGGTCTGCTTGCTCTTCTTCTTGTTATTGCCCTTTTTCGTGTTCTTGTTCTCCTTTGTTGTTCTTCTTCTTCTTGTGCTTGTTCTTGATGTTTTTGGTTGTGTTGTTGTTGTTGTTATTCTTCTTCTACTACTACTACTTCTTCTTGTGCTTGTTCGTGATGTTGTTGGTTCTATTGTTGTTGTTGTTGTTCGTGTACAATTGATGGCCACATTTTAATTGCAGTTGACATTATCACTGACCGCTTGGATCGTGTGTCATTCGACCTGACAAGACCTGGTGAAGTGTTGCCTGTTCACAGTTTTCCATATATATATATATATATGTGTGTGTGTGTGTGTGTGTGTGTGTGTGTGTGTGTGCGTGTGTGTGTGTGTGTGTGTGTGTGTTTCTGAAAGAGAATATTGTATTTACTTCAATTGATTCGTGATCTTGGACAGATCAGCGACTGTGCGCAGATGTGTCAGCCATTTGTGTGGATGCTCCATCTGTTTAGGCTCTCCAGGTCTGATCATTGCTTTGGGTCAATGAGAAGGTCAGACATCTACACCGTTTTTTTGGGTGTTACTATTGCAGATGTGGTGTAGCGTATATGGGTCTATCCGCACGCTCGCCCTGACACCTCCTTGTGACTGAAACTGAAACTCTGAAAACCCTGATCTTAGATGATGGTTTTGATTTCTCTGATGGTTTGAGACAAGAGCAATTGTTTCCGCCTGCTGCTGTTTTCACCACTGTTGTAATACTCGGCTTATATCACAGATTGACATAAGTTTACATTTTGGGCCAACAGCAAAGTGAGAGCTGTATTATCAATGGTTTCTCCAGTCAATGGGAAATCATTTACAGCTTAGTCTTTTGTGAAGGACTATGACTCTCAAACTAGGAGGCAAAATTGCACTGGCTCTTAGTGCTGCAGCCTTGTGGGCTAGTTGGCCTTTGGGAACCATCCCAACGCCGACTGTCCTAAAACCCTCTTGGCCGAGAGAGTGGGGATGTAACTTGGGCAAGACACTCTCCACTATAATCAAATTCTAGCCCAAATAGTCAGAACAGCAGTTGCCTCCTCTGCTGTTCTGATGGCCATAGTCGGACACGACTGACTATCATTTATTGTGAACACATTTAAGGACCTCCAGGACGACCAGGGGAAAGGGTGGAGGGGGTGGGGGGGATGGAGGTAACAACGTACCTCTTTTCTCTCTCAATATTCATTCGACTATTTTTGTGTGTCACATTTTCTTTCCCTCCACTTCGGTCTTTTAAAAGTTTGTGATTAAATCGAAGTCTTTTTTTGAAATAGGATCACATGTCTGGCTGCCACGTAAATAGGCTGAAAAACACGTGGCGACGTTCATGATGGCTGATTTGTCATCGGCAGACGTGCAGACCAGGCTGAGCGCGGGTGTTCTGACGCAGAGCCCGGTAGGTAGACCTGTCTGGTGCTGACCTGCACGTGTGGAGTGCTGCTGCAGAAGATGGAGTGTGGGGTTGGAGGAATGAGGTGTGGTGGGTTTGGGTGTGTGTGTGTGGGGGGGGGGGGGGGGGGGGGAGAAATCGTGGGATTGCGAGAAATCGTGGGGGTTCCTCTCCCCAGTTTTCTCTCAATTCCGAGAAATCGTTGGGGGCGCCCCCACGATTTCTCACGATGTGTGAGAAATCATGGGAAGTACCCCTTATTTAAAAAAAAAAAATGTTTCCTTTGTCATCGGAGTTGGATTCTTGTCTTTGCCCAATGCAAATATAAGAGAAAAATCAGAGAGAGGAAAAGAAAAAGAGAAAGAGAGGTGCGACGACAATGATCACAAGTGGAGTGATGGCCTAGAGGTAACGCGTCCGCCTAGGAAGCGAGAGAATCTGAGCGCGCTGGTTCGAATCACGGCTCAGCCGCCCGGATATTTTCTCCCCCTCCACTAGACCTTGAGTGGTGGTCTGGACGCTTGTCATTCGGATGAGACGATAAACCGAGGTCCCGTGTGCTAGCATGCACTTAGCGCACGTAAAAGAACCCACGGCAACAAAAGGGTTGTTCCTGGCAAAATTCTATAGAAAAATCCACTTCGGTAGGAAAAACAAATAAAACTGCACGCAGGAAAAAATACAAAAAAAATTGGGTGGCGCTGTAGTATAGCGACGCGCTCTCCCTGGGGAGAGCAGCCCGAATTTCACACAGAGAAATCTGTTGTGATAAAAAGAGAAATACAAATACAAATACAATATGATCATAATGATAACGACAGTGGCGTTATTGAAGACATCATCAGTAATGACACAGACACACGTCTGTTTATTGGATTTCACATAAGATGGATCACTGCAATGCATTGACCTCAAATTCAACATCGGAATCACAAGCAAACAACGAAATTAAGGCAATGTATATAACTCAAACAGAAATATGATATTATATAATATAATATAAGAAGACTTGAACCAAATCTTTCCCGAGGGATGTTGGGAATAACATCAAATGATTAAACTCTCTAAATAAATGCGATTAAAAAAAAAACCAAAAAAAACCCACCACACAACAAAAGTTTCACAATGCTTTATCCTCACGTGGGGAGCGTGAAAACTGGACCAAACAGTTTTGATGTTTGTTGTGATGCAAACTTTTCAGTCACATTTATTAAGAATGTTCTTCATTTCATATTTGCACATGTGTTCATCTTTTTGTGTCTGCATCTTTTCGCATGTAAGATTGCACTGAAAATAGATTCTCAGTTTCATAAAAGACTCTCAGAACATTAAAAACAGATTGAAAGAGAACAAATAAACCAGCAAAGTAAACACACTAAAGGAAACTATCTCTCTCTCTCTCTCTCTCTCTCTCTCTCTCTCTCTCACCCACTCACTCACCCACTCACGCATACATATACATTTATTTTAAAACCAGTACTGTGTCATCACCTCCACCGTCTATTGTTGATGTCTTCACTAACGCCACTGTCATTATCATGATCGTCGTTATCGTTTCCCCCATTTCTTGTTTCTTTTTAGCTTTCGCATTTTTCTATTGGATTTGCATCGGGAAAGGAAAAACCCAACTCCGATGCCAAAGGAAATATTTTTGATTAAAATAAGGGGGACTTATCACGATTTAGCGCAGTTGAGAGAAAACTTGGGAGGAGGACGAACACGAATTCTCGCAATCCCACGAGTTCTCTCAAATTGAGATAAATCGTGGGGGCGCCCATTGAGATAAATCGTGGGGGCGCCCCACGGGAGTTAGGTGTTGTCCAGGTGTTCATGACGCATGGTTCACCTGCACAACACTAGCAGATTCCGCTTTTTAAGAGAGAAAGAGAGAGAGAGAGGACAGAGACACAGAGACAGACAGAGACACAGAGATAGAGACAGAGAGACAGACAGACTGAGAGTTTCAGTTTCAGTTTCAGTAGCTCAGGGAGGCGTCACTGCGTTCGGACAAAACCATATACGCTACACCACATCTGCCAAGCAGATGCCTGACCAGCAACGTTACCCAACGCGGTTTGTCAGGCCTTGAGAAAAAGAAAAAGAAAAAAAGGGGGAATAAATAATAGATAAGCTTACATAAATGAATAAATAAATAATAATTATAATATAGAAAAAGGTAGTAGTAATAATAATAATAAAAAAAGACAACAATGATGATAAATAAGCAAATAAATGTAAAACATGAAGACACACATTCACACGTACACCCACATATGCATAACAGATATGCACCAAACATGCAGTTTCACAGATATGAAAGCACAGTCAAATACATATAAACGTACATGAGCTCCAACACACATACACACACACCACACACATTACCCTGCACCTCCTCTACCCCCCTCCTCCACACACTCATTTCTAGTCTACGTATCGCAGCTTCCACGGCACACACACACACACAACACACACACACACACACACTCACAGAGATGAACACTTACTTGTACAAGCACACACACATACGCCCATATCTCCCACCCCCAACCGCACAGACTGAGAGAGACAGTGAGACTGAGACAAAGAGCCAGACAAACAGAGATAGAGACAGAGAGAGGGAGAGACAAAGACATTCCGACAGACAGACAGAGAGAGTGTGTCATTCGGTGTGACATTCTGTGTATTTCAAACTTTATTTGAACTTATGATGGGGACCATAATCACATGTCATGACAAATCGAGTGATGCGTGTTTAACCCCCTCCATGCTCTCCCACTCCATGCAGCTAGAGAGCTGCGGTGTGGGTTGTGCTGACTGCACGTGGGTCTCGGGTCTCAGTCTCAGTTCAGGTTGTCACTGAACTGAGATCAACTCTTCTCAGCTGGTCAGTGACAGGATATAGGGCTTTTCGCCCACGACTGTCATTGGAGGCAGTTGTGCCTGCTTGGTGTTCTTCAGGGCTGTTTGCCCGGGTTTGCGCTCAGTAGTGAGGATCTTTTTCCTCCGAGTGGCTTCGGTTCCTCGTGGTGGTTCGGTGTTCCGTGTTCTTCCAGCCTTCTAGTAGTAGTACCTCGTCTGGAAGTGTTTTCAGTATTCCCACTTCCCTGTCCATCCACTGACTTCCCTAACCTTCCTCTTGGCATCCACTGTCTTCCTTTGACCCGTGGGTTTGGCGTCGGTTGGCTGCCACCGCCTTCCACTCCCTTCCAGCGCCAGTGTTCTTTGGCCTTGCCAAGCCTCTATAAGGGATTCTACGTTGGTTCCAGCGCCAGTGTTCTTTAGCCTTGCCAAGCCTCTACAAGGGATTCGACGTTGGTCATTGTCTTCGTCGTCGTCATATTTCTCTATAGCCTTGGAGGACTCTACACTTACACTGCTATACATTAGCATACGACGACAATGGAATTTCACGTTGTTGATGATCTGTAGTCTCCTGTATTTAGTGTAGCTTATTGTTGAATATACCTTTGTTTCAACCATTCCTATCACAAAATTATATCCTATTCTACTGATAATTAGCGTTTACTATCCTTGCAAATTTTAGAAAAAACAAAACGAAAAAACAACAACAAATGGTTTTCAGCAGTCTTCTATACTCACGCGCGTCGAAATGGTTAGGGGGAAAAAAACATGTAAACTACGGGTGAACTAACTTCGGTCACTTTCCTATTGTCTTGCCCTCGTATGTGCTGACTAATAAACTATGAGAAGGAAGACTTTGATTACGCAAGGTTCCTACTGTCTGATGTAGTAGACACGAGCATCCACACCCATGAAACTGCCAAATACGGAAGAAGCTAGAGCTGTACCACGTTCGCTACAGTTTCATGTACTCGCAACATTAGCACAACAAGTTTGCAATGGAGTTGGAAATCACTGGCAAACTGAAGACCATGCAGTTTCCCGCAGTGTCCTGCGGTGTATGCGGTGGGGGTGGGGAGATGCAAGGGCAAAGGATTGCAGGGGGTGGTCTTCGACATGGACGAAGATGCTCCCGTGTCGTTGCACGCATGAAGCAGTCACAGCGCTCCATTCTGCACGGTCCTCAGTCAACCAGTTTGCTGGCGTCACCTCATCGTCTGTCGACAAGTCTCTTCACTGTTTGCCGCCAGTTCATTTTGGGCCGTCCGTCCTCCATTTCTCTCAGCAGTGGTCCTTTAATCATTAACAATGATTATTGATCAAAGCATGTCTGATGAGTATCAACACCCCCGGGTTTCATTAAAGGGGCACGTTTTCTCTATTGAAGTCTGGCAGCCTGCCTGTCTCCCCCTCCCCACCCCCACCCCCACCCCACGGTCCGGCCCCAACCAACTTTCTACCTCAGTGTCCCACATCCAGCACCCTCTCTCTCCCTCTCTCTCTTTCTTTCTGTCTTCCTTTCTTCCCATCTCGCACACAGCCAGTGTGTGTGTGTGTGTGTGTGTGTGTGTGTGTGTGTGTGTGTGTGTGTGTGTGTGTGTGTGTGTGTGTGAGCTTTTGACGTGCGTGAGCGTGTACATGTGTGTGTTTGTGTGTATGTGTGTGTGCATGCGTGTGTGTGGGAGGGAGAGAGAGAGAGAGAGGCAGAGAAAAATATAGAGGGAAAAAAAGACAGTGAGGGAGAGAGATTCACAATCCACTGAATCAAAATTAATAGGAACAAAACCGGTTGAAACACCACACACACACACACACACACACACACACACACACACACACACACACACACACACACACACAAACACAGAGAAAGAGAGAGAGAGAGAGAGAGAGAGAGAGAGAGAGATAGATAATAAAACAGTGTCTATTCAAACGGTATACGTTGACATATTTCTGAGAGGGAATGATCTGGACAAAACAAAACGAGTGTTATCCACAATGAAGGTTAATTTGAACGCGTTTGACTAGACTTTGTTTCTGCAGTGCTGGGCCCACATCCAAACAAATAATTATTCAGATTCTTCTATTCCGGGTCTTCTTCTTCTTCTTCGTTCGTGGGCTGCAACCCCTACGTTCACTTGTATGCACACGAGTGGACTTTTACGTGTATGACCGTTTTTACCCTGCCATGTAGGCAGCCATACTCCGCTTTCGGGGGTGTGCATGCTGGGTATGTTCTTGTTTCCATAACCCACCGAACGCTGACACGGATTACAGGATCTTTAACGTGCGCATTCGATCTTCTGCTTGACCTGGGAGATCGTAAAAATCTCCACCCTTTACCCACCAGGCGCCGTCACCGTGATTCGAACCCGGGACCTTCAGATTGAAAGTCCAACGCTTTAACCACTCGGCTATTGCGCCCATCATTCTATTCCGGGACAAAATGGACACTTAACATTTTCCCTATTCTTCGAGTATCTCAAATGATGAGGTTTCATTCGGGGCATGTCAAGTGTTATTCTTGTTAAATGTTTTCTCAAAAGATGATTTCTGACTGCTTTTGATCGAATATTTAACGATGCCATGCAGTTGTTTCAACAGAGAGCTTGTAACTTGAGCCTTTCCTTCAGCAACATTGCAGACAGAGAGAGAGAGAGAGAGAGAGAGAGAGAGAGAGAGAGACAGACAGACAGACAGACAGACAGAGATAGACAGACAGACGGAGAAATGATCTGACTCGATTAGTTTAACATAGAAAATGCACCGAGGAACATGTCAAAAAAAGAATAGTTACATGAACAGTTCGACTGGATAACTAACTAACCAACTGACCAACCAACTAACTAAGTAACTAACTAAACAACCAACCAACCAACCAATAACTAACCAACTAACTAACTAATTATCAGACAATCTCAATCTTTTATTTTCCAGCTGTCCGCGTTGTCAATTGATAGCTTTGGAGGCAAAATTAGAAAGTAATGATCCACTTTCACTACACTTCCCATGCTGCCTGCTACAGACCCAATCTTCCGGCCATCAGATCACGGACAAAATCATTATATCGCGCGGGGGGACAAACGCTTTGGGGCAAGCGTTTCGTTTTGTAATCTGTGGACTTCACCCTGATCCTTGTGCAAAAATGTCCTGTCGTTCCTGAAGTGCTCTGTTCATGTTACGTAATTACGTTTCGCCTTGGGTCAATACAGACACTAAAATGTGGAATCCGTTTATATTGAAGTATGGACAATTCAGTAATGGAATCGGTAATTTTAGCCGCGAAACAAATCAAGTTGAAATGGAAAAGACGAAACAGACGTGGAGGCTCGATAATCTCTATCATCACGCTAAAATCAAATAACGAAGTGAGTCGTTATGACTGGAAAACTGTTTCGAGTGAAACTTTAGGTAGCGATCGTATCCGCAGCATTGTGGCTTTTCGCTTGAGTCGTCTGTATTTCTTTAGAGATAGAACCAGAGTGTATCAAACATTTTTAAAATGTTTCTGAGATTTTATAAAGCAGTCCACATTTGCCTACGTGCCAGCTGATGCTACTGGTGGAACTACAGTATTGATTTTACTCGTTTGCGTGCTTGTGCAACAACGGATTTGCTGCTTCCTATTTTCTAGGCTTGAACTGTTGGTTTGAAGTGTCCAAATCCCCATACAGTCCTCAGTGTCAGCAGGCCAACACACGGTGATTCACTGCTCCTGTGCATATTCAGCAGATATTAGGATTGCAAACGACATACTAAGCCTGTGACATAGTAAGACAGTTCCATAAAATGATCTCTCTTTATCAGCACCCACCCTCCACATTTCCTCGAGTAAAAAGAATGTAAGGCTATGTCTGTCTTTGTGATTGGTCTTATTACCGTTCTGCGAATTACCGCAATTCGTGCGAACTTACGAAGGGTATTTATGGGTTAATGTATATATTTAACATCTCATTAAAAAAAGCATTTTTTTTTATCTCCTGTGAATGTCAAATAGACGCAAAATATTTTTCCGAAAAATAAAGCAACAAAAAAGAAAACAAAGAATAGAACAAACAAAAGAGAGAGAGAGAGAGAGAGAGAGAGGAGAGATTTATTTGTAGTTGGGTCACAGGCCTATATACTACATCCCTACCCTACACCTCTACACCCCCACCCAAACAAGATAAATCAATGAATAAACAAACAAACAAATCAATAAATGATTGATAATTAGATTAATTAACATACAAAAAATAAAGCGCTGTGATGGAGATAGGGACAGCAGATTCCAGATATATATATATATATATATATATATATCAAATGTACATACTTTGAGAGAGAGACAGAGAGAGAGAGAGAGAGAGAGAGAGAGAGAGAGAGAGAGAGAGAGACAAACAGACAGACAGACAGACAGAACGATAGACAGAGAAAGACTGAGAGAGAATGAGAGAGAAAGAGAGAGAGTGAGAGAGACAGACAAAGACAGAGAGAGCGAGAAAGAAAGAGACACAGACGGTCGACACAGGTACCGACAGAGACAGACAGCACACGTGAGATGTCAAAGAAAGGTTGCTCTTAGAATGAAAAAAAAAATGTGGCAAACTGGGTTGACAACAACAACAACAACAACAACAACAAATAAGCAAACAAACAATCATCAACAAAAAGCTGTATAATGATGACCAGTGTTGACACAGTTACCCTCCTATCCCTGGCCTCTCTCTGTGGCCTCTGGCTGCACAGGTCCTGCTGCTGCCCACCATCATCTCCTTTCTTCTTCCCCTGCAGCTCATCATCCCTGGCCCTCACCCTCTGGCTCTCCTCTCGGCATCATTAACCCCTTATTAGGTGCTGTGCATCCTTGGTGAAGCAAGGTCACTGTGGCGTGACTTTTCAAACAGCCAGTAATAACACGTTGTGTAGTTGTTTGTCAGCGGTGAAGTAGAATTTGAAAAGAAAAAAAAAAGACAAAAAAAGACAAACTAAAAAAGAGACTCAAGTCCAGATAAAGAATGGTGACTGACCACCTGACCTGTTAGCTCTGTTTTTATAATAATGATAATGATTATACTACTACTACTACTACTACTACTATAACAATAACTATAACAATAACTATAACAATGATAATAATAATGATAATGATAGTAATAATAATGATACTACTACTACTACTGATGATGATGATGATGATGATAGTAACAATAATGATGATGATGATAATAATAATAATAATAATGATATGATAAGAAGAAGATGAAGAAGAAGAATGATGATACTACTACTACTACTACTACTACTACTACTACTAATAATAATAATAATGACGACGACGACGACGATGATGATGATAATGATAATAATTATGATGATGATGATGATAATAATGATAATAATAATAATGATGATGATGATGACGATGATGATGATAATGATAATAATGATGATGATGATAATAATAATAATAATGATAATAATAATGCTAATAATAATGATGATGATGATAATGATAATAATGATAATAATGATGATGATGATGATGATGATATAATAATGATGATGATGATGATAATAATGATAATGATGATGATACTACTACTACTATTACTACTACTAATAATAATAATCTCAGTGGGATGACGACTCTTCACTGACGAGAACAGAGGTCAAAGGGGTTAACAGCACAGCAGTGACGCGATTTCTCGTCATCTGCTACCTCGCGACTTGGACATCGCTCGAATTGATTGTTACAGAAATAAAAAGTTAGTTAGCTAATTGGCAGGTCTCTCTACTGTCACCTCTGTGTGCACGGGCAACGTGTGTGTGTGTGTGTGTGTGTGTGTGTGTGTGTGTGTGTGTGTGTGTGTGTGTGTGTGTGTGTGTGTGTGTGTGTGA
>NC_134899.1:33689120-33709120 GCF_041734735.1 Babylonia areolata | reverse complement strand
TTTGACGAAAACAACCAGGAGATCCAAGAATTGCTGGCGAAGAAGAGATCAGCCCACCAGGCTCACCTTGCACAACCGTCTTGTCCGGTGAAGAAAGCAACCTTCCGGCTCATATGCAGCAACCTCCAGCGCAAGCTTCGTGAGATTCAAAATGGGTGGTGGACCAACCTGGCAGAGAGGGCTCAGCTTTGTGCAGACACTGGTGACTACCGGGGCTTATACGAAGCCTTGAAGGCGGTGTACGGTCCCTCATACCAGGTCCAGAGTCCTTTGCGCAGCGCAGACGGCCAGGCGCTCTTCACAGACAAGATGTCGATCCTGAACAGGTGGTCGGAACACTTCCAGGCCCTCTTCAGCGCCAACCGCACGGTTCAAGACTCGGCAATTCTCCGCATCCCACAACAGCCAGTGAAATTACAACTGGACGAGCTACCAACCCTAGAAGAGACTGTCAAGGCCATTGAACAGCTGAAATGTGGCAAGGCAGCAGGGGTTGACGGAATTCCGCCGGAGGCGTGGAAGAATGGAGGCCCAGCACTACACTCCAAACTCCACAACCTCTTTGTCTGCTGCTGGGAGCAAGGCAAACTACCACAGGACCTCCGTGACGCAGTCATCATCACCATGTATAAAAACAAGGGAGAAAAGTCGGACTGCTCAAAACAGGGAGGAGAAATCGTCCCAACGCAGGCGAAGAGACTGCAGAGAGCTAAATGGTAGGTGACAGCGAAGAGGAACAGGAGAGTGCAAGGGATGAGAAGTAGAGCAAAGAAGGCATGACGATGGACATGTTTGATCGCAGAATGATGTTGAGCAAAAGACAGATGCGGAAATGATTGGTCTGTTTTACATCTCACCACGAAATCAGCTTTCGACACTTTGAGCAAACAGGCTTGATCATAAACCAGCTAGAAATGCCCCAAAGGATTTTTTTCCCAGGAGAAGAACATGGCAACCGAGAAATGCTCTGCAAATCCGGATAAACCCCTTTGGATGGCCAAGGGCGGAATTGAAATTTTATTGCAAGCATCTTTGTGATTCGTGACAATCGTAGAAATTTTACACATTTTTCACAAGGAACATGAAGGTTTGGCGTTGTCACGTATGGAAGGATTAATCAAAGAGAGAATGATCAGAGATAGAGAGAGGAAGAGCCAACGAGAGAGAGAGAGAGAACTCAGCGGCCCAGCGCGTGTGTGTGGTGTGTGCGACAAGAACCAAGCATCCACTGTGAAACAAGCACCACAGCAAACAAACAAAAAAGTATCGCCACTTGTCATAGACAGGGATCCAAGAGATAACGTTTTTGTTCGTTTGTTGTGATAGGTTGGTTGTTGTGTTGTGTGTTGGGCTGTGATGTGTGTGTGTTGAAGTGTGTGTGTGTGGTTGGATGTGTGTGTTGCTTTTTTCCTCCCAAAGAGATCAGGGAAGAATTAGACGTATTATTTGTGTGTGTTTTTTTGTGTCTGTGTTGGTTTCCCAATGCATTTCCCAGCTCATTGTATAGACTTGATGTCTAAAATCACTTGAGAGGAATATTCTCATCTGAAATAGGATCAGTACAAGACAGACAATATTGTGCCAAACACATTCGAATGAAGTTACCAGAAGAGAAAGTGAGGGAGGGGGCGAGGAACACGGAAAGAAAGAAGGAAGGATGAAAGACGAGAGAGAGAGAGAGCTGTTGAGAGCAAAGGGATGGAGGTGCCGAGAGAGACTTTGGGGGTCACTTCCGAGCAGACAGAGAGCAAACTGCTGACGACTACACGACGATTGACATTAGCAGCTACTAGCTGACCCACTATTCACGTGAATGTGTTTGATGCAAATCAGGCGGAAGGTGGCAGAATGGTTAAGACGTTCTTCTGCCAATACATAGAGTCCGTGAGGGTCTGGGTTCGAATCTGCTCTCGCCCTTTCTCCAGGTTTCGACTGGAAACATCAAACTGAGCGTCTAGTTATTCGGATGAGACGATAAACCGAGGTTCCGTATGTTGCACACACTTAGCGCACTGAAAAAAGAACCCATGCCAACGAGAGCGTTGTCCTCTGGCAAAATTATGTAGAAAATATCTACTCTGATAGGTACACAAACATAATATGCATGCACTCAAGGCCCAACTAAGCGCGTTTGATTATGCTGTTGGTAAGGCATCTGCCTAGCAGATTGTGGTGTAGCACACATTGATTTGACCGAACGCAGTGACGCCTCCTTGAGAAACTGAAACTGACGCAAATTGTTTTGTTTGTTTGTTTGTTTTGTCAGGCCATGAACTCAATAGGAGGAAAAACTAACCACCACTACCAATACCTCAACTTTACTATTGCCGGTTCAAAGGTCTATAGTGTTAGGACAAAACTGCTTTGTATCAATACGATACTACTGTTTCCTCTCAAGGGCTGATCAGTACCGTACTTTCGGTTTATACGACGGTCAACCATTTGCTACTTTCCTCTAATTAAAAATAACAAACGGCAGGTAGCGTATATGGATCAATCCAAACGCTTTGCCATCTCCTTGAAACAGAAACTGTTTCCTCGGTGATCCGCGATTCATAACCTGATTTGTAGTATCCAAGTCCTCTGACAGAAGCAGACGAAAAGCAGTGCATCATGAATATAAACCCGTGCCCTGTGGGTTCTTTAAAGACAAGGCACTGAGACGTGAATCTAGCTGTTTGTGCGAGAATGAAAGAAAAGGAGCTTAAAGATTCCCGCAGTCCCCTGACGGAAACAGCAATACACAAAAAAAGTCTGGCATTTTACTGAATGGAAAATGAAGTGGCCAACAACGATCTGTATTCTAATGTACAGTAAAGGGAGGGGGGGGGAGGGGGAATGCAGATTGTACCGTCTTGGAAATCACAGGGAAAATTATTTCCTTGACTCATGATCTCACAAATATCCAAAACATACAATATCATGAACTCCAAAATCATTACAAAGCATCCATGCCCATCCCCCACGCCCCTCCATCTTCATGATGAAAAAACAATGACAAAAACCCCGTATTGGTGAGGTTTTCCGAGTAGAATAGATAACACAGAACACTTAATTGTCTCAAGAAGAGAAGTTCACCTGTAGTGTATGCTACACAAACAATGCACAAGAGTCACAATCAGTCAATGTGATTACATAAAAGACATACAATGCTTCAGTGCCAATGTGAACCTCACATACAATTATCATAATCATACACATGAAATGGTCATAGTTTCACAGTCGTTCAATTTGAATATATAAAAGACATAGAATGCTTGAATACTACGTTCATGTAAACCTCGCATACAATAATCACAGTCATTCACATGGAATAAGTACTATCAGAGAACAGACACAGATATCACACTATAATTAGGCCAAAGATTTGCACGATGAAATCAAGCTAGTTATTACTATTTGAAATTGATACACAGTCCAGAATACACACATCCATGCATACATACATTAGCACGCGCGCGCGCGCGCACACACACACACACACACACACACACTGTGCGCGCGCAACCACACACACACACACACACACACACACACACACACACACACACACACACAGACACACAGACACATAGACACACAGACACACAGACACAGACACAGACACACACAGACACACACACACACACACACACACACACACACACACACAAGGACGAATCAATAACTGAATTGACTGGGGTATAAAACTGTTGTGGGTTTCAAGAGTTTTCAGTTTGGTGAATCGACAGCGTTTCCCTGAAGGTACAAGTTCACAGTATTGTCTGAGAATGTGGCTGTCCTCGCTTATGATCTGTGCTGATTTTTTGTTTCGCCCGCTGTTTGTACATTTCATTCAGAGGTTCTTGTTTGACACCAACTATCTGGTATATCTTGCTGTACGGTTTTACAGTTTAGCTAAATGTGTTCTTGTTCTTATGTACCTGAGAACTGTGCTGGCCAGGAACACTGATCACTGGTTTTCATAAATCCATGAAATGTGAAGAGATGTGGCCTGATTGTGTGTGATTCCAGTCCCGCATTTTAACAAAAAATAGGAACAATTCTTTTCAATGTTTATCTTGAAGCTGGCAAAAACAACAACCAGCAACCAACCAACCAACCAACCGACCAACCAACCAATCAACAAACAAAAAATAATTAACAAAAAACCCAGACATACCAAGGCTTTTCATAGCATTTCCACGCATTCCCCTCAGTCTTCAGTCTATGAAGGTGCAACCACATGACATCACGTCAGCCTATCCCACGTCGTCCAATTATCGAGCCACCCCCGAAACTTTCAGGAAACTTTTCAAGTGATACGTGCAATTTCAGAAAATTGATATTTGCCGATTTCTCTCGACTTGGAAATGAGGCCAATGATATCCCTCTTTTACGTCAGAGACAATATCGATCAACCCACTAACGATCGGTCAGACAGACAGTGGATTTTGCTTGTAAAAGCTGTTCGTTATTTTCAGGTGCTCTCTTTGTTTCTGTCTCCATCTCTCTCTTTGTCAATGTCTCTGTCTCTCTGTCTTTCTGTCTGTCTCTGCCTGTCTTGCTCTTTCTGCCCCTCTTTGTCTCGCTGTCTCTATTTTTTTTTTTATCTTGGTTTCTATGTCTTTATCTCAGTTTCTACATCTGTCTCTCCGTGTCTTTCTCGCTCTCTGCATATCTTTTTTTTTTGTCTCTCCCTGTCTTTCTCTCTTTGTCTGTGATTTTCTCTCTTCTCCATTCTAAAATAGGTGAAGGTTAAGCTCTAAATGAAGACATGACAGCTCTAAAACAATCAAATGATGTCTTAAGAGAATCAAACGAAGAGAAGGAAAAATGTAATGAGTTTAGAATCAAAAGCTGATGATCTGGAGTTTCGCTCAAAGAGGAAATATCAATGAATCAATTATTATGGTATTCCAAGATCTCAGAAGGAAAAATCAGAAGACCGTGAAAAAACAACAACTCAATGACATGGTCACTAATAAACTAGAACTATCAGGGGAGTTTTGCCTAGAAAGAATCTGCCTCCTGAACTCGAACACACCGTTGAATACCTATCGCACTGTTTACAATATACAGTGAACATGTTGAAGGCAAATCGGAAGTTTCAAGCAAGCAATGTGCACCTCATCTCAAAGAGGCAAAGAACCCAAGGAAAAGGGTTAGTATGATCTACGACCACCTACCGATCGATGGAAAGAAATTTGTCCTGGGAGATGACGACCGTAGGACTATGGCTATGACCTTTGGGATACGGCCGGCCTGTCTTAACTAATGGACATTGTAGACCACCGGATGGGACTGTTGACGGACAATACAGACATAGGGACAGTTTCCTTTCAGCACAGGTAGTGAGGGCGGGATGGAGAGGGTTGAACACTGCACGTGAAAATGAAAATAAATACGAAACAGCTGTCGCTTTGGACTCGGGCTTTTCCAGACATGACATGATTACGGTGGGGTATGACACATGATATCGGTACGAGTGCACTAATGTGCGCTTGCAGAAGTTGTGATGGGCGTGACAATCGTTCAAAAGTTTGATACAGCTAATGGAGATTGTAACATGTCAAGAAATCTACACAGTTTGCGCTAAGTGGTACTGTCAGTAATGCTACTGCATACGCGCGATAATAGCATGAAATGTCTATATCCTGATGAACACATTGAACTGTGCTACGGACAAGAGCTATTCATTGACCAGTTTGTTGTTTCGCTTGCATACGCATGATATAGCGTTGTTCTCTTTCCCCCCCCTCCCCCGCGATCCCCCCCCCCACACCCCCCCCACCCCCATCTCTCTCTCTGTCTGTCTCTCTGTCTGCCAAAATCTATCTTTCCCTCCGCTTCGCTCTCTTGTTATGTGACAACATGTCGCTACGACGAACAAATCACAGAACATTCATCAGCACAAGGGATAGTTGGCTCTAGAACTCTAACACGACAATTATCGCTGTTGGTGATCGAATTCAGGAACTAACACATTTAATGAAAATAACATTGTTTTCTTCGTTTTCTCGATATCGGGAAACGTTCGTTGACTTTCTTCTTAGATGCTGATTTGATTTTCAATTCATAAAATAATATCACCAACTGATACCAAAAAAAAAAATCAAAAGTACTTGAAAGGAACTTCATTTTTAACGCGGAAAACCCCATAAACGGTTTCAATGGATGGCTAGGCTACGTTATTATTTTTCCGATGAAGGGAAAGAACCTCTCTCTCCCTCTGTGGGTGTGTGTGTGTGTGTGTGTGTGTGTGTGTGTGTGTGTGTGTGTGTGTGTGTGTGTGTGTGTGTGTGTGTGACCACAATGAATCATTCGTTCGTTCGTTCTCTCTCTCTCTCTCTCTCTCTCTCTCTCTCTCTCTCTCTCTCTCTCTGTGGTCCTGGCACAAAACCGAGAGGTCAGTGTGTGTGTGTGTGTGTGTGTGTGTGTGTGTGTGTGTGTGTGTGTGTGTGTGTGTGTGTGTGTGTGTGTGACCACAATGAATCATTCGTTCGTTCTCTCTCTCTCTCTCTCTAGTCGTGACACAAAACCGAGAGGTCACGCACCGCGAGCTCCGTGTTTCTTTGCTGTTTTCTCCAGCTGTAGACGTCACCTACCTTTGTACGTTGGCAGACGGCGAACTGAAGAACCATGCCTTCGGCACCACTGACATTCAGATCTGTCTGTGGGTGCTTTGCGGCTGTATATGCTTCGTTTATGTTCAAACGGGCAAAATATTTGGCCGCCATGCGAGTGTCTATTTTTAAGACTCAGAACTCGTGCAGACGGTGTCATGGTAGGCGTGCTCCTCACCCTGTTCTACTACAGGAATTTAATCCACGAGTGCGGGGATGTGGATTTAAACCCAGAACCTGGCAGAAAGTCGGACAGCATGCAGCAGACACGACTGGGCAGCGCTGGAAGCGCCTTGAGCAATATCACATATCACTAAGCCATTGTTTACACCATCCAAATGTGAAGAATCATTCTTATTTTTCTCATCATCAGAACTCCTCTCTCTCTCTCTCTCTCTCTCTCTCTGTGTGTGTGTGTGTGTGTGTGTGTGTGTGTGTGTGTGTGTGTGTGTGTGTGTGTGTGTGACACCAATGAATCATTCGTTCGTTCGTTCTCTCTCTCTCTTTCTTTGTGTGTGTGACCACAATGAATCATTCGTTCGTTCTTTCGTTCGTTTGTTCTCTCTCTCTGTCTCTCTGTCTCTGTCTGTCTGTCTCTGTCTCTCTCTCTCTGTATGAGACCACAATGAACCATTCGTTCGGGTTTTTTTCTCTCTCTCTCTTTGTGTGTGAAACCACAATGAATCATTCGTTCTCTCTCTCTCTCTCTCTCTCTCTCTCTCTCTCTCTCTCTCTCTCTTTCCTGCTCAATTGAGGGCATTTTTCTCATCGTTGCCTATCAAAGGATGGGTTTTATGTCATCACTAGTCATTAACGAAATGCAGCTTTGCCTCATCATCATCAACAATATGAGTTTTGCCTCCGCCAGCATCAGGGGTTGTAATCCGGGCTGCTCTTCCCGAGAGAGCAATGTGGTGACATCTCATGGCTTCCTGTCACCGTGCATGAAAGTGATGTTTTCTCAAGAATTGTGCCAGGAGTAGGTCAACAACACAAGTAAGTTTTGAAAATCACAATAAAGACAATAATTAAAATATAAAAAAAAAGAAGCGTGGAACTGTTCTCACGGTCATCATGATGTCATTCAGTAGAGTAGTTCCTTACTGTTCTTTGTATTTCGTTGATAAAACTGGAACCGAAACATCCTCGTAGATCAGCTCACTCGTACCAGCACTGACAGAAAAGGCAACACTATTTTCAGACATCTTCCATGAGGCGAGGGTTGGTTTGGGAATTGGTCTCTTTTGCTTGTGATCAGCTGAGGACAGACCCAATTTTTTTGCGTCATTCTGTAGCCAGCAAGACGATTATTGATCGGAGAAAGTATTCTATGTAGTCTGGACAAGATTCGTGTGTGTGTGTGTGTGTGTGTGTGTGTGTGTGTGTGTGTGTGTGTGTGTGTGTGTGTGTGTGTGTGTGTGTGTGTGTGTGTTTCTATGTGTGTATGTGTCAGTATGTGTTTTGGTGGGTGTTGGGTGTGTGGGTGTGATCCCAAATGCTAAACTAAGTAAATGCGTGCACAAGAGAATCAATAAATACATTTAGATTCCCCTAGAAGAAGGGGAAAAAGAGCGGAAAAAAAGAAAGGATAAAAAAAATTCCGAAGTGAAAAAAGAAAGAAAAAGAAAAACGAAGTTCTGGCCAGTAACAGAGAGAAGATAAAAAAACAAACAACAAAGACATCAACAAACAAACAAAAAACCCTGATTCCATTCATCCTTGGTTTCCCTGAGCAGACAAAAGAAACCAGCAGCAGGGGAGGTATAGAATAGAACTAATTTACCAATAGAGACTTCTTCTTCTTTCGAGTTCTCATCTTCTTTTTATTCCGTCTACTTCTTCTTTGTCAGCATTTGATGGCTACATTTACATTGTAATTGACTCTTTCATTTCCAGAACGTTCTCGAAGGCTGGCGGCGTTATGAGTCATTGGACTGGCTTAGCGCAACGAAGCCTGGTTCTGACCCACCACTGTAGAGTGTCCCTGCAGCTGAGGGAGAGAGTGGGGGGCTGGGGGGGACTTACTCAGTGTCAGTTGCACGCGTCTCTACTCAAAAACAACATGGGGGTCTTTAAGAAAGAAAGCAGTCCTCAGACCGCATACACACAATACTTGAACACGCACGGTTAAGCGGTCCTAAGCAAGGCTGTGTGTTTACAGTGGAATATCGAATACTCAAAAAGCAAGCAAGGGTTTTCTGAACACACTTTCTGTATGCTAGCAATAGAAATGCAACGTGGTAGGTGCATACGATTCAACAGTTGTCTCTGCCCTTTTTTTCTCTTGTTTTCATCGCAGCTTCTCGCTGAGTATGTGTTTATTATCATAATCACGCGGCGGTGTCCAGTACCCATTGATAACAATACCGTGTTATTCTGTTCAGCTTCGTTAATTCCTATTCCGTTCTATTCTGTTTTAGCCCATCTCATGCGCTGCGTTGTTTTTTTGCAATTTCAAACTGTATCCAAAGTAATCAACACCAATCAGTTTCCAGTAGAAGAAACTCCACACTACTACTTGGCAGTCCCATTTAATGTTTTGAAATCAACAAGACGTTTTATCAACAGCAATTTTTAACACTCTTCCCAGACATAATTTGCGATAAAATGGTAATTTACGGACAAACTTACAAAGATCCAACCTAGGAGACGGAGCTCCGAAGAAAAAACCTGCACCTGCCGAGGCCGTTCTACACGTGGCAGTATCTGCACCTGTGGGACTGTGAGCGTCGGTAGGCGAGAGAGTGGGGAGGAGACTGTACAACTCCTCCTCACAAAAGTCACCTGTGCTGGTCAGGCAACCAGGCTAATGTCGGAACGACGAGCTAGCCCTTAAACACCCAGCTTTCCCAAGCCCTGCGGCGATGGAGAAGTGGTAACGGGGACAGGCAGAGGATGCTGTTGGCAGTTCCTAGTCAGGACTCTGCACGCAGGCGGCTGTGGGGTAATGGTCGTCCGCCGTAGACTGGGGCAGATACAGCGCCCGTATCCTCCCACAGTGTCAGAGCAGCCCTTTTTAGGGACAGCACTTCTCTCCCCACATGGGGAAGGGGAGATAAAAGGATCCCCAAACAAAGCCTGCCTCACCTAGTACCTAGTAGGAAACCGCACCTACCTGGACATCCAACAATAGCGGTCGAAAACAACAAAAGAAAAGAACCAAGAGTCATGCCCTGACTCTGGGTGCCTGGAATGTTCGCACCCTCTTAGACAGAGACGACAGACCAGAAAGACGCACAGCGCTCATTGCTAGAATGCTTGATCGCTACCAGGTGGACATAGCAGCCTTGAGCGAAACCAGGTTTGCGGGTGAAATCCAGCTGGAGGAAGTTGGAGGGGGCTACACCTTCTACTGCATTGGGAAGCCAGATGGCACCCCAAGAACCTCAGGCGTGGGCTTTGCCATACGAACCAAACTTGCACGACAGCTTGACAGCCTTCCACATGGGATAAACAACAGGCTGATGACCCTGCGTCTGAAGCTGTCCAAGGATCGCTTCGCCACAGTCATCAGCTGCTATGCCCCGACGATGACCTACCCTGATGACATCAAAGAAGCTTTCTACGAGGAGCTCAGCCGCACCATTTCAGCGGTCGACAGAAAGGACAGGCTGATCATCCTTGGGGATTTCAATGCCCGCGTCAGCGTGGACTTCTCCTCGTGGCCAAAAGTTCTAGGACAGCACGGCACTGGCAAGTGCAACTCCAACGGACTGCTTTTGCTCTCGCTCTGTGCGCAGCATGGACTGACCATCACCAACACCCTCTTCAAACAAGCGGACAAGTACAAGAACACATGGATGCACCCCCGCTCCAAGCAATGGCACATGCTGGACTATGTGATTGTCCGGCAGAGGGACAGAGGTGATGTTTCCATTACACGCTGCATGAGAGGAGCGGTTTGTTGGTCGGACCATCGCATGGTACGCAGCAAGATGAACATCAGACTTGCGCGCAAGCTCCAACCAGCCAGGCAGAAACCCCCTAGAAAGCTGAACATCCACCGCCTCCCTATCACCAAGGACGTGCTGCAGCAGCAAATCCAAGTAGCTCTCCAAGAAATTCCTGCATCGACTGATGTAGAAGAGGTATGGAGCACCTTTAGAGATGCTGTGTACACAGCAGCAGCTGTTTGACGAGAACGACTCTGGAATCTCCAAGCTCCTGAACACACTGCATATACGGCATCAGGATCACATTTCCGATAAAGACTGCCAGAGGAAGGAGAACCAGTTCTTGCAAACCAAGCAACTCGTACAGAAGAGGCTGCGTGAGATGAAGAACACCTGGTGGGAGAGAAAGTCCGAAGAGCTTCAGTCCGCTGCTGATGCTCACGACATGAAGACCTTCCATGATGGTCTCCGAACTGTGTATGGGCCGAGAGTCACAGGAACAACCCCTGTCCGAGTTTCGGACCAGACCACCCTCCTGACAGACAAGAAAGACATCTTTGCCCGCTGGGCAGAGCACTTCAACACCCTCCTCAACAGGGACTCGTCCGTATCTGACGAGGCAATTGCACCCCTCCCACAGCTACCAGTCAATGACTCGCTAGCTGCCCCTCCCAACAAGGTCGAGACCCAGAAGGCCCTGAAGCTGACAACGTCAGGAAAAGCACCAGGAGCGGATGGAATCCAGGCTGACATCTACAAGTATGGAGGCGAGGTGCTGACAGACAAGCTGACCGCAATGTTCCAGTCTACCTGGGAGAGAGGGGAGGTCCCCCAGGATCCTTCTGTTGTCCACATTTACAAACGGAAGGGAGATAAAACATCCTGCGATAACCACCGTGGAATCTCTCTCCTCTGCATCGCCGGCAAGATCCTCGCCCGCATCATACTGAACAGACTGGTTGACCATGTCTCCAACACAGTCATCCCTGAAGCACAGGCAGGGGAACATGTGACATGGTGTTTGCTGTACGCCAGATGCAAGAGAAGTGCCGTGAGCAGAACAAGGAGCTCCACATGGTCTTTGTAGACCTGACTAAGGCCTTTGACACGGTGAACCGCCATGGTCTGTGGGAGATCCTACTAAAGTTCGGCTGCCCAGAGAGCCTAATCCAGCTGATTGCGTCTTTCCACGATGGCATGCAAGCGAGAGTACAGGAAAATACTGACATGTCAGATCCGTTCCCTATGGTAAATGGAGTGAAGCAGGGCTGCGTCTTGGCACCCACACTGTTCTCCATTCTCTTCTCTGCCATGCTGATTGACGCCTTCCAAGACTGTGACCGGGGCATCTACATTCAGTTTCACACAGATGGCAAACTTTTAAACTTGCGGCGACTCCATGCCAGGTCCAGGGTGTTTGAGGCACTGATGAGAGAGTTCCTCTTCGCTGATGACTGTGCGCTTGCTGCACACACCCATGAGGACATGCAGTTCATAATGGACAGGTTCTCAACCTCCTGCAGGCGCTTTGGACTCACCATCAGCCTCAGCAAGACCGAGTTCATGTACCAACCGGCTAGCTCACAGAACGCCAGTGCCTCCCCCCCACCTGCAATCAAGATCAATGACACAGAGATCAAGTCAGTCGACAAGTTTTGCTATCTGGGCAGCACCCTATGCAGCAACGGAGCCCTTGATGCAGAAGTGACGCTGCGCATCGCCAAGGCCAGCTCCGTCTTTGACAGACTCAATCAGGCTGTGGAACAACAAAGGCATCAGGCTCAGCATAAGGATGAAAACCTACAGAGCTGTTGTGCTGACCACCTCGTTGTACTGCTGTGAAACATGGACGACGTATCGCCGTCACATTCAACAACTTGAGCAGTTTCACCAGAGATGCCTACGAAAGATCCTCGGCATAAAGTGGCAAGACAGGGTCTCCAACTTCCAGGTCCTAGAGAGGAGCGGCCTGCCCAGCATCGAAAGCCTGCTGATCCAGTGCCAGCTACGCTGGACAAGACACGTTGTCCGCATGACAGACAGCAGGATCCCGAAGACGCTTTTGTATGGCCAGCTGAAGGAAGGCCACCGTGAACTTGGAAGACCCTGCAAGCGCTTCAAGGACACCTTGAAGGCAAACCTCAAAGCCTGTGACATAGACATCGCTTCCTGGTAAACAGATGCCCTTGACCACTGTCGCTGGAGGAAGCTGTGCTCTAGTGGCATAAAGTTTGAAAACAAGAGAATGCTGGCCATTAAGGAGAAGCGTGAGCGAAGGAAGCAGGGCTCAACTTCTGGAGACGTTTTCCCTTGCAACACCTGTGGGAAGTGCTGCGCATCCAGAATCGGCCTCTTCTCCCATATGAGGACACACACCGACAGATAAGCCTGCCTGCCTACTCATCCGTCGGACCGACGGGAGACTCCATCATCAACAAAGATCAGTTCCTAAATTCTACTGAAGTGACGTATTTTTAGCAAAAAGCATTGCACAATACCGATGACCAGTTCGGAAGCTTCATTTTCCGGCCGCCATTTTATGGTTACCATGGAGTTTCAAATGGCCGCACAACTCCCCATAATCTGCTGTAGTTTATTTCTTTTATTGTGTTTGTGATAGGAGTTTGGGGGATCGGGGATTTCCGTTCATTATTCAAACTAAATCTGGTGAGAATGCCATCACACACCTTCCACCCAGCTCTCATTGCTCTTGGTCTGTCAGTCTGTCTGTGTGTCTGTCTGTCTTCTGTCTTGTGCTGTGGCTCTCTCAGTCTCGGTTTGTGTATTAGTGTGTTAGTGTGCGTCTGTTAGTGTGTGTGTGTGTGTGTGTGTGTGTGTGTTGTTGTTGTTGTTTTTTTCATTCGCAATGAAATTGTGTATTAGTGTGTTAGTGTGTGTGTTAGTTTGTGTTAGTGTGTGTTTTTAGTGTGTGTGTGTGTGTGTGTGGGGGGGGGGGGTGTTGTATATGTGTGTGCGTGCGTCCATGTTTGTGTGCGTGTATGTGAATATATATATATATATATATATATGTGTGTGTGTGTGTGTGTGTGTGTGTGTGTGTGTGTGTGAAAATGATACCGTGTATTACACGGCAGAATCACCTGGAGATGATGGGAGATGGGTAAGGTGATTCGATTCACCCACAGCCCCTCTTTTACATTTATGTCTTCTTTGTTTCTTCACATTTCCAACTTTCTCTCATTTTTCTTTACATTTCTAAGTCTCTCATTCTGTTTTACATTTTAAAGTCTTCCTTTTTTCTGTAGATTTCTAAGTCTTCTGTGTTTCTGAACATTTCTAAGCTTTCTTTGTTTCCAGTCCAGCTGACAACGGATACCATCCGCGTGTTTCTGCAGCGGAAGAAATATTTCGCTCAAAACCTCACGAGTCGCGGAAAGATGTCGGCAGCTAGAAGTACAAAAAAAGGAAGAAAACTCTACACACTGGCAGACAATCACGTCCATCAGGGAAGAACACCAAGAAACAGAGGCTGACATCGGAGATCCAACCCCGGGGCTGAAAAACAAAACAAAACAGACAGCAGAAAGGAAAGCAAGTTATGGTCCAGAATGACCCAAAGGAGCATTGTACATTATGTATAATCATGGTGATGAGTCAGGAGTTCAAATCAAGCCCCATATCACAAGGATTCCCTCCCTTTCTAAGCCGAACACGGGGGTGGGGGTGGGGGGCTGCCGGGGGGGAGGTGGGATGGGTGGGGGGGGGGGGGGGGGGAGACAGAAGTGACCTGAATACAGTACAGACAGCACGGCCGTTTTAAAAACTGGAAGACTAACACATGAGATATAGGTGATACTGGACAACGCAAGAAACTGTTAAAAACATTTGGATGAATATGAAGCAGATGACTGTCAATCAGATCTGAGTGAATGTGAAATCTGGGTCAAATCGAACCAGGTTGCTCATTGCACAGTCGACCGCAAAAGGGCCGTTTCAGGGCTATAAAATTTCGTTAATTTGTGAATAAATAAATAAATAAATAAGTAAATAGAGATACGTAAATATACGTAAAAGACAATTCCGAGTCCCGGCAATCACATATGTCAACATCACCATCATGATTATTTATTTGAAAGGCAGCCCTCAATACAACTTTATTCCGTGTCCTGCGTGAAGTGACTGTGCTTTTCAAGTAAAAAGGGAACCTGACTAATTAACAAACAAACTAACCAACTGACTAATAACTAACTAACTAACTAAACATGTGACTGACTGCCTAGCGAACTTTAAAAAAAATCCTTTTCTTCGGCATCATCACATCTCCATCACCATAATCTTCGCTTCAAACGACAATCTGTGTCATCGGTCAATAACTTTCCAGACAATGTCAGGAAGTAATTATCCACTTATAACTTGATTTCCCTTGCAGCCTGCTACAGACCCAATCTTCCGGCCATCAGATCACGGACAAAATCATTAAATCGCGCGGGAGGACAAACGCTTTGGGGCAAGCGTTTCATTTTGTAATCTGTGGACCCCTGATCCTTGTACAAAATGTTCTGTCGTTCCTGAAGTGTGCTGCTCATGTTTCGTGGATACGTTTTGCCCAAGATCGATATTAATGCTGGAATCAAGTTTTGTTATTTAAAAGTAGATGACTTCTGTAATTTGACTACAATGCAAAAGTAGGAAAATATCAAAATGCGAAATAAGTGGGGTTTAGATTATCCCTATTAGCATGTTCTAAATACCCCCCGCAACCGCCCCCCCCCCCCGCCTCCCCCCCCCCCCCCCCCCCCCCCCCCCCCCAAAAAAAAAAAATCAGGACAGAGGTAACTGACCTGTGTAAACACTGTATGATCAAATCCATTACCTCTTGGTTTTGGTTTTCATCATTGTTATCTTATTTATTTATTTATTTTTTTTATTTATTTTTTTTACATTATAGTTATTATTTATTTATTTATTTGTGTAAGCTTATCTATTATTTATTCACCTTTTTTTTTCTCAAGGCCTGACTAAGCGCGTTGGGTTACGCTGCTGGTCAGGCATCTGCTTGGCAGATGTGGTGTAGCGTATATGGATTTGTCCGAACGCAGTGACGCCTCCTTGAGCTACTGAAACTGAAACTTTGGTTTTCATCATTTCTTCAAATAATATCGTTTCCACAAACATGCCTTTCGTAAGATACCCTCGGTGCTTCAGCCTGAAGAGACATACGTAAAGTAAAACATTAAAAGAAAATGTTCTTTAAAATCTGTGGAACAGTATATTATGCATAAAGCAGCACATATGAAACTAACTTAATCCGCTTACACTCTACGTGCTGTGAAGACATGTCTCGGGGCATAAACAGTCCTGAAATGAATGATGTGAACTCCAATACCTTTGAACAATGCTGGGTTACGTGTTTTTTTTTTTGTTTTTTTTTGTTGTTTTTTGTTTGCTTGTTTCTTTGTTGTTGGTTTTTGTGTTTTTTTTGAGAGGTCTTTTAGTGTGTGTTTTTGTTGGTGGTGGTCGTGTTTTTTGGTTGTTATTTTGTTTGTTTGTTTGTTTTTGTTTCGTTTTTTTCTGCGCCATGAACTACACCATTGTAGTGGCATTATTCCCATTCCGATCATTCCGAGTCTCCCAATAAACAGCCTCAACCGACATCGTCTGTCTCAGACCCAACTCCAGCACTTCACAGGGAACTATAAATGTAAGCTCGCCAGGAGGCCATACACCAGAGGAGACCCTGCACTGATACGAAAAACACTTCGGTGGTGTTCAGTAGCGCCTGTCTCTGATTTGACGTACCTGGACTAAGCCCCCTACTGACGACAGTAACCGCTCAGTAACGGAGCCAGACCGAGTGAGGTTCCTCACCCACCCCACCCCCCACCCCCAGCCCCTACCGAACACTTTACGTATTTTGGTATTTCGCTCCAACATGTTCTTACAGGTTTGTTAAAACGTTTGCGTAGCCAACACCGGGAAACGCTTCAGCAATGATTTTACTCGTTTTGAACGTTTGCATTAACGAATCTTTGATACTTTTTAATTTCACTCGGTCACTCTGAATCGAACCGTTGGATTTCGATGAACAGACCCACATAACAGGCCCTCATATCTCATGACATGTTCAGTCTAAAAACAAATATAAAAAAAACGAAGTAAAGTTATATGATAGAATAAGTCTATTGATTTTTTTCCCTCCAAGGTTGTTTGGCTACACAACATCTCTTGTTGCCTGCCCCCACCTTCCTCCTCAGCTTTCAATACACCCACATTCGCTGCTGTGTGTGTGTATGTGGGGGGTGGGGTGGGGGGTGGGGGGGGGCTTCGTGCCTTCCATTGTGTTGTTTTTATCCTATCACATTCTCATGAACCACTCCATTGTGTTGTTTTTATCCTATCACATTCTCATGAACCATAGTGGTTTATGTGAAATAAACTGGCGGTGCACGATAATTAGCTGTATAAACCACACACTCCTCGTGGGAAAGAAATCAAAAATCTTTATGAAGACGTTACTTGATCTTGACAAAAAAAAAAAAGACCAAACCAAAACAACAACAAAACAAAACAAAACAAAAAACAAAAAAGAAAACAAAAAAAACCAAAAAAAAACAAAAAAAACAAACAAACAAAAAAACAACAGCCAACAAACAAAAAACCCCGACAGATGGATGGAGAAAGAGTAAGAAACATCGAGACAAAGAGACGGAGAACAAGCACTTTGAAAGCTGAAGAAAGTGTGTTTGAGTTGTGAAAGACACTTGCTTATCACCAGCTTTGACGTGTCATCATTCTCGTTCATTTGACGTTGTTGTGTGACAGAGAGTGGGTGGACAATCCAACAGCGCCTTACCTTCCCGTGCCTTCCCCTGCAGGTCTTCTGCCCCTCTTTCATTGGCTCTCACCATCATGATTAATTCTTACAGAAGCGGTGTCACGTTTTCTTGTCATCTCCTGCTCCCACTTTTAATGTGTGTGTGTGTGTGTGTGTGTGTGTGTGTGTGTGTGTGTGTGTGTGTGTGTGTGTGTGTGTGTGTGTGTGTGTGTGTGTGTCCGTCTGTCTGTCTGTGTGTGTTTGTATGTATGTAGTGTCTGTATGTGAGTGTGTACTTGTGCATGTGTATATCTGTGTCTATGTGTGTGTGCGTGCGTGCATGCCTGCGTGTGTGTGTGTGTAGGTGATTCAGAGAAACAGAATAACAGACATTGAGAGAAACACACACACACACACACACACACACACACACACACACACACACACACACACACAGAGACAAACACAGAGGGGGATACAGACAGACAAGAGACAGACAGACAAACAGAGACACAGAGCGAGATAGAAACACAGACGGAGACAAACAGACAGACATCAGTGATGCTTTTTTTTTTTTTTTTTTTTTTTCTTTTTAAAGATGTTAACCCACTTTAGAGGAAACCTGAAGCAGCATTGCACACACTCAACGTTGGAAACTTCCGTGTAAAATGTCAAGGGGACTTTTCCTGGTCGTGGGCAAAGGTTTCTCCCTAACTGTTGACTAGATGTTCACGTGGCTCGAATAATGGACATAGATTTTCCTAATGTTCTTGACATCTATCAAACCAAGAAACTTTACAAGGTTCGTTGCCCTATTTCTCAGAAAACCGTAAGCTGACTCTCGTAAATATTGTATACAATAGTTCTTAAAAATTGGTGTTATTGCACGTTGCTTTGTATGATAATCAAGCTCTTCAATTGATTCTTTAATGTGATATTTGTGTATTCATTATGTGTACACGTTAATTGCGAGTGACTGGGTAACTGCGCGTGGTTTTATTTGATGTGTTTATACTCTCCCCTCTTCCTTTATTTTTCGTTTTCATATAATATTTTCACAAAAGTATTAATGATCATTAGATTTTAGAAACATGCATGTATATATATATTTGTAACCCCCATCAAAATAGAAAAAAAGGACGAAATCTTAAGAAAGCGTGCTTCCTTTCATTCTTGCAAAAAAAAAAGTACAACAACAGACAGACACAGGGGGAAAGGAGTGTTGTGCTAGAAAGACAAGGAGGGCTGTAGGATGATGAAGTTCTTTGATCCAGCCGTGACTGCTGTAATTGGCTGTCTAACAATCAGCCGTCACCTTTTGGTGTTCCTCACTCACACTGCAACGGTTTTGATTCTCTCTCTCTCTCTCTCTCTCTCTCTCTCTCTCTCTCTCTCTCTCTCTCTCTCTCTCCAATCCGCCACCCTACTCCTCCATTTTCACGGAACTGGTTTTGCTTTCTTTCTTTCTTTGCCAGCTTGTTGGCTAACGTGCTTGTTTCGGTTGTTTTCGTCTTATCATCGCTTGTTATGTTTATTTATTCATTTGCTTCTTTATTGTTTTATTTGTTAATTTTTTTTATTTGTCTGTCTATCTATTTGTTTATTTCTCTATTTATTCATTTGTTTTGTTTATTTACTTGTTCATCTATTTATCTATTTATTTATTCATTTATTTAAACTCCCTCAAACTCTCTCTCTCTCTGTGTGTTTGTGTGTGTGTGTGTGTGTGTGTGTGTGTGTGTGTGTGTGTGTGTGTGTTAAAATGCAATGAAAGGTCAAAATATAATTGATGTAATTCAGAGTGTTATTTTCCCCTCTCTCTCTCTCTCTGTCTCTCTCTGCTTGTATTTTTTAGGGGGTAGTGAAAAGGCAAGTGCATTCAGGTGTTCAAATGCTTATATGTATTTCTGAAAAAAAATATCAACATGAACCAAACAGGGTAACCAGGTGGCGCAGCCTGAAGAAGAAGAAGAAGAAGAGAGACAGGGAGAGAGACAGAGAGACAGAGAGACAGAGACAGACACAGACAGACACAGACAAACAGACAGACAGACAGAGGCAGAGACAGAGGGAGACATATAGAGACAGACAGACAGACACACACAGACACACACAGACACACACAGACACACACACAGACACAGACACACAGACACACACACAGACACACACAGACACACAGACACACAGACACAGACACAGACACACACACACACACACACACACACACACACACACACACACACACAGAAAGAAGATCGCAGAAGATCACGAAATGTGACAAGGACATGTTTTGATCCTGTGAACAGCATCCCCGCTTTGCACACCGGCAGATGACGTGGTGGTGGGTGGGGTGGGGTGAGGGGGTGACAGGGGTTAATGGAGGGGGTAGGGCTGTGACAGGAAGGAGTGGTATGGACGTGGGAGGCAAAAAGGTTACTGCGTGTAACATTTTGCTCGGAAAAATCATTTTGACGGACTTTGTTTGAATTCGACATTTACATTCGGTCGCACGTCTGGAAAGGTTATGACAATGCGCACAAGAGGAAGAAAAACAAACAAATAAAAGAAACAAAAGCGTAACGATGATGGCAATTAATAATGATGTTTTGATTTGGATAGTGGTGGCGGTAATAATCTATCAATTAACGTAGTTCATGAAAAAAAACCCACCAACAACAACTATGAATCATTTGATAAGAGAAGTCTACACGTCCGCAAAATATG
>NC_134899.1:33671620-33679120 GCF_041734735.1 Babylonia areolata | reverse complement strand
GCCCTTCCCATGCCTTCTGTTTATGTGCTTGTGGTGTGTTGTTTCTTTGAATCAGAACTTGTTCAAAGCAAAAGGCTCTGCCATATTCACGTCTGCTTAGTGGGCAGACACCCTTGGCAGGTAGTAAGGGTAGGCTCTGAAGTTCCTGATACCAGATATTGCTCACCCTCGGGCAGTCTGCCTTGCCTCAGGCAGATTACCTGCAGGCACACATTTACCCGCAGGAATGATGTTCTCTTGAATACGGCCCCAGATCAGCTGAAAATGCGTCTCAGGAAAGATGAGGAGGGTTGATAGTATCTGTGGCATACGCGGTGTGTGTGCGTGTGCGTGCGTGCGCACACTCGTGTGTGTGTGTGTGTGTGTGTGTGTGTGTGTGTGTGTGTGTTTGCATGTGTATGCGTGTGTGCATGTGCATGTGCGTAGAAGCAGGACGATTCGTATCAGATTTGCTTTCTGAAAGGAACACTGAAATTCAAGAAGCTTGACGAGTTTCATCCCCCCCCCCCCCTACACACACACCTCCCTACCCCCAGTAAACATGTTTATTTTTGCCTCTCTCTCTCTCTTATGCCTCTTGACATTGTCCATGTTGACGACAATTTAACACACAATGCATTGCACATGTCCTTAGAGCTCGGGAGATTTCTTTTTTTATGTGTGCGCATTTGTTTATGTATACTAAGAAACACACAATAGAACAGATTGAAATTCTTCTTCTTCTTCTATCAGATGGATCAGTTAGAGGTGTATTTGTTTATAAACAATATGAGATGTTCCCTTCGTTTCGTTCACACACATCTGTCGCTGATTCACATAAAATACCACAACACCAACCACTGAGGTGAACGCTGTCGATCGATGCCCGACTGTGTCCCATGCTTGTGTGTGTGTGTGTGTGTGTGTGTGTGTGTGTGTGTGTGTGTGTGTGTGTGTGTGTGTGTGTGTGTGTGTGTGTGTGTGTGTGTGTGTGTGTGTGTGTGTGTTTCACAGTGTGTCTGTGTGTGTGTGTGTGTCTGTGTGTGTGGAGGAGGAATTTTGTTTAATGTCCCGTCACACATATCGGTGATTGAAGACAGTGTGTTAAAGTATTTATGAATACATTTGAGTATTATCGGTTAGAAGGGGTGGGAGATGTGAGTGAATGGAGGGTTGGGGGAAACTGGGCAGATGAGGGTGAAATAAGGGTGAAATGTTAAAAAAATCTAAATACAATTACAGGAAATTATTTAAAGGACTTCGAACAAGAGAAGTCGTTAAACTGACAAGCGAAACAACTGATAATGAATGCACAAAGTCAAAAACATCAACGTTCTCAGTGACTTGTGAAGACACACTTTCGTGTACATAAAAAAAATTATATGCTTAATTGTCAGGTTACTAAAGCTTATGCACTTGACATTAGAACAATACTTGGTCTGTAATGAATTTGATAATAGTCTGAGAGCTAACTCAGAATTGGTCTGCGAATCGGACCAAAGTCTGAGAGAGTCAACTGATGAGGTTTTAGACTTGAATTCAAGCGCCTATAAAAGTCTCTTTCTAGTATATTGCTTACTTCCTTGTATGACAATGGGCAATATACTTTTATACTATCTGTATGATTCTTTGCTCCCCTTTTTGCTGCCCTGTCTGCTAAAGGAATCCGGTATGAGATGGTATCCAACAAAAATCAACATTTGTACCCTTCGCAAATAGGGAGTGCAATAAATACCTAATTTCAAACAATAAATCTTCTCTTTGATTATTCTCAAAAAGGAGCAAACTTTTTAAAACAGATTGAGAGTCAACACGAAATAGGATATTACTTACTATCATTGGTATATCAACAAGATGCTTTAAAGCCATAAGGATGGCCACCAATTCAGCTGTAAAAAAATTGAATGTCCCTTACCTAAATAATATGATTTTTTTCTGTTTTTAGGCCAGGAATGACAAAAGCAGATCCTGCACTGCTATCATCCAGGACCGAGCCATCAGTGTAAACTTTTAAATGATAATGTGTGTGTGTGTGCGTGTGTTTCTGTGTGTGTGTGTGTGTGTGTGTGTGTGTGTGTGTGTGTGTGTGTGTGTGTGTGTTCGTGTTTTATGTGTGCGCGCGCTTTGACACCACCTTCAAACTTTAAAAACTAATGGCAAAAATTGGAACCTAGCTGTACTACCTTATGAAGAGTAATAGACAGCTGAAGTTGTGACCATTTCATAATGCGAACACCTCTCAACGTTCAGTAGCGGACTCATGTCCGCCAAGGAAACGAGAGAATCTGAGTGTGAGGGTTCGAATCTCACACTCGCCAGATTTGTCTCCCCTTCAACTAGACCTTGAGTAGTGGTATGGACGCTAGTCATTCGAATGAGGCAATAAATCGTGGTTCCGCGTGCATCATGCTTTTACTAGTTTTAGTGCACGTAAAAGAACCCACGGCAACAAAAGTGGTGCCCTTGGAAAGACTCTGTAAAAAAGAAACCCACATCGAATATAGAAACAAATACGCTTGCAGACAGAAAAGTAAGAAAAAAAATGATACTGCTCTTGTGGCAACGCGCTCTTCCCAAGGAGAGCAGCTCGAATTTTACACAGAAAAATATGTCGTGACATAAAAGTAATGCAATACAACACAATACAATACAAATCAAATAGAACTAGTCCACTGAAAATTAAACCTGAGCCGTAGTGACTATGTCTCGACTGATTACACCCACCATGTTGAAAGGAGACATGAGTGTGTCGATTAGGAAAACTGAGCATCGCGTTCTATTACATGCATACAAATAGATGACACCTTACTGTGAACTCATAAACGTTTGGATCTGAGCCGACTGGAGTCGAACTATTCCTGTAGAGGGGTCTCTCATGGGATTTGAACTCACTACCCCCAGTAGTTAACCGGTAAATGGACCCACCATGACATTACTTTGGCCGGTCCCACAATGCTCACTTCGGGAATCGACACTTCCGTCACGTTGTGATACTGTTCAAGTGACAGTTTCAGAAAATTGAGCATTCTTTCAAGCTGAAAAGTAGCCCAGCGATATCACCGTTTGCGTCACAGGCAATATCGATTAACTCACTTAACTGACGGTCAGACAGACACTGGATTCTGCTTGTGAGAGCCGCTTGTTATCTGCTGGTCCCTCATGCCCTCCCCCACCCCCCACCCCCCGCCCGTCCCCTCGACCCCTCCACCCACTCACCCTCCTCTCTCTCTCTCTCTTTCTCTGTCTCTCTCCCTCTCATTTTCCCTTTCTCCCTCTCTCTCACCCTCTTTCTCATTCCCTCGATCTCTCTCTCTGTCTCTACTCTCTCTCTCTCTCTTCCTCTCTCTCCGTCCCTGTCTTCTTCTGCCTCTTCCTGTCTCTCTGTCTGTCTGTCTGTCTCTCTGTCTGGTTGTCTGGCTGTCTCTCCTATGTCTTCCCCTCTCTCTTTTTCTATCTCGCTCTCTCTCTCCTATTTATCCATAAGATAACCAAAGTGCGAGGCTGATTCTGTCTCTGTCTCTCTCTCTCTGTGTCATTCTTTTTCTCTCGTTTTCTCTCTAGTTCTCTTGCCACTACCCCCTTCTCCCTTATCGGTACACCCTTCACCCCCTGTTTCCCCTTTCTTGCATTGATCAAACTATGACAACCTTTCTTGTATTAAGCCATCAAACTATGACAACCTTTCTTGTATTAAGTCATCAAACTATGACAACCTTTCTTGCTTTGATCAAACTATGACAACCTTTCTTGTATTAAGCCATCAAACTATGACAACCTTTCTTGTATTAAGCCATCAAACTATGACAACCTTTCTTGTATTAAGCCATCAAACTATGACAACCTTTCTTGTATTAAGCCATCAAACTATGACAACCTTTCTTGTATTAAGTCATCAAACTATGACAACCTTTCTTGTATTAAGCCATCAAACTATGACAACCTTTCTTGTATTAAGTCATCAAACTATGACAACCTTTCTTGTATTAAGTCATCAAACTATGACAACCTTTCTTGTATTAAGTCATCAAACTATGACACCCTTTCTTGTATTAAGTAATCAAACTATGACGTAAACAAACAAATCATTGTATCAAGTAATCAAACTATGATATAAACAAACAAATCATTGTATCAAGTAATCAAACTATGATATAAACAAACAAATCCTTGTATTAAGTAATGAAACTATGATATAAACAAACAAATCCTTGTATTAAGTAATCAAACTATGACGTAAACAAACAAATCATTGTATTAAGTAATCAAACTATGACATAACCAAACAAATCATTGTATTAAGTAAGTAAACAAACTACGACATAAACAAACAAACAAATCTCTTAAAATGCATGCCTCAAGACACACTGGGGCAATTGCTGCGCCAGACGATAGGGGAAAAAATGAAAGTGATTAGTTAAGGTGTGTGGGCGAAAGTGGTGCATGAAAGGTAAATATGAGTCTGTGAAAGAAGAAAAATAAGATGTGGGGAAAAAAGAGGAGGATGGAGGCCCCACAAAAAAAGGAAAAAAACAACAACACCCAAACAAATCAAACGATAGAATAAGCCAGCAAATCAGGGTCATTACCTCCCGAACTCCCATCCCACGTGTGGCCATTAGTTCAATGTGTGTCTGTGATAGGCGTCATCTCCTTCTGCCCTCATCACGGATCACGGAGACACGGGAGTCACATCACACACACACACACACACACACACACACACACACACACACACACACACACACACACACACACACACACACACACACACACACACACACACAGCCATCCCCGTCAACTTTCCCCCATCTCAACCATCGCTCTCGACATCCCTCTTTGTCTGTCTGTCTCTGTCATTGTATCTCTCTGTCTCTCTCTTTCTCTCTGTCTGTCTGTCTGTCTGTCTCTCTCTCAGCCTATCTCTCTCTCTCTCTCTGTCTGTCTGTATCCGTCTCTTTCTATATCTTCTATCACTCTTGACATCTCATCTGTCGCTCTCTGTTTTTGTCACTGTCTGTATGCAAGCGTGCCTGTTTACCTGCCCGTCTGTCTGTCTGTCTGTCTAATCAGTCTCAACTTCCTTCTTCCTTCATCTATCTCCCTCTCTCTTTCCTCCCCTCGCAAAAGGAAGTTTAAGTGTTTTTTGTCTTGTCATTGATAATCCAGAGAAGGATTTGGGTCATTAACTCATTAAGGGATGGGTCTTCACACGGCACTATCGACAATGGATGATTGTTGCTTCGCCATTATCATAAAAGAAACGCCTCGTTATTTTTGCTTCTTTTTTTTCTCGCTTTGTTTTCTCCATTGAAGGGACGACATTTGTCTAATCTCCCGCCCACACACACACACACACACACACACACACACACACACACACACACACACACACACACACACACACACACACACACACACACAAAGGAAGAGAGCTCAAGACAACATGTGCTTCATGACAGCATTGCCATGTATCTTGGTGACCTTTTTCCCGATAAATGATAATCAGTAATGTTTAAATCTGCGTCTTTAATCATTACAGTTAAGACGTGACAAGTATGTATCTCTTTGTCGTCAAGAGATGTCTTTTGTTTTGTCATTGTGGGATGCTTTTTGCAAAAGTTGAAGAGAGAGAGAGAACACTGAACACTGAACACTGAGAGATACGAAAGGAAAATTCATTTTGATATGGTGAATTGCGTGAATGTGTAAAGCATGGCCGAAAGTGTGTTTCCAGTTGAAAAACCATTGAGGCAACCATGTGTTTGCTCTGTATTGTCCATGTGTTCTGTGTGGCTTGTTCAGGATTAAAGAGGCTATGCCAGTCTTGAATGGAAGCCAGTTTGTGTTTGCACATTTCTTGTCTTTGCTTCTGTGTGCACATGTCAAATGATTGGTATAAGGACAGGCCTGGCGCTTCCTTTTTTGAGGAAGTGTCTGGGTTTGTTCCAATGTACCTTTTATTTACTCGTGTGCTAGCTGAATCGGTAGCGTAAGCATCACTGACTTGAAGTTGTGTACCTTGTGAATGGAGAGAGTCACCACTCTACTATGAGTGTTACCATACTTCAAAGGCCTCAACACAAAGAAAGTATTTAACATTATTAATCTTAATCAACATTGTTGTGCATCGCGCTTGCTGGACATGGGTGCATTGTCTCTTTCCCACTTTGCCTGAGAAAAATCCAGCCCTTTAGTATGTGTTTATCACTTTTAATCAAGGTGTTCTTTACCTGGCCGCTGCTCGCATGAAGGCTTTTGCCACGTTGCTAACTTGTTTTACGTCGTCAGTCAGTGAAGTGATCACTTATCTCTGATCAGGAGACTTTTTAGTGTTTTTAATAAGATAAAGTGCAGGAGTTGCTCTCCAAAGCAGGCCCAACGTTGTGTATTAACAAAATGCGATATTGCCACGAATCACACCATTCTGAAGATACTTTGCTTCAAATCAAACCAGCAAGGGAGAAAAGGAAAAGAGGGAAGGCGTTCTCACGCTCCTGTTCGTGCCATTCATGAGACCAGTTTCTCGCTGATGTTTGCTAAAACTGGAACAGAAGCACTCCTGTGGATCACTCCTCAAGCACCAGCACTGACAGAAAAGGCAACACTATTTTCAGACATCTTCTATGAGGTAAGGTCTGTTTTCGGAAATGATCTTTTTGTGTGTAATCAGTTGAGCGGATCTTTGCTTTTTGTGTCTACGTGTTTCTTGCAAACGGATAAAGCTTGAAACATGTCTTTTCGCTCGCTCGCGTTCGTTCTCGCATTGGTGTGTGTGTGTGTGTGTGTGTGTGTGTGTGTGTGTGTGTGTGTGTGTGTGTGTGTGTGTGTGTGTGTGTGTGTGTGTGTGTGTGACCAGACAGCGAAGTGTGTCGTCTCTTCTTTGGGATCATCGTCCGGAATAAATGTGAAAATGACATTGGAATATGACAGACGGTGCCTTCTTTGTCTGCACCATATCAAATATTTGTGTATGTATCGATCTTCCCTTCATACCCCCGCTCTCTCTCTCTCCCCCATCTCTATTCTTTTTGTCTCTCATAATCCAAATTCATTTAAATGATTTTTTTAAATAAATTTTTGCACATAGTATGTACAGGTTAAAATGCATGTTTCCAATGCCTGTTGAAGAGCCTAGGTGTTTGGTGCGCGCAATTCCAGTGGCGGCTAAGATGATCATTAATGTCCAGTTCTAATGTCAATGGAATGCTATTGGCTGCACCACTCACTCACTCTCAGTACCCCATTCCAATGATGCCCATGGCTTGCATGCAGTAAACATTCATTCTTTCGTTCTCTCTCTCTCTCTCTCTCTCTCTCTCTCTCTCTGTCTGTCTGCCTGTCTGTCTGTCTCTCTTTCTCTCCCTCTCCTTCCCTCCTCCTCTCTCTCTCCATCTCTAAGTGCGTTATAAGCAGGAATGTATATATGTTTGTGCACCCCCCCTTTTTATAACTTTTTCCATTTCACTCTCTCTCCAACCTCTCTCTCTCTCTCTCTCTGTACACACACACACACACACACAC
>NC_134899.1:33656620-33666620 GCF_041734735.1 Babylonia areolata | reverse complement strand
GTAATTCTATAATTGCACGTAACCTTTTCTTCCTTAAAACACACCCGTGCCTTTTAAATGGCTGTTTTGTATTTGCATTGTGAACATCAACGCGTGTGGACCACAAGTGAATTTCTCTTTGGAGATAGTAAATCTGATTTGACTCCACCTGACATGTATTCACCATCCGCGCCATTGTAGAGAAACCATTGCACGCGGGCTTATTCCCCGATCCCCTCACACTGTCACACCCTGTTTCGTCTGCCTCAGTTCCTGCGCCGGCAGTCCATAGGAAGCTATCGACGTTAGGTCGCCAGGAAGCCATACACCAGAGGAGACCCCGCGCTCCTCCTGCTTATTCTGTGGTGATCAGTAGCGTCTGTTCTCAATCAAGACGCGCAGGATACCGCCAACCAAGCCCCTCCTGACAACAATCACAAAGTCGCGAAACCAGACTTTGTCCCTGAACCGGTCTTTGTCCCTGAGTATTTGTATTTCTATCACTTTTTTTGTCACAACAGATTACTCTGTGTGAAATTCGGGCTGCTCTCCCCACGGAGAGCGCGTCGCTACACTGACAGCGCCACCCAGTTTTTTGGGAATTTTTTTTCTGCCTGCGATTCTACTTATTATCCTATCGAAGTAAAATTTTCTACATAATTTTGCCAGGGACAACCCTTTTGCTGCCGTGGGTTCTTTTACGTGCGCAAATTGCATGCTGCACACGGAACATTGGCTTATCGTCTCATCCGAATGACTAGCGTCCAGACCACCACTCAAGGTCTAGTGGAGGGAGAGAAAATTATGGCGACTGCCGGTGTGATTCGAACCAGTGCGCTCAGATCCTCTCGTTTCCTTGGGGGACGCGTTACTTCTAGGCTAACACTCCACACTCTGTGCAAGGAAGTGAGTTGGGTAGTCCATAATTTAAACAAGCGAGCAAACAAACACACATTATATATGCACACGACCCCCTCACCCTACAAACACACACACACACACACACACACACACACACACACACACACACATGCACGTACGCACTAACACACACTTGCACGTATATGCACACACACACACACACACACACACACACACACACATACATATGCATGCACACACAAACTGTGTTAGATTCATAAAATCTTAGGAGTTAATGCTTTGATTTTACAGTGTTGCATCAACATTTTCATTTTTTAGTTTATTTGTGTGGTAAAATATTAATGCACTTGTACCGTCTGCACAGGTAAAAAATAGGTAGCAAAGAAACCATTTTTTCCTCGATTCAGTTTCATGTCTCAGGACGTAATATGTTAAATGGAGTTCATGTCATTTTGTCACTACCCCTAACGTTGTTAGCGGCGCATGTTCTGAAATTCGCGCACGTCCGCAGTTAGTTCTCGAGACTGCGTTTTAAAAAAAATCGCAGTCTTTCATGCCCCTTGGCATTTAGCCAGAAAAAAACCCTATTATCATTGTCTAGACAGGAAAAGATTGGACTGGATTGGATTGAATTGGATTATTCTTGTCACATCAGATCTGTCCGTGCGGACATCAGGCAACTGTCCCCTTTGAGAGCGTGTCTTTACAGCGTTTATATGGTGTTGTTGTTTTTTTTCTGTCTGTACGCGTACGCGTTTTACTGTTGAAGTAGGTTAGTCTACGTAATCACACCAGGAATAATCCTTCAGTTTAAAATCCTTTCACCGCCAGTCATTTTAGAGTGCGAAGTTCCCTTGTGCTATAATCACAGAAAATATGGTGTCTAAGAAAAGCCGGGGATTCCCCCTGTCATGTGTAGAAAATATTACCTATCCTAGCACCGAACACAAAGAGCAGTAGGTTCATGGACAACAGACCCATGCACTGGTCACCCTTCAGTGACATGGGTCCTCCACCAAGCTGCTGTATAAATGAGAGTTTGGCAGTGAAAGGGATTTCAATTAAAAAAAAAAAAAAAAAGATTTTCGCTTCCAAAACAGATGGCGAAGGTTCTGACATCTCACAAAGCAGGTTACCTGCGTGGCGACGTTCTGACAGAGACATGCTGTTGCTACGAAACCGAACAACACTCTGAACAGCGATTAGAGGCACAACACTGTTGTGTGACGATGTTCAGCTGTCACCGAACTCGCAGCCAGGTAGCCACTAGCTGTCGCCGTTGTTTGTTGACTCACTTGTGTAAACAAAGTGAGTCTATGCTTTAACCCGGTGTTCGGTTGTCTGTGTGTGTGTGTGTGTGTGTGTGTGTGTGTGTGTGTGGTAAACTTTAACATTGACATTTTCTCTGCAAATACTTTGTCAGTTGACACCAAATTAGGCACAACAATAGGAAAAATTCAGTTCTTTCCAGTAATCTTGTTTAAAACAATATTGCACCTCTGGGATGGGCACAAAAAAAATAAATAAATAAATGAAGCCTAATTATATGCAAACTGCATTTACTGTTATATTTATATTTTTTGTATTCTCTAAACTTGGCACTTTGATCTGATATTCTGACCCAACAACAAGAGCAGTCATTATTATCATTTTCTGTTCAAACAGGAACTTCTTTTGCTAAGCATGGAACTTTTATTTATTTTGCAAACGTTTTGGTGCAGCTGGTAAAAAAAGGGAAATTACTCTGTAATTAATGCTAGGGGAGTTATTTGCTTTAAACTGACCTTTCTCATCTTAAACATTACATTTTGAAATTATACTCAATACATAAAAAGCTTGGATTTTTTTAAAAGTGTATCACAAGTGAGTCTTGAAGGCCTTGCCTCTCTTGTTTGTTTGTTTTGCGTGGCTTCTTAAAGTTCACAGACAGCTGAGTGTAGCCTTGATCTCTCGATCTCTCTCTCTCTCTCTCTCTCTCTCTCTCTCTCTCACACACACACACACACACACACACACACACACACACACACACACATGCACACACACTGATAATGATGATAATGAATAATAATAAAAATAGAAAATAAATGCTTTCAAACAGTACCATTATACTGATATATGTACATATCATGATATATGGAGAATCAGAGCAGGATATAAACCCATCAAAAGAAGCGAAAAGAAATTCTCCCCAAGGGGGAGAGAGAGAGCCAACCGTAAACCAGACACTCCTGCATGGACCTTCCAGACATCTTAGCAATGGTCGTGAACAATCCCTCACGGTGGACAACTCAGATACATCAGTTACAATTTAGTGGTATTCTCAGTCCCTTAGAGAGAGAAAAAAAAATCACGTTCCAATGATCCCCAAAAGGAAATGACGTGCAGTTTCCTTTGGAGCCAACTAATCTAATTTCCTCCCTGTGTGCGTAAGTTACTCGGCTGTTGTGAAAGCGCAGGGAGAGGATTGTGCAGACGCCGCCGTGTACCGTTTCAGTGGACGCCCCCAGTTGTCGGTTTGTCTAACTCAGGGAGGGTCTGTTCCGGCACGTATTGTCGCCCCTGCATGTATTGTCGCCCCTGCATGCATTTTCGCTCCTGTATTGTCGCCCCTGCATGTATTGTCGTTCCTATATTGTCGCCCCTGCATGTATTGTCGCTCCTGTATTGTCGCCCCTGCATGTATTGTCGCTCCTGTATTCTCGCCCCTGCATGTATTGTCGCTCCTATATTATCGCCCCTGCATGTATTGTCGCCCCTGCATGTATTGTCGCTCCTGTATTCTCGCCCCTGCATGTATTGTCGCTCCTATATTATCGCCCCTGCATGTATTGTCGTCCCTGCATGTATTGTCGCCCCTGCATGTATTGTTGCCGGCGACATTATGTGCAGGCCTTACTGCATGTATTGTCATTTTTCTGCACATATTGTGGCCCTTCTGAAATATATGCCACTACCAAAAAACAGCAACAACGAAACTGCACAGTTGGAGTGCACTTGGCCTAATGTCGTGTTGTTGTTCTTATCATAGTTGTGTGTGTTGTTGTTGTTAATGTTTTTGTTGTTGTGCGTGTGTGTGTTCGTGTGCGCACACGCGTATGATATTGTTATGTGCTTGTTTGTGTGAGTGTATCCGTGTGCGTGTATTTCGTGTGTGTGTTTGGGAGTACATTCGTGTATATGTAAAGGGAGAATGTGGTGGGAGAGGTGGGGTTTGTGTGTGTGTGTGTGTATGTGTGTGTGTGTGTGTGTGTGTGTGTGTGTGTGTGCTTGTGTGTGTGTGTGTGTGTGTGTGTGTGTGTGTGTGTGCGTGCATGCGTGTTTGTGTGTGTGTGTGTGTGTGTGTGTGTGTGTGTGTGTGTGTTATCTTTGAGGGCACAGCTTTTCAACGGTGCTACGCTGGGTCATAAAAGTTACGTCACAACTCCTCACACAGTAGGTACGGGATACTGAGTCAATCGCAAAAGTCGACACGAACCTATAAATAGGTGGACCAAATCAATGGCCGTGCTGTCGCCACGAAGCCGGCATATGCATGCCTATCCTCCCGGAAGGCGCACACAAACAGTACAGTAAGCAAGCAAGCGTGTGTGTGTGTGTGTGTGTGTGTGTGTGTGTGTATGTGTGTGTGTGTGTGTGTGTGTGTGTGTTCTGCAAGGTGATGATAACATAGAGCTGTCCACCATGTAATAGGCCTGTTTATGACTTCCCTGATCTCAATCTTTGATCACGGCGGTGTCGAGACCATCTGTGGGAGTGGGTGGATGGGTGGAAGCCATTTACTATTTACTCATTTCTTGTGGCCTTTCTTCGTATTTCTTTTTGACATTTTTTTCTATTTGAGGGCTGGATGAAAAAAAGCAGTTGCTTGCTTATTCTATTTTCCTTAGAAATAAAATGCATCTTCATCTTCATCTCTCTCTCCCTCTCTGTCTCTTGCAAGAATGTGTGTGTGTGTGTGTGTGTGTGTGTGTGTGTGTGTGTGTGTGTGTGTGTGTGTTGTTGTTGTTGTTTGTTTAGTTGGTTTTTTCTTCCCTGTTATGTATCTCTGCTAACACCATGTTTTCATGTTTTCATTTTATTTAGTATTGTGTAGTGTAGACCCTATTCAGGGCGGGGACTGGATGTAAAAAAAAAGCACACCAGTACTTATCTATTATCCTCGAAATAAAGAATTTTGTCTTGTCTTGTTTTGTCTTGTCTGTCTCGCTCATACGCACTCCCTATAACCTTATCATAGTAATCAACATAATACTATCATCATCCCTACATTGATTTTTTACTCTAAAAATCGGTGACAATACATGCAGCGAGATCTGCACGTATTGTTGCCGGCGACAATACACGCAGGGGCGACAATACGTGGCGGAACAGGGTCTGTGCGACTGAGAGCTTGTAAAGGACTGCAACCAGAGACTGTTAACTGCCACTCCTGCATGGAACAGGATTCCATCTGTTCGTCTTTCTGGCTGGGGCATTGGTTGTCAATCAATTCATGCTGGTGTCTGCTGTGTTCCGTCACCCTAGTCTGACCAGGAAGGGTGATGGGGGTGGATGGAGGGTTAGGGGGGTGGAGGTGGGGGGTATACAGCCGTCGCTTGTATGAAGTGAGGACATTGTGGGAATGATAGGCGGAGAAGCAGAAAACTTTAGGAGCAGTGTAGAAAAAAAAAGGTTAGGTGGGGATACTTTTATCTTCTGCCTTTTGACACTCATTTGTCAAAGCTGAATGACGATTCCAGTTACTTCAACATAAGTAGACCTACTTCATTGTGTATGTGAGCAGAGTTACGAATAGGAACGATTTATATGAATGTCATTTTATGATTGGTTTCTCATTATTTGTGTAATCAACTTGTTTTAATTGATTTTGTTTGTTATCTGCTAATCCTCGATGCCTTTTCATTCTTTTGACCCTTTATTTTTTCTCTCTCGCTTTTTTTTATTTTTTTTTTTATTTTTTTACCTATTCCTTTTGTAAACCATTGAATGGAGAGAGACAGGCAGACAGATAGTGACCAGGTGTGTGCGAAGCAAAATGCCTTGTCCAATAATCCTCTGGGCCATATGTTTGTGATCCTGCAAACGGGAGATTGAAAACAGGTTTTCAAAAGAAAAGTCTGGTCCAGACTCAAGTCACTTAAGTCTTTAAACACTGGATGCGTTGTGTCCCAGAGCACAAGTGACTAGGACCTGAGAGTCCTTACTCACTGTCTTGACAGGGAATCAATGACGGAGTTGGACACACTGTCATCATGGTCAGACGCAGTGACGAGGAGTGGAGCCTCAGAGAACCTGGTGACTTCGGGCTGCCATTGTCCGAATGCAGGTCACACCTTTCCATTGCGAACCAGTGCCACTCACTCACAAAACATAGACACACGCACGCACGCACATATGCACACATGCACGCACGCACCCACATACACACAAACACACCATATATAAGCACATTTCTTCCCCTCCAGTCCTCTCTGTGACTGACGGAGTGATAATGTTCACGCCTTGTTGTGAACACTGTTCCATTCCATCTTGAGGGGGAGAATTGTGGACATTGCCTGCATATATACTCTTGTACACGCACGAACGCATGGACGCACACACAACACAAGCGTATATATATATATATATATGGGGGGGGTGTGGAGAGAGAGAGAGAGAGAGAGAGAGAGCTCTTGCAAGATAACACTTTTCCGAGAGAACACACTCGCAAGATAACGCTTTTGAATGCGTCATCTTAGACGTGGTGGTGGTCACGATATCACATTGTTAGATTTTTTTTTCTTGAAAGGCATACCATGTTACTGTTCTGTTTCTTTGCTCGTTTGTCAGTCTGCGTATGTCTGCTGTGTACATATTCACACCTCGCGGAAATTTGGCACACAGTTTCGGTTGCAAGGAAATTTCAAAGCGTACGAACTGATCCATATGTGCCAGACCACTGTCTCGAAATGAAATTTAAAAAAGAGCAGATGCCTGACATCTGCACAAACACAAGGCGCTAAACAGGCCTTGGAAGCCTACCAGAGGTTTATGGAAAGCATTTACAGAAATAGAATAATCAGTCAAAATAAATTGATAAATATTCACACGATTTAAGTTGCGGGGAAAAAAAACGATTGTTTATTTCTTTCTTCGTAATATAATTATTAGTGATAATAATAATAATAATGATAATGATAATAATAACAACAATGATACATATATGGTATTATTAATAACTATAACAATAATAACAACAACAATAATGATATATATAATATACATCTGTGTGTGTGTGTGTGTGTGTGTGTGTGTGTGTGTGTGTGTGTGTGTGTGTGTGTATGTGTGTGTGTGTGTGTGTGTGTGCACTTGAAAGTTTTGCAATGAGTCGGTCTCAACGCCACTGGAAGATTTTTTTTAAATTGTTTCTTCTCTATCTTTGTTTTTCTTTTTCTCTTTTGTCCATTATCAGTTCCTCTTTTCTATCTGTACTCTTTTTATTTGGTCGTCTTTCTTCATTTCATTTTTTACCCCCCAAATTATTTTGATTTATCGCTTTTTAATGGCATACTCATAAGCATACAGCACATAAACATACTGATGATGGTTTTATACGCTGTTATAATGACTGATGGAGGAAAAATCGGGTAAACTGGGGTCTGTCTCTGATTTTCTCTCTGTTTCTCTGTTTCTCTCTCTCTCTCCTCTCTCTGTCTGTCTGCCCCCCTCCCTCCCCACCCGCCCCCTCCTACCCCCTCTGTCCATCGTTCTTTGCATTTATTTTACAAGCGCCAGGAGCCATTACAGTGCTCGATCAGTCTGGAGATAACTGGGTCTGTAGATCACCATCTTCCCCATCATTCCCCTCTCTGCTTCCTCTTCACCCGTTTTCCTGGTCTACTCGTGCCTGCGTCATTTATACATCTCACGCTACCACAACAACACGCTCACTGTCTCTGTTTCTCTGTCTGTCTGTCTGTATGTCTCTGATTTGCCTCGATCTGTATCTGTCTGCCTTTCTCTGTCTCTGTCTCTGTATCTCTCTCTCTCTCTCTCTCTCTCTCTCTCTCTCTCTCTGTGTGTGTGTGTGTGTGTGTGTGTGTCTCTCTGCCTGTCTCCGTCTCTTTCTTTCTTTCTTTCTTTCTTCTTTACTTTCTTTCTTTCAATTTCTCGATTTGTTTAGAAACAAAACATTTTATACATTCACATTCACCGGAATACCAATCTGAACAGCCTAAACCTTGGCGTAATAAAGTACCTCGAGATTACTGAGTATAATAAAGCGTGAGATTAACCGATCTAACTGACTGAAACAGAACACGAAACATATTTTAGCGAGAGGGGAGGCCGGAACATATAAGACATGATGATTGGGTTAATTAACTCTCTTCATACGAACGGCGAAAGAGACGACGTTAACAGCGTTTCACCCCAGTTACCATCATCAAAATATTGCAAGAGGAAGCCTCTTATACTGAAGAGGTGAATGTTGACAAAGAATACCACAATTCTGACGACGGAAGCTAAAGGTTGGGTCATTCAGACACCAGGCACTGGACATCCGAGGGGTCTGTGTAGAGGAGAAGAGAGGACTGGCCGTCCTGAGTGAGTTAGGACGGAATCATCTTGAGCATAATTAGTAGTTCAGTTTTAGTTTCTCAAGGAGTCGTCACTGGGTTCGTACAAATCCATATACGCTACACCACATCTGCTAGGCAGATGCTTGATAGCAGCATAACCCTATGCGCTAGTCAGGCCTTGAGTGTTTCCATGTATATTTCTGTATCTATCGGTGGTTTTCTTCTGCAGAATTTTACCAGAGGACAAGACTTTTGTTGCCATGGGTTCTTTTTCAGCGCGACAGGTGCGTGCTACACACGGGACCTCGGTTTATCGTCTCATCAGAATGACCAGACGCTCAGTTTGATTTTCAAGTCAAACTTGGGGCGAGAGGGCGAGAGTAGGAATCGAACGTACACCCTCACGTACGCTGTATTGGAAGATTAGATGAGCGTCTTGTCCATCGTACCACCTTCCTGCTCATAATCAATGACATAAACAAAAAACATCTGAGTTGCCTATGGCAGAGTATCGGAACAAAAGACAAGTGTTGTCAGTTTATTGATATCTCTGTAAAAAAACGTTTTTGCATCCCATCCATAATGGTTTCAATTTGTTTTTGTCTCTATTTCTTTCTTTCTTTCTTTTCTGGACTGGGGTCTAGCCATATTTAAGAAGCACACGAAAACACTGACACACATCACACCATAGTACTCATGACACCGGACCTTCCATGTCTTTACAGAACCAAAAACCCACATGGGGGTCACTTCGGAAATATTGGGGTATGATATTGTGTGGAGGAAAAAGACTGGCGGCACAGTCAGCACTTAAACCACGTCAGTGAACACAGCAAACATTGCAGGTGCGTGAATCACTGTGCGCTGAACAGGTTTCATGCAGAAAATATGTTCACAAGAAACATTTTTTTTTTTTACTGGAATGACGATGATGATGATTATAATAATAATAATCATCATAACCATAATGATCATCATCGTCATCCTTATCATAATCATATAAACACTACACGTTTTACACTGTTGAGTTGCCCTTTTACACAGTTTAGTATAACGCAAATTCACTGATGATTGTATTTGTATTTGTATTTCTTTTTATCACAGCAGATTTCTCTGTGTGAAAATCGGGCTGCTCTCCCCAGGGAGAGCGCGTCACTATACTACAGCACCACCCATTTTTTGTTGTTGTTTTTCCTGCGTGTAGTTTTATGTCGAAGTGGATTTTTCTTCAGAATTTTACCAGAAACAATCCTTTTTTTTTTTGCCGTGGGTTCTTTCACGTGCGCTAAGTGCATGCTGACACGGGACCTCGGTTTATCGTCTCATCCAAATGACTAGCGCCCAGACACCACTCAAGGTCTAGTGGAGGGGGAGAAAATATCGGCGGCTGAGCCGTGATTTGAACCAGCGCGCTCAGATTCTCTCGCTTCCTAGGCGGACGCGTTACCTCTAGGCCATCACTCCACACAAGTCTTGGGAATGATCAGTGTAATCATAAAGACTAAATAAGCAAAACATTCATTTTACACTTGGAACCGAGCACAACACGTCTTGACTGTTTGTGAAAACAACTCCAG
>NC_134899.1:33636620-33651620 GCF_041734735.1 Babylonia areolata | reverse complement strand
TACAATCTTCGTGTAACCCCCATATTTCAGCTGCATAAGTTAAGAGTGGTTCTATCTGTGTATCAAACATTTTCCAAAACAGATTTATGTCCATAGTCTTAAGTTTTTTTTAAGAGATTTCTGTATTTCCATGCCCCCCCCCCCCCCCCCCCCCCCCCCCCCCCCCCCCCCCCCCCCCCCTCCTTTTCCCTTTTCTACAAACTTCTGACAAAGCTATACTAATACTAATACTTAATTTTGCTGTGAAAACCATTCCCAAATACTTATACAAATTTGTAACCTTTAGTTCTTTATTTCCGTATTCACAGAGTCGAAAGCCTTTCTAAAATCAACAAAAGCTGCATAAAGTTTAGAGTCTATTTGCAAAAAGTTTTGTACAATGGTATAAAGAGTAAATATGTGGTCAATAGTGCTATAGCCTGCTCTGAATCCCGCTTGTTCCTCAATGAGTTTATTTTCTTCTTTTGCCCACAATGTAAGCCTTTTGTTTAAGGTGTGTGTATATAATTTACTAACAACACTTGTTAATGCTATGCCACGATAGTTGTTTGGCTCGTTGGCATCTCCTTTCTTATAGATTGGAACAATAATTGATTTTGACCATTCTGTTGGAAAGATACTAGTATCAAACAGCTTATTGAAATAGGCAATAAGAAAGTCAATGACAGTTGTATCTGCATGTTTCAACATTTCAGCGATTATCTTATCAGGACCCGCACTCTTTCCAGACTTAAGGTTACCAAGAGAGAGAAAGAAAGAGAGAGAGAGAGAGAGAGAGAGAGAGAGAGAGAGCGTTTGGTAGCATAACCTTATTTATTCATAGAGGAAAAAAACAACTAATACCGTACTCTCCAGGACCGCAGGATTCACCACAAATGAGGCTGCCTACATCCTCAATAGCTTTTTCCCGAAAGCAGTCAATGCCCTGTCTCTCGAACGAATCCAGTATAACTAGAATTGTGCAATCAACAACCATCTACCTGAAGATCTAGTCATCAGCCCCATCCACATGTAATAGGCGGCTTCTATTCAAACATGTGTGTGTGTGTGTGTGCGTGTGTGTGTGTGTGTGTGTGTGTGTGTGTGTGTGTGTGTGCGTGTGTGTGTGTGTGTGTGTGTGTGTGTGTATGTGTGTGTGTGTGTGTGTGTGTGTGTGTGTGTGTGTGTGTGCAGTGCGTGCATGTGTGAGTATGCACAAGTTTTTATATTGATATGCACTTGTATATATCCTAATTTCTACTGTATCTGTGTTTGTGTATGATTTTCGATTTATGTTCGTACCTTGTTATGTACTATCCCCCCCCCCCCCCCCCCCCCCCCCCCCCCCCCCCCCCCTCCCCCCCCCCCCCCCCCCCCCCCCCAGTATTCCTTGTGACCCCGGTACACTTGGTAATAAAGACATATTCTATTCTATCGGCCTCTGTTCAGCAGGACACTCGGGCTCTTCGCGGATACCGGCCTTGTACTACTAGTTTCACAACGCACGTCTTCTCCTGTCTAGACAACGGTAATACTACACATTCTGGCAAATGCCAAGGGATCTGAGGTAGCCTACTAATATCTACTTTAAAACGCGATGGTTTCATACATTTGATGATTTCTACCTAACTACAGCAAGCGCGAGCAAATATCAGGATCTGTTTCTAAACGGGAAGCTCATTTGAAAGACAACCGAGCCCATGCATAGAGGAGAGGCAAAATTGTTGAAACACGTTACAACCGATCATAGAGACAGGAATACGTTGTTGGAGAAGAAGAAAGAGGAGGAGGAGGAGAAGAAGAACAAGAACAAGAACACGAACAATAAGGAGGAGGAGGAGAAGAAATTCAATTACCAATATATCATGCAACTTGATCATAAAGTGATACAAGCTCTTCGTCCCACTTTTTTGTGGCCTCAGTTGCATGCAGGTCACGGAGCACCAGCATATTTTTTTTAGTGCTTCACATACTTTCTTTATTGGCCAAAAATATCGTTCCATTTTTGTCCCTTATTTTTCTTCTTTTGGGGGGGGCGGGGGGCGGGGGGGGGGTCCGTGGGGGAGGATCGTGCGGTGTTTGGTTTTTTTTCAGATAAGTTTTCTGTCAATACGCAGTTTGTTTCTAAATGTACTCAAAGCAGTATTCTTCCAAGCAACAAAAAGTTCTCGGTCTAACTGTTCTGTTTTCGTGGACAATTTCAGTGAATACTTTGATAATGTTACATGCGCATCGTCCCAGTTTTATGAATTAAAAAAAAAAGGGGGACCTCACCAGTGTTCACACAGTCCGCGTTCTCCAGCAGTCCACTGTGCAGTTTCCTCTTCGGAGAGTCCCCAGGCTAGACAGTCCTCTGGTCTTGGCCAGGCAGTGCGAATACCTTTCGTACCCTTGGCTCCCAAGGACAGGGACTTCGCTTCCCTTTGTGCTGGTCTAATGGGGTGTGGGCGACAGCGACAACAATGCGGTCCTGTCTGGTGCTGCTGGCCTGTTCTCTCTGTCTCTGTCTCTGTCTCTCTCTCTCTCTCGCTGTCTCTCGCTGTCCCCCTTTCTCTAATTTTCTATTTCCTTGTCCCCGTGCCTGCCTGCCTATGTCTGTCTGTCTGTCGGTCTCTTTCTCTTTCTCTCTCTCCTTGTCTCTTTACCATGTATGTGTGTGTGTGTGTGTGTGCGTGTGTGTGTGAATGTGTGTGTGTGTGTGTGTGTGTGTGTGTGTGTGTGTGTGTGTGTGTGTGTGTGTGTGTGTGTGTGTGTGTTCCAAATGCATTGAAAGTGCACTTTAAAAATGCAACACTCATGAAACGTATCCGTTGACTGCACCATTGTTCTCTACCCCCTGCTCCCCTCTCTCTCTCTCTCTCTCTCTCTCTCTCTCTCTGTGTCTCTCTCTGTGTCTCTGTCTGTCTGTCTGTCTGTCTCTCCTTCCATCTGTGTGTGTGTGTGTGTGTGTTTATTTCTAATGCACTAAAAGTCGTTGCATCGTTGTTTTCTACCTGTGCTCCCCCCCCCCCCCTCCATCGTTCACACACGCGCTCTCTATAGATATTTTTTCTTTTTTCTCCCTCTTCCTTCTCCTTCTGTATGTCTGTCCGTTTGTTTGTCTCTCTCTCGCTCCCCCTCCCTCTCTTTTCTTTCTCCCCCCTCTCTCTCTGAACACGCGTACACACCGTTGGATCTTAAATCAAGCAGACCGTCACTATGGTTACTGTTTAGACTAGAATTTAATCCAGTATCCAGTGAGGCAGGCTGAGTGAAGGGATGGGATGGGGGCTTCAGACAAACCTCTGAGCCGAAGGTGACGCCCTGTGTGTGTGTGTGTGTGTGTGTGTGTGTGTGTGTGTGTGTGTGTGTGTGTGTGTGTGTGTGTGTGTGTGTGTGTGTGTGTGTTTGTGTGTGTGTGTGCGTGTGTTTGTGAGGGGGAGAGAGAGATAGACTGAGGCGGGGACAGACACACACACACACACACACACATACACACACGCACACACATACAAACACACACACATATACACACACACGCAGAGACATACACACAGGTGCAAGCAGGCACACGCACACAGCATGCTGTCTTCTCTGTCATGACCTGACCTTCTGTTTAGACAGAAGGCATTAGACAGACAGACAGTCTGACTGAAACACAGAGAAAGAGAGAGAGAGAGGGGGGGGGGGAGGAGGAACAAGAAGGAGGGGGAGGGGAATATGGAGAGAGATATAAGCAACCCTCCGTTTTCGGTGGTGTGCATGCTGTGAAAATTCCTGTTTCCATAACCCACAAACGCGAACGTAAATTGAATGATCATTTAACGGTGCTTATTTGATCTCATATGATTATAGGTATAACCTAGATAAACATAATGCATACAGGCAGCCATACAGAAATAGAGAATGAGAGAAAGGGGCATAGATTTATCTGTTCTCCAAAATGTTTTCCTGCATGCCCCCAAGCCCTTATGAGAGAAAAATATCTGCTGAATAACTGCTGGCTGAACAGGGTATGTATCTGTATCTATATCTATATATATTTGTATTTCTTTTTATCGCAACAGATACACTACCTTTTTTTTCTTTTTTTTCCCTGCGTGCAGTTTTATTTGTTTTTCCTATCGAAGTGGATTTTTTTTGCCAGGAACAACCCTTTTGTTGCCGTGGGTTCTTTTACGTGCGCTAAGTGCATGCTGCACACGGGACCTCGGTTTTTCGTCTCATCCGAATGACTAGCGTCCAGACCACCACTCAAGGTCTAGTGGAGGGGGAGAAAATATCGGCGGCTGAGCCGTAATTCGAGCCAGCGTGCTCAGATTCTCTCGCTTCCTAGGCGGACACGTTACCTCCAGGACATCACTCCAATCCACTATATAATAATAATAATAATAATAATAATAATAATAATAATAATAATAATGGTATTTATATAGCGCTGAATCTTGTGCAGAGACAAATCAAAGCGCTTTCGCACCAGTCATTCACACGCATGCATAACTCTAAAACTGTAGAAACTAAAGACAAGGAAGGGCAGGCAAGGGAGGCTATTTTGGGAAGAAGTGGGTTTTAAGGCCAGACTTGAAAGAGCTGAGTGTGGAAACTTGACGAAGCGAAAGAGGAAGTTCATTCCAATCGCAAGGTCCAGAGACAGAGAAAGAACGGCGGCCAACAGTCGAGTGTTTGAATCTGGGTATGCGTAAACAGGGTGGACCCGAAGCCGATCGTAGTGAGCGAGATGGAGTGTAGAGGTGAAGGCAGCCACAGAGATAGGAAGGGGCAGTTTTGTGAATACATCTATAACATAGAGTGCTGATCTTGTACTTTATTCGGTGTGAGACAGGGAGCCAGTGGAGATGTTGCAAAAGAGGAGTGATGTGCTCAGATCTTTTCTTTCTGAGGACGAGTCTGGCAGCAGAGTTTTGTATGCGCTGAAGGGATTGAATGGATGAAGCAGGCAAACCAGACAATAGAGAGTTACAGTAGTCAAGGCGAGAGAGAATGAGAGAAACGACAAGTCCAGATGTTGCGTCAGTGGACATATATTTCCGGACGGCACTGATGCGCCGCAGTTGACAGTAACAGGACTGACATGTCTGACTGATAAATTTTTGCATGGACAGTGTATTGTCAAGGACAACACCGAGGTTCCTGACTGACGTGATATATCTATATCTATATCTATATATGTATGTATGTATAGACATGAGAGACAGAAACTTACAGACAGGTACAGAGAAGGAAAATGAGGCAGACAGGGAATACTTAATCTCAACAAAACCAAAAAAAAGTCTTTCCTGTCCTGAAACCCTTAACAGAGAAAAAAAAACAAACCAACTACGTTACCGCTGACTTGAGACAAGAAAATATGACAGCCAAGTAACCATCGTCGTGACCGGAATAGGTATTTCCAGAACGTCTCCAAGCGGGGATGAACACTGTCTGAGGCCCCAGGTCTGGTTGTTAGGGGTGGATTGTGTGGGACTTGGGGGACGCCGGCAGCATGCTGATCCCTCGATTTGCTTGGCAAGGTGTTTTGAACTGACGGGTAGCTTAACCCGGCTTGCGTTCCTCAGTGACTTTGTCAGGACTTTCGGAGAGCACTGGATGATGTGTTAGAGTGGAGTTGTAGAGCTTGCAAGCTGTTCCTGCACTTCACACAATGACACACAGACATTGACAAAAGACACACAGACACAGACGCACATACATACATACATACATACATAAGGGGTAGAGCTTGCAAACTGTTCCACACTGCACTTCACACAGACACAGTCACAGACACACACACATACATACATACATACATACATACATACATACATACATACATAAACAAAGGGCAGAGCTTGCAAACTGTTCCACACTTCACGCAGACACAGACTACAGACACACACATAGACACACACACAAACACACACACATGCATACAAACAAATATACATACACACATGCATGCACGTACGCACACACTCGCGCACAGAGAGAGAGCGAGAGAGAGGAGAGAGAGAGAGAGAGTTATGATGGAATTATATAGAAGGTAACTAGTTAACACGATAAACTGACTGGCAGGGAAAGGGCTTTAACTCACTCAGTACGGCCAGTCCTCTCTTCTCCTCGACACAGACCCCTCGGATGTCCAGTGGGTGTCTCAATGACCCAACCTTTAGCTTCCGTCGTCAGAATTGTGGCATTCTTTGTCAAACATTCACCTCTTCAGTATAAGAGGCTTCCGCTTGCAATATTTTGATGATAGTAATTGGGGTGAAGTGCTGTTAACGTCGTCTCTTTCGCTGTTCGTATGGAGAGAGTTAACAAAGCGTAAGACCTCACACGCCTTGCATGACTGGGTGGACTGCAGTGTACTGTGCTGGCCGGTACTATGGATCCATTGGCGAAGCTTTCGATTCATGTCCCTTCAATTCGAAATACAGCGTGAAACTACAGAACTGAACTGATACAAAACAAAATCCGATTTCACAATCAATAACAGTAATGATATTAAAGATGACAACGGCGATGGTGATATGACAAGGACGATGACGATGGTGATGATGACGAGGACGATGATGATACTACTACTACCACCACCACTGCTGCTGCTACTGCTACTACTACTATTACTACTACTACTACTGCTGCTGCTGCTGCTGCTGCTACTGCCACTACTACTACTATTGCTGCTGCTGCTGCTTCTATTACTACTAAAACTGCTGCTGTTACTACTGCTGCTACAGTAATGACAATATCTAATCAATGGATAGTAGTAAGCAATGTGAAAATAACTTAAAAGAGAGATAGGCAGGGACGGGGGAGAGCAGACAGACAGACAGACACACAGACAACCAGCGAAACAACAGTGAGAGAAACAGAGCGGTAAAAAAAAAAAAACAACAACCACACCCTCCCATCTATATTTCCCGTGCTTCAATGTACCGATGTGCATTTGTGGATGTCACAGTTTCTCTTAGTTTATGGCAGCTAACCCGACAGAAGTTCATCGCAGTTTGTCTGGACTGGAGAAGCCGTAAAAGAGATCCCATTGCTGGAACCGCACTTTGCGTACGTGATATTGTGGCCCAGAGGGTACAGAGGGACGCTGAGTAGCAGAGGAAAGCTGAGTAGCACAGGAACGTAGAGTAGCAGAGGAAACCTGAGTAGCACGTGAACCCAGAGTAGCAGAGGAAACCCGAGTAACACAGGAAAGTAGAGTAGCAGAAAAAGCTGAGTAGCACATAAACGTAGAGTAGCAGAGGAAACATGGGAAGCACATGAACGTGGAGTGGCAGAGGAAACCCGAGTAGCACAGGAACGTAGAGTAGCCGAGGAAAGCTGAGTAGCACATGAACGTAGAGTAGCAGAGGAAACCGAGTAGCACATGAAGGTAGAGTGGCAGAGGAAACCTGAGTAGCACAGGAACGTAGAGTAGCAGAGGAAACCCGAGTAACACAGGAAAGTAGAGTAGCAGAAAAAGCTGAGTAGCACATAAACGTAGAGTAGCAGAGGAAACATGGGAAGCACATGAACGTAGAGTGGCAGAGGAAACCCGAGTAGCACATGAACATAGAGTGGCAGAGGAAAACTGAGTAGCACAGGAACGTAGAGTAGCATAGGAAAGCTGAGTAGTACACGAACGTAGAGCAGCAGAGGAAAACTGAGTAGCACAGGAACGCAGAGTAGCACAGGAACGTAGAGTAGCATAGGAAAGCTGAGTAGTACACGAACGTAGAGCAGCAGAGGAAACCTGAGTAGCACAGGAACGCAGAGTAGCACAGGAACGTAGAGTGGCAGAGGAAACCTGAGTAGAACAGGAACGCAGAGTAGCAGAGGAAAACTGAGTAGCACATAGACGTAGAGTAGCAGGGGGAAGCTGAGTAGAAGAGGAAAGGTGAGTAGCACAGGAACGTAGAGTAACAGAGGAAAACCGAGTAGCACAGGAACGTAGAGTAGCAGAGCAAACCTGAGTGGAAGAGGAAAGGTGAGTAACAGAGAAATTCAAAGCAGCACAGGAATATAGAGTGGCAGAAGAACGTAGAGTAGCACAGGAAGGCTGAGTAGCAAAGAAGAACTGAGTTGCAGAGGGATGCTGAGTAGCAGAACGCAGGAATGCTTATAGATGCGGCAGTATCGATGAAAAATACTTTGGATATTGTGATCACTAGCAGCCAGAATATTATCTCTTGATGCGTCAGACATTCAGACCTTGCAGGTAATTTTGGAAAGCAGTCCAGCTTCACGTTCAGTTTACATGTGGGTTACTTTTTTCCCGTGTTGTGTGTACACGGTTTCCTTCGAGTTCTCATTTGCACACAATGTAACTGGATCACACTGTTTCCTGTGATATACTGGAGAGAAGTTTTGGATTTGTATTTGAAAAAACCCCAAAAAAACACTCTAGTATCATAATACGTTTATTTCTCTATTTCACTCATCCATTTGTCCATTCGTCATGTTTTTTGTTGTTGTTGTTTTTTTGGATGTGTTTTGTTGTCGTTGTTGTTTTGGTTTGTTTTTTTTGGTTGGTTGGTTGTTGTTTCTTTGTGTATGCGTGCGTGCGTGTGTGTGTGTTTCTGTATGTGTGCGCGCGCGCGCGCGCGTGTGTGTGTGCGCGCGTGCGTATGTGTGTGTGTTCTTGTTGTTTTTCTTCGCTTTCCTTTCTCCATTAAGTTGTATATATACAATGTCCACTTCAAAATGCGTCCTGGGCACATGACAGGAAAGATTCTGGAAATAAGAAACTAAGTTGGTAAGACATTGATCTTTTCGTGACGGGCACAATAGCCAAATGGTTGAAGCGTTGGGTTCGAATATCAGTAACGGCGGAGATTTTTCCGATCTTCCAGACCTGCGAGTGCCTGAACCCCCTTCGTTTGTATAGGCAAGCAGAAGATCAAATACGCACGTTAAAGGATCTGTAATCTATGTCAGCGTTCGGTGGGTTACGGAAACAAGAACATATCCAGCATGCACACCCACGAAAACGGAGTATGGCTGCCTACGTGGCACGGTCAAAATGGTCATACACGTAAACGCCCATTGTGTACATACGAGTGAACGTGAACGTTGCAGCCAACGAACGAAGAAGAAGAGAAGAAGATCTTTTCGAAAATGTGTTTTGTCAACAAATTGTTTGTTTGTTATTGGTGTTGTTGTTGGTGTTTTCGACTTCGAGCTGAATTTTTTTTTTATCAATATGTAGTGAAAACTACTTTATAAAATAATTTTGCGCATGCACTTACACACATAAAAATGAATACAAGAATAATTTTCCCTTTTTTCCATGTTGAAGTTCATTACACTGAGTTAACGAGTCTAGTGTGTGCGTGCGAAATGAGACGTTTTTAGTCGTCGTTTCACAACTTTGTTGCTGGCGAAGTTACATTGAACTTTTCTTTCTGTTTTTATTCAGTTTCATTTTATGTTTGCGCCCAGTATCACATTGTGCAACGGCGTTACATATAATACATTTTTCTCGCTGAATGGACAAATCAATATTCATGATAAAAAGAAGTGAGAGGGACAGAGAGAAATAAAGAGACGGAGACAAAGAAACAAATGGAGACAGAGAAAAAAACAGACCGGGACAGAGACAGGGAAATACAGTCAAGTTTGACAACTTGACAATTCATCGACACTAGCTTCTTTTAGTTATCTTTTTGTTATGCCAAGGGATGCAATTACTTCTGATCAAATAGATTATACTAAAAAATAAAACAACGGCAAAAACAGTAGAGCTATGATTTAACGAAACAGCACAAAGCACACGACATGCGCAGTAAGAAAAAAGGAATACTAATAAATATTAACGTTTACAAAGGAAAACCAAAACGCTGCCCCCAAAAACTAAACAATATTGATCGAGAAACATCTCCAGAAGATCAATATTAATTCGAACATACCTCTGTCCAATCGGTAGATATTCTTTTTATCTAGACAACAACAATTCCAGTTATACCAGTATATCATACTAGTGTTGCACGTCATTTGTTATCCATTTCGTCAGGGCCGTTCGTGACAAGTCTTTCTTCATCTGTTTGATTGCTTCGGCGATAAACCTAGCCGGTGATCTAATAACATCAACATGTTCAAGATACTTTGTTTGCACTGATTTCTAAAAGAAGACGCATGTCGAATGCACAACATAAATAGTCTCTACGGCCAACAAAACAATGATCGTCTTCTTAACTATTCCATTTTGAACGCAGGGGGCATGTGGATTCTACTAATATATTTGTATTAAAACATCTTTTCTTTGCACAGATAGACACAGGGAGAGATACAGAGACAGACAGACGGACAGAGGGACAGGAAAACATTAATGATGACAACCATCTCCAGTTTAGCACCAATGACCTGACGCAGCAAAACTATTTCAGAGCTCACACCCACATATCACATACCAATTAAGCAGAAAGGAGTATATTACCCATGTCTAGACAGGGAATGACGTGAGCTAGGGGAGTACCGTCATGGCCGGTAATCGTAGAGCAACACTGAGCTGTTGAATATTGACAGTCGTGGGCAGGCTTGTTCTGAATGCGGACCTCGTCGCGTCGCCAGATCAGACTTGTCTGCATTAGGAGGACGCTGTCAGTCGTTTGATCACCTGATTTGTCAGACAGGACATCAAAATGGATGGGTGTCTAGGCCTCATCTCAGAGCCTGGAATTGGTGATGACTCAGACTTACTTTGACGCTCCCACGTCGTTGTATGCATGAGGCAGTCAAATCGCTTCATTCTCCGCGGTCTTCAGCCAGTGTGCTGGTGTCTCCCCATCGTCTGTCGATAAGTCTGAGGTCCCTGTCCGCTGTTTGCCGCCGGTTCATTTTGACCCGTCCTCTCATTCCCCAGCCTGCAGATGTCCAGTTCACGGTTTGACGTGCGATTCCTGTTGCGGTGGTCATCAGTACATGTATACCAGCCAACGGAGACGGCGTTTGCAGATGGTGGTTGACACGAAAATGTGTCATCACAAGTGACTGAGAACGTTGATTTTTTTTTTATACTTTCTGCAGTCATTACCAGTTATTTCGCTTGTTAGATTAGCGACTTCTCTTTTACGAAGTCCGTTTAGCAATTTTTCTGTAATTGTATTTAGATATTTGTTTCAATTTTCACCCCCATATACCCGGTTTCCCCCAACTCACCATTCACCCCCTCCCCCTCCTCTTCTAAACGACAATACTCAAATGTATACATTAATACTCTTAACAAAATGTCTTCAATCACCGATATGTGTGACGGGACATTAAACAAAATTTCTCCTCCTCCTGACTCGAGAGGCCGATGGAATCTCTCTCTCTCTCTCTCTCTCTCTCTCTCTCTCTCTCTCTCTCTCTCTCTCTCTCTCTCTCTCTCTCTCTCTCTCTCTCTCTCTCTCTCTTTCTCTCTGACAGAGATGAAGACCGCGAATGTATCACCTGATTAAGCAGATTCTGCAGGTCAACAAATGAATGGCTGACTTCACTGAAACTGACATGGGAAAGTTTATCTCTGACGCACATGGATATGGAGCTGATCATGCATGCAAGCCAGTGCCTCTTTCGTGGGCATGGTGTAATAGGCTCGCGTTACAAAGCGTTCACTGGAATCCCTGACAGTAATTCTGATATATGCCACAGTTATTCTTCCTAATATTGTGAGTGGATGCAGTGTGGTATGTACCAGAAATACCCACTTGTATAGACCCTGTAGATTCCATAAACATTCGAGGGGTAATTTCACAGCACATTGGGTCATTATAATAAATCCTTAAATCACCTTCCGTCTCTTCCCGTTTGTCCTTAAATCATGTTGTGTATTGTATTGTTATACATTACTTTTTATCACAACAGATTTCTCTGTGTGAAACTCGGGCTGCTGTCTTTGGAAGAGCGTGTTGATACAGCGCGCCACCATTTTTTTCTGACTGCAAATGTATTTTGTTTTCCTGTCAATGTGGATTTTCTACAGAATACAGCCAGGGATACTAACCCTTTTGTTGCAGTGGGTTCTTTTACATGCGCTGAGCACATGCTACACGCACGGGACCTCGGTCTATTGTCTCATCCGCATGATTTGCATCCAGACCACAACTTAAGGTCTAGTGGATGGGCAGAAAATACTGATGAGGGTGGGATTCGATATCCACACGCTCAGCTTCTCTTGCTTCCTTGGCGGACACTTCAAATGAACAGATGACTTCATCAGCCAGACATCGGAGGCCAGGACTCGAATGGCTCAACTTCACATCAGCTCAGCCGAGGAAACACAAATCTCCGCCTTTCCTAGAAACATATGACGGGAATAAAGAAAACAAAAGTGAACACAAGTTTATCCATTTAGTAGTTCATCGATCGTTCGTCTCTTTCTTCCTTTTATTCCTGCTTCCCACTGTCCTTTCGCAATTTAGCAGCTGACATTAAGTTCACCTCACAATTAGCTACAGGCGGGGCTGGGGGATGGGGGGCGGAAGGGGGGGCGGACGGGGGACAGGGAGGAGGGGGTGGGTGGGGGAGAGTGATCTGGAAAGGAAAGGTTGACAGCAAAGACGCCAACGAGACTGCATTATTATCAACCTCCCTTACGGCAAACTGAGTTATACAGATTTTTTGTGTTTTTATTTTATTTTTTTTATCTTTGCTCTTTGTTTTTGTTTTGTTATTTGTCTTCTTGTTTGTTTTGTTTGGTTGGTTGTTTTGATTTTTTTCCGTCTAACGACACATTTGGGGTAAAGAACTGATGAAAATATCATTAAATCTTTCATATAAATCACACTCACGTGACAAAAAAGAACGAAGAGAGAGAGAGAGAGAGAGAGAGAGAGAGAGAGAGAGTAGTCTCTCTGTGTCTATTTCATTCTCTTTCTCCCGCTTTTCTCTTTTTCAACCTCTTCTGTAACGCATCTCAATTACAAAGAAAATCAAAGCCACGACACAAACTTCAAAGAACTCCTGGCCCTTGTGTCTATGACTGCTTTCTTTCTGCTTGGGCAAATTTTCGACAGGGATTTCTCTTATGCGTGTGAGGTTGTTTTCCAATTTCAAGGCGTCGTTTCTTGTTTGCACAGGAATTCTTTTATTTATGGATGGCAACCGGGGATTTCATCTCTGATGTGTGTGTGTGTGTGTGTGTGTGTGTGTGTGTGTGTGTGTGTGTGTGTGTGTGTGTGTGTGTGTGTGTGTGTGTGTGAGACAATGATGACGACAATGGCAAAGACAAATACCATTCGAAGGTGAAGGAGAAGAGTGTGCACATTTCCTTCTGGTCCCCTCCTTGTCAACACAACATAATGATAGAGGACACAATGGAGAGAATGCAACAAAGGGAAAAAGGCTACCACCACACGATACATGACAAAAACATGCTGAAGAAAACCAACACAAGCAAGCATCAACCGAAGTGTTAGAGAAATAGACAGACAGACAGACAGACACACACACACACACACACACACACACACACACATACCCCCCATCCCCCCCCCCCCCCCACACACACACACACACACATGCACACACGCACGCACGCACGCACATACAAAGAGACAGAGTGAGAGAGGCTCAGAGGGAGATCAGGTTACTATTCAAATCCCATGCCATCACGTCCTATCGATTTACCCCCTAGCGCTCCCCTCCCCTTTTCTACACCACCACTACACATCACCCACCCCCAAAAGAAAAAGAAAGTACATCGTCTTTGTCCAGAAGAATGAATGAAAACATTGAGCACTGAAATACTACCCCAGTCAGAGCGAGGCGTGCTTGAAATGCAAGGCCTCATCGCCTGATAAGACTTCCCTGCTGCTGGTGGATATGACAGTCAGTTCACATAGTTTGCCAGACATGACATTAAATAGATGGGTGGCGAGCCTTCTCCCCAGAACCACAAATTGAGGGTTACCCGGAACACAGATTTATCACTTGAGCATGCAGGTTAATAAAGGAACGACTCTGCTTCATCACTTCACTGGGAAACATTCGTCCCCAGAGGACATCTCCTAGTTTCCATGTTGATGGCGTGCCAGTCAAAACTTGTATTTCGTTTTTCTCTTTAATCTGCTCCTCTACCAACTCCAGAGCGTTTTCAGTCTTTTTCTTTGTGTCACTCGTCCCGAACCCCCATCCACAGCGACACACAAACTTGCTTTCCGCAGTCCCAGTGTCAGCGCTGCACATGGGGTCATTTTAATGTTCGAATGTCATTGGGCCACATTGCAGAAGTATCCTTGCACTGCTGCAGAGTCTGTTCAGTGGTGTTCTGTAGTGCACAGGACAACATGTGCTTCTGACGACAATACTCTTTTAGTTGTAGGCTCAGACTGTGTGAATGAGAATACCACCACGTCCTTTCAAAGACACTCCCCATGACTCTGTAGGAATTTTGAAAATCAGGAAATAATTGCAAGCGTGAAAGTGGTGGTGAAATCAGGAACAAGGCATGAAAGGCCACATATTGTTTTAAACATTATTCGAAGACGACTTAGAATGACGATAATGTCGACACTACTTTTGAGAGTCCATTTCATGACAAGGCTGTACTCTATACTTCATTTCATAATATATTCCGGCGTCGAACGGGCATGCGAAATTGACTCCCAAAGACTGGCCCGAAAAGAGGAAGACACTCGACTGTCAAGTCCCTGTCTTCTGATTTCAGACACATCACAATTAGCTCTTGGTAGAAGCTGGCCACCATCTGGAAAACTCCACGACGAGGTATGTTATTGATTAGAACCGAGCCCATGTCCTTCTAGTCATCAGTCCCAATCGCAAAATTTGTCCATGCACCATACGGACACAAATTCTGATAAGGTTCTGACACTGTTCATCTCAATGCCTAATTCAGCGGCATGAAGTAGCAGGCTCATATCATACTGCTACATCGACTTGAAACTCTTATGGTAAATCTGGTGTATGCCAAATGTGCCAGCGTAATGATATGACTGGGGATATTGTGCTATGTTCCAATCATACCTCATGAAGTTGTATCTGGTAAAACCAGACATGATTCTAGATCAAGGGAGAATGGCAGACGGTGATGGGAGCATATCCCACAGT
>NC_134899.1:33619120-33626620 GCF_041734735.1 Babylonia areolata | reverse complement strand
GGCCCCAAAAGTCAGTATAACCCGCAGGGAAAACACCATCTGTTTCATCATACTTTTTTTGTGTGTGAAAGCTTGTACGTGTTATCTTTATTCCTTTACATACACCGACATGCATTATTCTATTTGTTAAATCTACCCATGTTTATTTTGTTTACGTTTTTTTTTTTTTTAATATCGCTTTTTAGGTAGCTGTTTTTATGTTATTGCCTGAAACACCAGCACCTTCATTTACTATTGTGTATGTATGATGATTTTAGTAATATAAGTGATTCTCTGTTGTCTTCATGTCCGCTTTCTGTCTCTCGCTTCGGTTGTGTCTCTTGTCTGTATTCTGGGTGGTTGTTTAATTCAAATGTATCTTGTCTGTATTTGCTTATGTACTACAATGTGCACCATTACTTATATCCATACATACATACATTATTATTATTATGATTATCATTATTATTATTACTATACCACCGTTACCAATGTCGTTATTGTTGTTACTGTTATTGTCACAGGGACGGATTGGAAGATAAGGCAATGCCTGAAATCTTTATCACTGTCTTTCTGCTTTTCTCTTTGTCTCTGTCTCTGTCTGTCTGTCTGTCTGTCTCATGCTTGTGCCTGTGCCTGTGTGTGTGTGTGTGTGTGTGTGTGTGTGTGTGTGTGTGTGTGTGTGTGTGTGTGTGTGTGTGTGTGTGTGTTTGTTTTATTTTTACCATGCTTATGGCTTTATGTAGTATTGTATTCGTATTCTATAACTTTAAGTAGTATTGTGTAGTGCATGCAATGACATATATAATGTAGTTTTGTGTAGTGTAGAGCCTGTTTCAGGGCGGGGACTGGATGAAAAAAAGCGCGCCAGTGCTTATCTATTATCCTCAATAATAAAGAATTTCTCTCTCTCTCTCTCTCTCTCTCTCTCTCTCTCTCTCTCTCTCTCTCTCTCTCTCTCTCTCTCTCTCTCTCTCTCTCTCTCTCTCTCTTCCTCTCTCTCTCTCTCTCTGTTTCCAATGTCCTTCTTCATTTAGTATATGTGTGTATATGTTTCATTAAGGACTGATCAAAACCAACGCAAGTTGTTGTTTTTTTTAAATCCTACAATCAATTAGAAAGGTACACACTTGTTTGGTACGTATATCATAGGCTCGTTTTGGTTCGGAGAAAACAAATAAATTATGCGGAAAATCTGAGTCTGTTTTGTGTCGTTTGTCAAAGCGCTCCAGTGAAGTCCTTGTTGTATGGAGTGGAGTGATGTTTTCCAGCACGGCTGAAAACCACTGTGCGTGTCATTTACATCCTGAGAGCCAAGGACAGGGTGCCGCGTGTTGTTTTATTGCCGTGCCCCAAGTATGTCGAACATAAAAAAAACTTTGTCTGGCTTCTTCTTCCTGTTAGTTTCTTTAATCTCTCTCTCTCTCTCTCTCTCTCTCTCTCTCTCTCTCTCTCTCTCTCTCTCTCTCTCTCTCTCTCTCCTCTCTCTCTCTCTCTCTCTCTCTCTCTCTCTCTCTCTCTCTCTCTCTCTCTCACACACACACTCTCTTTCTCCTATAGCAGATTATTGTTTACTGGAAGAGAAACTATTGCACGAAGGATGCAGCATGAATTCTAGAGTCTTGCTTGTCAGAAGAAAATCCTGCTACTGCACTGAAAACGCACCGATGATGGCAATGATGATGGATCTCTCTCTCTCTCTCTCTCTCTCTCTCTCTCTCTCTTTCTCTGTCTCTCTCTCTCTCTCTCTCTCTCTCTCTCTCTCTCTCTCTCTCTGTGCGTGTGTGTGTGTATGTGTGTGTGTGTGTGTGTGTGTGTGTGTGTGTGTGTGTCTGTGTCTGCGTGTGTCTGTGTGTGTGTCTGTGTCTGCGTGTGTCTGTGTGTGTGTGTGTGTGTGTGTGTATATATATATATATATATATATATATGTGTGTGTGTGTGTGTGTGAGAGAGAGAGAGAGAGAGAGAGAGAGTGTGTGTGTGTGTGTGTGTGTGTGTGTGTGTGTGTGTGTGTGTGTGTGTGTGTGTGTGTGTGTGTGTGTCCAGTGGACATCTATTTGGACCATCTCGTGATATATGAAGTATATCTTTGCAGGGTGTTTGCTTTTTTCATGACAATACAGAAATACATAGTCCAAAGCCCATAAATCTGAAACGTAAAAACAGCAACAACACACAAGCAAACTATAAAAAGCAAAGAAACAAAACAAATCAATTCATGAAAACCAAAACAAAACAAAAAACCGCGCACACGCCAATGTCCACCTTAAATTTTCCGATTTCCTCATAAATCAGAAATAAGGTGCTTCAGTGCGGTTTCCTTGGTAACAGATTAAACAGACGCTGCACCAAAGATGCACGTGCTATGAATAGGTAAATAGATCAATAGAGAAATCAATATATATATATATATATATATATTTATACATATATATTGCACTCATAATATATATATATATATATATATATATATATATATATATATATATATATATATACATTAACATAAAAAATAAATGAAAATTCAATCCAGACAGAGATAATTCGATGTCCCTTTATGCACGAGCGGTGATCGAAATATTTCTCGCCGTGCGTTCCTGACTGAGAGAACGAGAGTGTTGAGGTGGAGAGAAATCACAAAAACACGCAGACTGATAGGAACTGTGATCTGTTCACATGATCATTATGAAAACATACTGACACAATGCTTTGCTGTCATAGCCAGGGAGCAGAATCCTTCCAGACAAAGTTTGGCTAGTGTTCCAACGATACTAAATAACAGCAACAACAAAAGTTGTAATTATGGATTTTTGCGTTGTTGTTTCTGATGTTGTTGTTTTGTTTGTTATTGCTGCTGTTTCTTTGCTTGTCGGTCTGTCTATTCGTTTCCTGGTTCGTTTTTGCTGTCTTGCTCTGAGAAGTGGTGTTGAATAATTCGGACCCTGTTGGCTTCAGAAGTGAGTTACTGGCGAACCGGACAGAGTGCAATCAATGAGAGATATCTCGGCATTAAGGGAAAGGGGTTTTTCTTATTATGCAATTATCCCTCCCTCCCTCCCTCCTTTTCCCTCCCTCTATCCCTTTCCCTCCCTTCCTTTCTCTCCCTCACCTTTCTCTCTCTCTCTGTCTCTCTCTGTCTCTGTCTCTCTCTCTCTCTCTCTCTGTGTCTCTCTCTATCTATCTCGCTTTCGCTCTTTCTCTGTGTGTCTCTGTCTGTCTGTTTGCCTCTGTCTCTCTCTGACTCTCTGTCTCACTATCTCTGTCTCTCTGTCTCTCTCTGTGTCTCTGTGTCTCTCTGTGTCTCTCTGTCCCTGTCTCTGTCTCGATCTCTCTCTGACTGCGAAATATGCGATGGAATTTATTACCACAAAATCCACTTGATAATTGTTTCAACAAACTGATTTATACTTTTAATCAAGCAAGCTATGCTTCATGTGATCTTCCATTTCAGAACGTTTTGCTATTAATCGTGAAAAATCCAAACATAAAAAAAAACAATCAATCGTCCATAAAACACCCTTTGCTTACCAAATTTCGAATAAATTAAGAAACGCAAAAGGAATGCAAACAAAGTATTGGTCTGCAATGTCAGACAATAACCCAAAACCAAACCAAATACAAAAAGCACGTTCCGTAACCCAAATCATAAATAAATAGATAAATCAATCAATCAATCAATCAATCAACTTCTCGTGCATTCTGTGAGTCAACCACGGACCGTTTCAGCCTTTGTCTGATAACCTTCTCTGTGTTATTCATGGGTCTGATTACCTTCTCTGTGTTATTCATGGGTCTGATTACCTTCTCTGTGTTATTCATGGGTCTGATTACCTTCTCTGTGATATCCATGGGTCTGATTACCTTCACTGTGTTATTCAGAGGTCTGATTACCTTCTCTGTGTTATTCAGAGGTCTGATTACCTTCTCTGTGTTATTATTCATGGGTCTGATCACCTTCACTGTGTTATTCATGGGTCTGATCACCTTCTCTGTGTTATTCAGAGATCGGATTACCTTCTCTGTGTTATTCATGGGTCTGATCACCTTCTCTGTGATATTCATGGGTCTGATTACTTTCACTATCATATTCAGAAGTCAAGTCACCATCGTTATAACTTCTCCTTTTTTTTCTTCTTTTTATAACCATAGCTATTTTCCGTCTGGTTTGGAGTCCAGATCAAAATCATGACGACAACTTCATTGCCGTCTAATGTAACTGAAGACCATGAAGGTTTTTTGTCCATTCATTCTGTCTTCTTTTTGGTGAGGAGACAATTCAGTCTGATGACCCCGGGGAAAAAACTCAAAATAACAATGCAGTCCGGATTTTCCTTTTTTGTTTTTGTTTTTTTTCTTTTTTACTTGAAGTTGAAGATCATAACTTCGTCTTTATAGGAACGACAGTGTCCGATTATTAGGGAACCAGGCTGTGTATATAATAGGTACGGGTGGAGTAGGGGTGAGGGGGGGGGGGGCACCATCGAAGTGAGTTTCCTTTGTCAGTTCCAGTTACTTTTCCCTGTTCACACCCGGTAATTTGTCCATCACGGTGCTCGTTTTGTTTCATTTAAATCCGTCGCCGTGCCATAGAAAATCGACTGATTTCGTTATGGCATTCTCTTTTTTTCAGTCCATTTTTATTGACTTTAGCCATCAATGTAGCACTGCCTATTTAATAAGGCCCCTTTTATCTAGTCAGCACCACCTCATCCATAAGATCTTGTTCTCAACACTGAAGGCTATCATATTGTTCGGTCAGCTCGCTGACTCGTTTTTCGTCGTGGCAAACTTACTTTCGAATTCATCAACTGCAAGACTGCTGTTTCGTTTGCTGAGGGGAAGGAGAAGAAGATGGGGCTGCCTGTTCTTTGATCTGTCCACTGTCGCTGTATGTGCTGACGTCCCGTTCGTTGCTGCAGGCCAGTCTGGTCTGTTTCGATGTGTTTGTTGCGGGCTCAGGGTGTCTTCATCACTTCACGGCATCACCGGAGAAAAAAAATGTGAGAGTGATGAGCAAACCAAGGATGGCTACACGTCAGGGAGGAAGGTGGCAGAATGGTTAAGAGGCTCAGCTGCCAATACAACGAGTCCGTGAGGGTGTGGAAAATCGAACTGAGCGTCTAGTCTTTCGGATGACACGATAAACCGAGGTCCAATGTGCAGCGCGCACTTGGCGCACTGAAAGAGAACACATGGCAACGAGAGTTTTGTCCGCTGGTCAGATTATGTAAAAAGAAATCCTTTCGTACAAGTTTTCAAATACAAAAGCATGCCCTCAAGCCCTGACAAGCACGTTGGGTTATGCTGCTGTCAGGCATCTGCGTAGCAGATGTGGTGTAGCGTATATGGATTTGTTCGAACGCAGTGACGCCTCCTTGAGAAACTGAAACTGAAACTCAGCAGGGTGACAGTGTAGCTATTCTCTTAGCCAGTTTTTTCATCACCGCGGCATCACAGGAAAATAAAAACTGGCCCCGAAACACGAGAGTGAAGAGCAAACTGAGAAGACACCGCCAGCTTGAATCAGAGCGACAATATGGCGAAGCTCTAAGGTGATTTCTCAGCCACCTTCTTCGATATAAAGGTTTAAAATACGACAAGAAAGCAGCCATGTGAACTCTGGAAAACCATTGTGCCGAAAGCATGATTCACTTTCGTACCGGTTTGCGACGTCTTGCGTGTAAACGCTGGCGTATTACGTCGTATGGCCAGTAGAAATAAGGTGAGGCTTTTCCATGCCACTACTGATCTATTCAACACACACACACACACACACACACACACACACACACACACACACGAACAAACAAACAAACAAACAAACATAGGCACGTGGACACACACGAAAGTGTAAACAATGGTTGGAATTTTCAGATTGTTAATATGTGGTAGTTTTTAAATTGGGTTGATTTTGCTTTCTTGGTATGTTATCAATGCATTATTTTCATGGATATACAAACAATAAAGTGTGGTAACTCTCTCCTTACACAAGATACACACCTTCAAGCCAATGTTGCTTATGCTACCCATTCAGAATTCACGTTATTTTTTGTAAATCATTTACTCTCCTGGTCTCATTAGTCTTTGATTTCATAGGTAGAGTTTGACAACGTCAGTATTTGTATTCGTAAATGTCCATTTTGCACACATGCACTCACCACACAAACTGGTACACACAGAGGCAGGCACAGATGCACAGACACACGCGCGCACACACACACACACACACACACACACACACACACACACACACACACACACACACACACACACATCCTTCAACTTGATTTGTAGCTATGGCCTCTATATGAATAAACCATTCTTATTCCCATTCCTATTCCCATTCCCATTCTCGTTCGGATTGCCCCCCTGGCCCCTTCTCTCTCTCTCTCTCTCTCTCTCTCTCTCTCTCTCTCTCTCACCAGCTATCCTCTAAGCTATCCTCTCTAGTTATCCTCAAAGCCGATTTTTCACCACTTCACGGCATCACAGAAAAAAAAATCGCCCCCAGAACACGAGAGTGAGGAGCAAACTGTGGATGACACCGCGGGCTTCTCATCAGGGTGACAATACAGCGATGGCGAAAGCCGATTTTCAGCAGCCCTCTTCGACGAAAAGGTTTGATTTAGACAGGAAAGCAGTCACGTGAATGAATGTGACGTAGACATGATTCATTTAGGTCCCAGTTTTTGCGGGGGTCTTGCGACAGAACGCTGTCGAATTTCGCTTCTTGTTGAAGGAAAAGAAGGCCACGCTCTGAAATGAGATCCGCACGCACCAAGTGCTCCATTCATCGCCATAGTGAAAGCAGCAGATGGGCGCGCGCGCGCGCACTCATACACACACACATACACAGGGACACACACGCGCGCGCGCACACACACACACACACACACACACACACACACACACACACAGAGAGAGAGAGAGAGAGAAACATACAACGTTGGTTGTGACGGGAGAGTTGATGTTGATGGGCCATACGCGTGTGTGTGTGTGTGTGTGTGTGTGTGTGTGTGTGAGTGAGAGAGAGAGAGAGAGAGAGAGAGAGAGAGAGAGAGAGATTCAGGCAGACTTACATAAACAGAGAGACGGAGAGGACGAAGAACGTGTGAAAGGTGAAGGTTACTTTGTCTATTTGCTCTGCGCAGAATCTGATGGCCTATGTTGGGTTGAGAAGATGACGGCGATCACATGCACGGATTGGATTTATGTTCACTTATTGGATATGAGCTCTGGGGCAACCTTCCGCATTGTTTGTCTGTTTGCCCTTTGAAGTGATGAGAGATAGAGAGATGAGAGACAGAGAGATGGGGAGAGATAGAGAGACAGACAGACAGACAGAGATACAGGCAGAGGACCCGTAAATAATGAACAGCTCTCATGCAGAATCCACTGTCTGTCGTCAGTAAACAGGGATGCCATTGGGCTCAGTTCCAAGTGAAGAGAAATGGACAACACTCAATGGTCTTCAACTGAGCGCATCACTGAAACGGTGGCTCAGTAAACGGGTGACTTTGG
>NC_134899.1:33601620-33614120 GCF_041734735.1 Babylonia areolata | reverse complement strand
ACTTCGACCTGAAGGAGGACGAGGTGAAGACCATCGTTCTGGACCTGGAGTCCGCCCATGCCTACAGGGAGGTCATGGTGCAGGTAAGTTAAGTGCGGGGTGTGTGATTTTTTTTCCCTACCTGTCTGTCTGTCTGTCTCTCTGTCTCTGTCTGTCTGTCTCTCTCTCTCTCTCTCTCTCTCTCTCTCTCTCTCTCTCTCTCTCTTCCATCTTTCGATTCGATCCCTGTCTTTGCCTCTGTTTCTATCTGTCTGTCTCTCTGTCTATTTGTCTCTCATTCTGCCTGTCAGTCTGTCTGTCAGTCTTTCTTTCTTTCTTTCTTTAACGTCTTTTACCCTTTCAACCCCAACTCTACTGAACTTCAAGAGAAGAAGCTAGAGTTCAAAGGTTTTCATATTTTTAATAGTCATGTAATGTGTTTGCACATATGTGTGTGTGTGCGTGTGTGCGTGCGTGTGCGTGTGTGTGTGTGTGTGTGTGTGTGTGTGTGCGTGTGCATGCACGCGCGCATGTGAGTCTGTGCGTTCGTGTCTGTGTCTATGTGTGCGTGTCTGTGTCTGTGCGTGCCTGTGTCTGTGTGTATGTTGCTTAAAAGGACAGACAAGCTCAGAGAGAGAGAGAGAGAGAGAATTTGAAAGTGACCAGTTTTTAAATCAACTGCTTTTTTTCTGAAAGTTTTAGTTGTCACAGCGAGGGTTTCAGTTACGGTAATGAAGCCAGTAAGGGGACTCAATCCTTTTTTTTTTAATTCTCTCGAGGAAAACAAAGCAGTGAGCAATGAACGAAAAAGAATAACAAAGGCGGAAAGTAACGAACGGAAAGGAATTAGCCAGGTAGATTGAAAGGGGAAGGAACAGAGGGAGAAGATGTATGAGTGGAGAAGAAGACACGTTCAGAGATGATATATTGAATCATTTACTTCACCCTGTAAATAGTTTTCCAAGAAAACAAGTCTTGTGTGTGTGTGTGTGTGTGTGTGTGTGTGTGTGTGTGTGTGTGTGTGTGTGTGTGTGTGTGTGTGTGTGTGTGTGTGTGTGTTCTTCTTCCCGTGTTGCTTATCTTTCTTATCTCCCTTTTCTCCATCACCACTCTGTGTCCCTCCATCCCTCCTTCCCTCCCCCCCCCCCCTCTCTTTCTCTCTCTCTCTCTCTGTTCCTCCCTATCTATCTCCCTCTCTTTCTATTTATGCCCCCACCCTCTCTCTCTCTCTCCCTAACCAACTTGTGACAACAATTTTACTATATCGATATAATCATTCTATCAACTGGTAAAGTACCCGTTCCCCCATCGTTTACTTTGTGTGTCACGATCAGTATGCATGCTCACGAATCGTTCATTCATTCATGCTCCCCACCATCTCTCTTTTTCTTCCTTCCTTCCAGCCCCATACTACCCCCACCCCCTCTTTTCGTCTCGCGTTCTCTCCCAACCTGACAATATGTATTCTTATATCATTCGTATGTTTTGATACGTGTTTTTCTTTTATTTTTACACATTTTGTAATCATCGTTCAGTATTGTGAAGTGAAGACCCGATTCGGGGCGGAGACGGAGACAGGATGGACAAAATGCACACCAGTAGTCATCATGGAAGAATAAAGAATTTTGTCTTGTCTTTTTCTTCTCTCCTCTCTCTCTCTCTCTCTCTCTCTCTCTCTCTCTCTCTCTCTCTCTCTCTCTCTCTCTCTCTGTCTGTCTGTCTGTCTGTCTCTGTCACTCTCTCATTCACTCACTCACTCTTTGACTGACTTACTGTCTAACCTTATGTCACTCCTTTATTGTGTATGTTCATGTTATTTAGTATTGGTTGAAATAAATACAACAACTTTCTTTCTTTTCAGGTGATAGATGTGGGTATGAATCGAGACGAGTACCACTATATATTAGCAGGAGGGGTAAGCATTTGTGTTGTATTTTGTCTCTATGCGGTTTTTTGTTTGTTTTGTTTTGTTGGGGTTTTTTTTGTTTGTTTTTTGTTGTTGTTGTTGTTGTTGTTTTGTTTGTTTGTTTGTTTTGTTGTTGTTGTTGTTGTTTTGGGGGCGTGTTGTTGTTGTTGTTTGTTGTTGTTGTTTTTTGTTTTCTCACTCGGTTTATTTCGAGTTCTCTGTCTTCGTTCAGAATCAGAAGCAGACGAGAAACAGTGAGGTGACTGAGACAAATTAATCTGTGTAGATAAATTGCTTGACCCTTCTGTGTTGTGTAGTCTTGGTCGTTTTATTTAGTAAATGCTACACGACGTCAGATACCCAGAAACCTGGACTTCGTTTTAAACACACGTTATTAATTGTTTCAACATGCTTATAGTCGTTACGTTCATTCGGAAAAGGTCAGTCCTGTTGTTAAAATGACGATATCGGTGTTGTTGGAATAAATGGACACAGACACAGATACACAGATAAGATGAGACAATGATCGATTGCATTGCTTGATGAAATGGCTCCAGGTCGAAGGGACACGTTGATTCTTTTACTATCAGACCATCTAGAAAAAGGAAAAGTCCCGAATCCAGTTTCTGGTTGGCTGAGAAATATGTTTGTGTCCCTATAGATTTTTAACCTTCGGAATGTGTCTGGGTGATATTCATTTTCTGGAAGAAAGATCAAATGACAAGAGGCCAGACACTCGTCGCTCTTGTGCAGAACGAAAGAAGAAAGCGATAAAGGGTGGGAAAGAGGGAATGATGGAAAGAGAGGAAGGATCAGTAAACAGGAAATATTGATTAGGTCAAATCCCCATGTGTGATTAAATGAGATCCTTTGCTATCTCCCTTCCACCTTTGACTTTCTTCCCTTTAATTAATGAAGCCAATTCAATGAAAACCTGACAACTTTCGGGCCCGTTCTCCTTACAACTCTAGAGGATTCTTTACATTGTTATCGATTAGACTTTTGTCAAAACCGGAGTGAAAAGATGATTAGGGGTCACGAAAACACATGTATCCTTCAGATTAAAAATAAAAAAGAATAAGATGACTGTAACGGATTATTTTTTCTTAAATCCGTAGGCCTGTGTTACTTTCAACCGGCACTCCATCCGAACCTCCCCCACCCCCCCAAAAAAAAAAGCACAACACGAACGCGAATCAAGTTTTTTTTTAGAAGAACGCAAACTCACATTTTCTTTTACTTTTTGATTAACTCAATAATATTAATAAATATATAATCAAAGAAAGAAAATAAGTGTTCATTTCCCAACTCAATCAAAAAAATAAATTCGTTATGCCAATTCACTCAAAAATAAATAATTCCTTTCTTTCAACTCACTGGAAAAAATATAAACAAAAAGTAACTAAACACACACACCACAATGACGGCCGCAAACAAAACACCCCAAAAGTTTTCCAGTGGCTTGCGGAACCGTTCAGTGGATCACCATTCCAGCTCCCAGCATCATCCGGCGTGCAACAGCGCTCCGACGCTTGGGCACCTCTTCCAACATCGAACCGAAACAGCAGCAGTTCCAACAGGGGGCCCCTCCACTCAGTGGGTCCCCCCGGCCGGTCAACGTCCCGTCAACGTCCATGGGCGGCTCCACCACCCCGACACCGCTCCAACCTCCTGGAAGAATGTTTCACCCCTGCGCACATTAACAACGCCCAGCCAGCCGCTCGTTCTCCTCCCCACTGGTCAAAACCATGACCTCATAGTACATGACGTAACATAACTTAGCGATGACGTCAAATTCAGGTATTCATGATTTTCCGGGAGATTCTGTCCAAGCTTGGCTGCACACCAAAAGTCCTTGTGGTACTGCAGCAACTCCATGTGTTATTAGAGACGGGGGACACTCGATGAGTACGAAGAGTTCTATCTTCGTTGAGAAGAGGAGGTTGCACAAAATGTAAACACCGTAACGTTGTTCAACTGGTATATTCTTGGTATAATGTCGGGAAGGACAGTGGAAGAAAGGGGAAGGTAAAGGAAGGAGGTAGGGTAAAGGGAACATGAGGTAGGGCAAGGGGAATTATTAAAAGTTGAACGGGTGAACTTCGAGCACTGCACTTGCTGAACAGGACACTTCAACAGTTGGTATAGTACTTACATTTGTGCCAGTACTGTTTGTTGACATGTCAATCTGATGTACCAACATCTGAAGGTATCACAATGTCACAGCGACTGTCACAGCTGGCCGTTCATCCATTGGAGCCAGACAACACATGTACAAAGCGATTTGTTACAATGACGGACAAGACCAGGAGACGGACAAGACTGCCTTTTCCTCGTGATTTCTTTTTTTCTTTTTTACTTACTAGATCTATGAGTTCCTGACAAATAATAATGATATAATAATAATAATATTATATCATATAACACTGAATCTTGTGCAGAGACAAATCAAAGCATTTCTGCACCAGTCATTCACACGCATGTATAACTCTAAAACTGGAAAAAAAACTGAAGACAAGGAAGAGGCAGGGAAGAAAGGAAGAGGCAGGGAAGAAAGGCTATTTTGGGAAGAGGTGGGTTTTAAGACCAGACTTGAAAGAGCTGAGTGCGGAGACCTGACGAAGAGAAAGAGGAAGTTCTTTCCAGTTGCAAGGTCCAGAGACAGAGAAAGAACGGCGGCCAACAGTCGAGTGTTTGAATCTGGGTATGCGTAAACAGAGTGGACCCGGACCCGATCGCAGAGAGCGAGATGGAGTGTAGAGGTGAAAGCAGCCACAGAGATAGGAAGGGGCAGATTTGTGAATACATTTGTAACATAGAGTGCTGATCTTGTACCTTATTCTGTGTGAGACATGTAGCCAGTGGAGATGTGGCAAAATAAGAGAAACAGTGGCCAGTTTTTGAATTTTTGTTTGTTTGTTTCATTTCTTCGTTTCTGCATTTATGGCTCTCAAGGCAAACCTGTACTGTACAGATTTTCCTTTACATCAGCGAAAGAGGTGTGATTTTCTTTATAAAAAACAACAAAACAGACCATATATATTTATAAGAGTTCAGAATGTTCCTGTATGGAAAGGAAATTCTAATAGTCTGGTTTAGGAGCTGAAACGTCCATTGTGAAACAAATGTGGTCTATGCTATTGTGCAATCATTTAGTATGTTTGAATCGAAATATTTATCATTATGCCTTGTGTCGCTTAATGTTCACCACGGACACACACGCACACACACACACACACACACACACACACACACACACACACACACACACACACACACACACACACACACACACACACACACACACACACACACACACACACACACACACACACACACACACACTGAATAAATTGTTGTTAAACAATGAATTACATGGTAAAAACTGCTGCTGGGTATGAAGAAAGAGCACAAAATATCACTCTCCCATGAACTTACTAAACACACACATACATAGATATATTGTCTCTCTGTGTCAGGGAGCCATGGACCTGGCTCTAGAAGGGGACTTCTACTCGCAGTTCCTGTACGGCGGTGTCAACATCACAGCCTTCAGCTTCGTCTCCAACATGTCCGAGGCCTACATCACATGGAAACAGCTGTGGACCCCCTACAAGGAGGACTACCCCGGTGTTTTCCCCATCACGGTAGGCACAGTTCGTCAGTCAGGCTTTATATGTCTTTCTTTGTTGGTTCGTTTTTGCCATGGGTTTAGTTGACACAGCTGACATAAAGCTTACACTAAATTGCGAGATGTATGATCAGTGTTTTTTTCCACCCGCAATGGGAATTCATATACAGCCTTGTCTTCCGTGAAGGACTTTGACTCTCAAACTAGGCTGCAAGATTGCACTGGCGCTTTGTGCTTCAGCCTCGAGGAGTAGTTAGCCTTTGCGGACCATCTCAACGCCGACTGTTCTAAAGTCCTGTTGGTCGAGAGAGTGGGGTGAGACACTCTCCACAATAATCAAATTCTAATGCAGATAGTCGGGGGACAGCAGTTTCCTCTACTGCTGTTCTGATCGTCATAGTCACGATGACTATTACACAGTACACTCTTCCTCTCATGTTTGTAGAGTGGTGGGTTGGTTTGCTTAATGGGTTCATCAGTCTGTCGATAGTTTGTTGGTGTAGTGGTTGTGGCCTTGTACTAACGTGTCCGCCAAGGAAGTGAAAGAATCTGATGGTACGTGATCGGATCCCACACTCCCAGAATTTTCTCTCCGTCCACAAGAACTTCAGTGGTCGTCTGGACCCTAGACCTTCGGATGAGACGAAAACAGAGGTCCTGTGTGCAGCATGCATTTAGTGTACGCAAAAGATCCCACGGCAACTGATAGTGAAACAAAATACACGTTCAAACAGGGATAATAATAAGAAATTGTGGCGCTGTGCTGTGGCGACACGCTCTCCCCGGGGAGAGCAGCCCGAATATCACACAGAGAAGTGTGTTGTAAGGGGATAAAAAGCAATACAATAGGATATACTATTTTCTTTCTCTCTTTCTTTCTGTCACGGTTTTAGTGCTCTGTTCTTCTTGTGCATCTCCATGTAAACTGATGAGATGCAGTTGGATGAACTCGACGAATCTTTGTCTTATCAATAACTGCAAACTCTTATTACCCATGTTGTATGTTTGGGGAGTTGGGGTGGGTATGTGTGTGTTTCTGTGATTGGGTTTGTGAATATGTGAATATGTGTGTGTGTGTGTGTGTGTGTGTGCGCGCGCGCGCGCGTGTGTGTGTTTGCGCGCGCGTGCGTGTGTGTGAGATAGAGAGAATGTGTGCGTGCGCGTATGTGTGTGTTTGTGTGTGTGTGTGTGTGTGTGTGACTGTCTAAAGCACCATACTGTTTGTGTCTGTCTGTCCGTCTGTCTTTCTTTCTTTCTCACACAATATATCTGTCTGTGTCTATGTCTGTCTGTCTGTCTGTCAGTCTGTCTGTCTGTCAGTCTCTCTCTGTCTCTGTCTCTGTCTGTCTGTCTGTCTGTCTGTCTGTCTCTCTCTCTCTCTCTCTCTCTCTCTCTGTGGATGTGTGTGTGTGTGTGTGTGTGATGAAGTGTGTGTGTGTGTGTGTGTGTGTGTGTGTGTGTGTGTGTGTGTGTGTGTGATGAAGGATGTGTGTTTTCTGCGACCACTGTGGAGGTGCTGTCACCACTGCGGCAAAAGGCTGAGAATCACGCAATCTCCCCATCTGCTGGGGGGACGTGGGAATCACAGTGGGATTATCAAACATCGTGCCTCCATCACTTCACTTCTTTTTCCTTCTGCGGCTCTTTGTTTGGTTTTCCCTCTTTGTTCCTATGTGTTTGGCTTCTTTTATTTTTTTAAAATTATTTTGTTGTGGTTGTTGTTCTTGTTTTTCTTCTTTTCCTGTTCGTTTGTTCTTCAAGAATTCTCTCTTGTTCTCTCACGATTTCTCTCTTTTTCTCTCTCCTTTTCTTTCTTTTTCTCTCTCTCTTTTTCTTTCTTTTTCACTCTCTTTTTCTCTTTCTCTCTCTCTCTCTCTCTCTCTTTCTGTCTTTGTGTAAACACACACACACGCACACACGCGCACACGCACACACACACACGCACACACGCACGCACGCACGCATGAGCACACACACACACACACACACACTCACACACACACATGGAGATGTGGTCCTCTCTTCGTTGTTTTGTCTTATTTGCTTTTAATTATTTCACAAATATATATTATGGAGACAAGAACATACCCAGCATGCACACCCCGGAAAACGGAGTACGGCTACCAACATGGCAAGGTTAAAAACAAACAACACACGATCATACACGTAATAGCCCTATCCTGTACATACGAATGAACGTGGAAGTTGCAGCCCACGAACGAAGAAGAAGAAGAAGCTGGTCCATGTATGATGCAAGCTGATCACCATTTGGGAAGAGCATATGGCTGAAAAAGCGGGTGTTGGAGAATGTAAAATACGTTTCCTTTCCCGCTTTTTCTAATACCTTTTTTTTTTTTTTTGTTAGTCCTCCGTGTGCGGTGTTTAGTTCCAACTAGGACAGGTTTCCCAGGTCATTCCCCTTGCTTCTGGGGGAAATAACAAACCAAGAAGTGGGCTTGGCCTGGAAACACAAGCGAAGAGAAAAGGAGGAAGAAAAGGAATGGAAAATAAATCCTTGCAAGCTCAGTTCTTAGCACGCCGAGAGTTAACAACGCCTGTTCGAGTCCAGCCTATAAACAGAAAGTATACGTTCCCTCCCCCCCCCCCCTCCCTCTCTCTCTCTCTGTCTCTCTCTGTGTGTGTGTGTGTGTCTCTCTCTCTCTCTGTCTCTCTCTGTATCTGTCTCTCTCTCATTTTCTCTCTCTGTGTCTCTCTGTCTCTCTTACTCTCTCTCTTTCTCTCTCTCTTCCTCTCTCTAATCCTCTGTTTCCACTCTGCCTCTCCGTCTCTCTCTCATATTCTCTCCCTCTGTCTCTCTGTCTCTCTCTGTCTCTCTGTCTCTCTCTCTCTCTCTCTCTCTCTCTCTCTCTCTCTCCAAACAAACAGCGGCATAAAACAGGCCTGCTCAGAACAGAGAATTAAACTCTTCTTAACGCTAAAAACGAGGCCGATGCAAAGAAAATGTTGATAACTTGTAACCGCCTTAACCATGTCTGTGGCCTGCATCACGTGATCTGTTGAGTGGTAATAATTCTTGGATTGGGGTTAAAATCTGTGCCTGCGTGCCATTCGTCCTTTTGTCTGCATTATTTCTTGTTTTTGTTGTTGTTGGATCCACGTTTTATTTTATTTGTTCATTTGTTAATTTTTTTTTTTTAATTTAAAAAATTAAGAAAACCTTGCCTTAGAACTTCAGTGAAACTCAGCAAAACTATGTTTACTCTTCTTTTCTGAGAGCGTTTTCCGCAAAAAATGAAATAGGTACATAAATGCATAATTGAATAGCATATATATATATGTATATATAGAGAGAGAAAAAAAAAAGACAGAGAGAGAGAGATGTGTGTGTGTGTGTGTGTGTGTGTGTGTCTGTCTGTCTGTCTGTCTGTCTCTCTGTGTGTATGAGCGTGTGTGTGTTTTGTGTTGCATATATGGCTAAGCGGTACTGCACCCGACTAGAAAACGACTATCAACTGGTTACAATCCGATATTACTGTCATCTCCACAAAGCCTTTAAATAGCGCACACAAATAAAACGCTTATACAATAAAATGAAAACATTTGCAGACAGAAAGAGAGAGAGAGAGTGTGTGTGTATGTGTGTGTATGTGTGTGTGTGTGTGTGTGTGTGTGTGTGTGTGGCGCTGAACTATGGCGACGTTCTCTCCCGGGGAAGAGCAGCCCGAATTTCACACAGAAGATATATGTTGTGATAAGCAGTAACACGATACGGTACGATACGATAAAGCTAGTTTCGATTCATATTCATAGACAAAGACAACATGTTCATACAGATCACGCTGGTGTTTTGCGTGTGTGCGTGTGCGGTTGTTAAAATTCTTGAAGGGTGCTCTTTCGAAATCTCGATTCGGATGCTCTTTTTACACACACACACACACACACACACACACACACACACACATATACACACACAAACACACACACACACACACACACATATGCACACACGCGCGCGCGCGCACGCATATGCACACACACACATGCACACACATATATACACACTTGTACACACACACACACACACACACACACACACACACACACACACACGCACGCACACACACACACACTCACACACGCACATACACACACACACACATACACACACACACACGCGCGCGCGCGCGCGCACACACTCATATATACACACACATGCACACACATATATACACGCTTGTACACACACATTCAAACACACACACACACACACACTCACTTACTCACTCACTCACTGACACACACACACACACACACACACACACACACACACACACACACACACACACACACACACACATACACACACGACGTCAGGGAGAGCATTACATTCACACCACATCACTGCTCATTGTTCGCCCGTGGACAAAGAAACCACAAGAGACAGCGCTCCACTCTCCCAAATTATTTCCACTCCCTGCTACCTGTGCCACTGATGCTGAATCCTACATGTCCATTCTGATGAGACGATAAACCGACGACCCGTGTGTGCAGCATGCACTTAGCGGACGGCGAACTAACCCAGTGCAACAAAAAGGGCCGTCCCTGGCAGAATTCTGTAGAAAAAAAATCCGCTTTTATTGTAATACAAATATACTTGCAGACCGGAAAAGGTGGGGGGGGGGGGGGGGGGTTGGGGGGGGGGGTGTGTGTGTGTGGGGGGGGTTATTACTTAAAAAGAAAGAAAAAAGGTGGTACTGTATTGTTGCGGCGTGTTTTCCCCGGGGAGAGCAACCCGAATTTCACACAGAGAAATCTGTTGTGACAAAATGTAATACAATACCATGTTATTGTTGTGTTCTTTATTTTTTGGCCCGCAAGGTTGAATTAACAAGAGTGCTGTTTTATCACCAGCACTGGAAAAAGGCGAGGCAGAAAAAGAAACGGTTTGTGCTCTGTCCCATTCTACCATTTCAGTTCATGGTTTTCTATCATTCACGTTATCCTTAACGATTTTTTTTGTCAACTCTGTGTGTGCATGTGCCTTGAATACAAATGTAATTATTTTAGAATAGGAATAGGAACATGCGTTTTGATGCGTAGTTTTCAGTCCAGCCAGTCCTCTACATCCTCCTCATCATCATCACCATCATCATTATCATGCTGATAATAATATAAAAGAATTAAATAATGATAATAAGAAGAAACCTCTTGACTGCCATACCCGTAGGGCCAATTATATACGGTCATAATGACTCACAGATGACATCATCAAAAGAAGGGAACTAACTCTAGAAGGCTGAAAATAACACATTTGATCTAGAGTGGTGCGTTTTCAGATAATTTTCTCAGTTCTAAGCTGATTGTTCAGGATATTGATATTTATGACTTGAAGCACCACTTTCTACTGTGTTTCTTTTCCCTGACGAAGACTGTATCGGCAGATTAGCGCCTTCACCATTCTGCCACCATCTTCAATGCTAAAACTAACAAGTAAGTGAATAAGCGAATAAACAAATTCACAAATGCACAAAAAATTATGAATAAGAGACTTCTTCTTAAGAAAAGTAAATAGGAAGAAAAATCCCAACAGAAACTGGACAACAAATGATAATCATAATAATGAAATAATGACAAAGACAGTCAAAATGCGTGTAGGAATGCAAGGTTGTGCACAAAAAAGGACAAGGGCAAAATGCAGAATGCAACACACAGGCTGACGAATCAGGATGACAGTAAGAAGATTATTGCCTTTATTTGGCCGCTTTCATACATAAATCTACTTGTAACTGGTATCTATTCAGCTGTGTATGTGTACAATCATTTGGTGTCAAAGCAGATACATATAACAATTTTTTGCATGTTTGGGTATGCACTTTTTCGATCGAATCAATAGATTCTAAACCCTACACTTCTGCCTCGTTTGATAAAATTAGCTGAACCTGAGCATAAAAAAATTGAAGTAAGTTTGTCTCGTCATGAATTGCGGAGAACTCGTGGCTGGTCATAGACAGCTTTCTTTCCTTTCGTTACCAGGGACTGCACTCGTATATTGCTCAACTATGTTGTGAACGTATACAAACAATGAGAAAAGTACAGGACCCAAAATACAGCCTTGCTTAACTCCTACAGTCCATTATTGCTACGAATACACGAGGAAACTGAAGAATACATGACTTTTAAAGCATTAAAATAATGCTGCTCTCGATAAGTTTGCAAACTAGGAAGAATGATGGACTGAATAAATCAAAAGCCTTTCTGAGATCTACAAAAGCTACATACAGTTCTTCGCCTTTTCGACTCAAACAGCTGACAGAGTATAGATATGGTCTATTGTTGAATGTGATTTTTTAAAGCCTGTCTTCTCTTCAACAACTTCACCATTCTCATCCATCCATTTAGTAAGTCTGAAAATACTTGTACAGATCTTGCAGATTGCACTTAACAAGGAGATCCCCCCCCCCCCCTGTAATCATTAGGTAAATCTGGATTGCCCATCTTAACGATAGATGTGATTATCGAGCAACTCCATTGTACTGGGAATTCACCATTATTGAAAACCTGATCGAAAAGACGACATAAAATGGGAAGCACTTTGTTGCTACAGCCTTAAGCATTTCAGCAGTTACCCCCGTCATAACAACGCGCTTTTCCGTTTTTCAGCCTAGATAATCACTTTTTGGACCTCGTCTTTAGAGACTGGAATGTTTGATTCATCAGCCATACCGTTTCCCACTGCACTCAGAAACTCAGCTGCATTATTTTTCACCTCTTCTGACCCGTAAATTGATTTAAAATGTGCATATCATTCATCTAAAGTGATCTTTCCTTGTTTTCTGTTTACAATTACTCGTTTTCGATTTTACTTCTACCCAAAATGATTTAGCATCATGAATGGACTTATTTAGCTTTTGCGCTTTCTCTCTCTTACAAACGATTCTTTGCGGATCTCAGCTGTCGATAGTCATTTCTTTCTTTCACAAAGACAAGTCGTTTTCTTCTAGATTTCCATTATTACAAATTCGA
>NC_134899.1:33594120-33596620 GCF_041734735.1 Babylonia areolata | reverse complement strand
GATCCGGGGGGGGGGGTAGAAAGCTAGTCAGATCTGACCCACAATCCTAAATGAATTTCACCCCCCCCCCCCAGCCCCCTCTGCCCTCCCCGCTCCCTCACTCCCCCTCCTCCTTCACGAAATGGTTATGGGTGTCATTCTAGACCAGCTTGAAAAGACCCACGGAGAAAAACTTGGCCCAGTTAGAACCAATACAGCCATCGAAGGAGAACACCCTCACGTTTGCTTCCGTTAAGTTATATAACGGAGTTCTACAAGTGAGGGAGGGGGGAGCAGGGTGTCGGTAAAAACTAGCCCAGAACGAGCCCCCCACCCCTCACCCCCTCCACTCCTTTTACAACACTTGGATTGAACCCGTAGAAGGGTGTAGCTTCCAACTAGTGGTGGTGGTGGGGGGGGGGTCGATTTTGACCAGGCACAAACGACTCCGGAGGGTTATTCGAGGCTTGCCCAGGTGTAAAACCAAACAGATGGGGGCGGAGTGGGGGGGGGGGGGGGGTACTTCGAGGCTGTTACACCGGTGTGTTAACCCCCTCCATGTGTGCAAGTAAGCATGCGAGTCAAATAACGCACACTTTAACCCTTTAATTCCTGCTGGAAAGTGTGATTATCGTCAGTGAAGGACTGTCGCCTCACTGAGACAAAAATATCGAGCTTACAAGTCAGGGTGTCAGTCTCTGGACCACGTTCTCTTGGGATCGCATTACTTTCGTTCAGGGAAAAAAATTAACTACATTACTTGAAAGTACACACAGAGTAGTAAATCCACATCAGATCACTGCCACCCTGGTGTCATATCACTGAGGTTCTGCAGCCAATGGGTTTAACCCTTTCACCGCCAAGCTCGCATTTATGTACAGGCGTGGTAGAGGACCCATGTCACTGAAAGATGACCATTCATTGGTCTGTTATACAAGAACCTACTGCTCTTAATGTTCGGTGGTAGGATAGGCCATATTTTCTATACATCGGAGGGGGAATCCCCAGCTATTCTTAGCCACTGTCTTTTCTGTGTTTATACCACAAAGAAATTTTCTACTCTGACTGATTTCGTGCTCCGTGGACACCTGACAACACACCAAGCACATACTGCCGCTCCACCTCCCTCACCCTTCAAAATAACCTACAAATAAATAAATAAATAAAAGCGAATGAATAAAAGAATTAGATAAATGAATGAATAAATCAATTACTGAATTTCTAATTAATGAATGAATAGATAATCAATTCATTAGAAAGTTAAATGAATGAATAAATTGATGATTGAAATTAAAGTACTGAATTAATAGATAGAGACAGACAGACAGACAGATACATACACACATACATACATGAGTAAAAAATATTTTAGAAATAAATATGGTTGCAGAAGGTCAGTGACAGGATGGCCATGCCATAAAAACCCATCCAGGATCCACCTCCACCACCACCCCTCTACCTCCCACTCACATACCCCATCCCCCCAACCCCCCACCCCCCTATCCCCACGCGGCAATTACCACCCACGACCAAAGAGGGGGTTGGGTGGGGGATTCTCTGGTTTTAATCAAATGTCAGGCCAGACTCTAAGCCAAGCTGGATTGAAGTGAATGGAAAGTCAAGATCACTTTGAGGCACAGGGTTTTGTTTGTTTTGTTGTTGTTGTTGTTGTTGTTTCGGGAACCCGTATTGCATCTGTGTGTCAGTGTTCATCAGAAGCAATCTGTTTCAGTGACAAAAAAGAGGGGTTCAAAACACAGATCAAACGTTGCGATACCGACACACATAGCTTACAGGGAAGATGGATCATGTCTCTAGTTTTCCGCGGTCAAGAGCAATTCACTGTAGCCTTTGAATATATATATATATATATATATATATATATGTGTGTGTGTGTGTGTGTGTGTGTGTGTGTGTGTGTGTGTGTGTCTGTCTGTCTGTCTGTCCGTCTGTCCGTCCGTCTGTCTGTCGGTCTTTATGTCTTTCTGTTCGTCTCTGTGTTTGTGCGTGTCTGCGTCTGTGTCTGTGCCTCTGTGTGTGTCCGTGCGCACGCGCGTGTGTGTGTGTATGTGCGTGAGTGCGCGCGCGTGCGCGTGTGTGTATGTGTGTGTGTGTGTGTGCGTGTGCGCGCGCGAGCATGTATGTGAATATGAATGACCAAAATTACGTGTAATGCATTGGTTTTCTCATCATAATATCCTTTGTTGTGTTGTTGTTGTTGTTGTCGTCGTTGTTGTTGTTGTTGATTTTAATTTAGAATATTTTATGATCGTTTAGAAGCAAATGACAGTCGTTCATCATACATTCCTCTTTCTGACATTTCTCTTTCTTTCTGTGTTGCCATGATGTGGCCGATCAAGCATGATATTTCTCGGAACACTCCTTCAGTCGTCTTTGGAATTCAGCTCTGCAATGTCCCTGGTTTTTTGGGGGGTTTTTTGGGGGGGGTGGTTTGTTGTTGTTGTTGTTTTTGGTTGTTTTTTTTCAATATTACACAATGGAAGCCTAATGTCAAATCTTG
>NC_134899.1:33574120-33576620 GCF_041734735.1 Babylonia areolata | reverse complement strand
GAAAAAGTTTAACTTAGTTGAGTATTTCCGTAGTTTCACACCACCTTCCTCAGCAAAAGTCATACAGGAAGGTCTTGGGCTGGGTTTCTTCTGTATGTGTCCAGAACCAAAGACCTTTAACTAATGAAAACCCAGGACAAAACCATGGAGAGACAGACAGGCCAACACACACACACACACACACACACACACACACACACACACACACACACACACACACACACACACAGAGAGAGAGAGAGAGAGAGAGACAACAGACGACACACAGAGACACAGAGAGACAGATATTCACGATTCAATATGGTTTATTCAATTAAGACCACAGCCCCATGTGAATATGGAGCAATAACAGTAATAATAAATAAGTGTCTCTCTTGACTGCACTGCTTTATAAAGGTACATAGGAAAACTACGTATAATGTTTTCATCGTGAACGACAGAGACAGACAGAGGGAGGGAGGGAGGGATCGAAACAGGTGACACATGTCTAAAATCAAAATCAAAAACACTTTATTAATCCACGCGGAAATCAAGTTGTACAATCACAGGCTGCAAGCGCACTGTGTTCAAAGTGAGCGCAGCGTCACCCGCAGAACGGTGACATAGCCGTGTCTAGAATTCAGATCCAGACTGAGATGTTTCATTCATAAAGGCCATGGTCTCTTTAGAAGGGGGTGCAAATGAGGATATGAAAGTCGCACAATGATACAGAAGAACGATTATGATAAATAAGCACTGTGCAATTTAAACGCTTCGTGTAGAGTATATATACCAAAGTGTTTTACGAACAACAGTTTCATTCGTGGACAACGTTAACAAAATAAGCTTGAATGTACACGGCTGTTCGTGGTGTTTTTGTGGAATAGACTGCTCTCTAATTACTTCTGGACGGACAAGTGAGCACGGAATGGAATTCATCTTAAGTTGATTCTTTAGACAATGAAATGTCGTGTCTAAGAGTGAGAGAGATAGACAGACGGATGGAGAATGATGCACAGAGAGAGAGAGGTGGGGAGAGAGAGAGAGGGAGAATGAAAGACAGACAGACAGACAGATGGAGAGACAGAGAGAGACAGTGACAGACAGGGAGAGGTAAAAACAGACAGACAGACAGACAGATACAGAAACGGAGACAGACAGGGAGAGACATAGACAGACAGGGAGAGGTAAAAACAGAGACAGACAGGTAGAGAGACACAGAGACAGACAGAGACAGAGAATAGATGTATGAACGAATGAATGTTTTATTCATATATTGGCCATAGCCCCTCATGAAGGGGTATTTGAACAGCAACAAAAAACGATAACATAATTTGCTGGCACATAAGCAATGGAAACAAGACGAAGAGAGACAGGGACAGACAGACAGAGAGAGAGACGTGTCCCCTATCTGGATAGAATAGAATACATTTTCTTGTCATGAAACATTAAGGTTTGTAAGACACAAGTGCAATGGTAAATAAATGAATGACAAATACACAATTAATTAACCAATTAACGCAATAAATTAAAACAGCATTCATATACAAATTTTCCTAATCTTGTTTGTATGCATCAACTGACTGGGGAATTTTCTTGTATTATTAGAATTTTGAGTCTCTTTTTAAAATGGTTCCCTTAAGGCTTTATATTACACTGTCTGTGTGTGTGTGTGTGTGTGTGTCCACAGGAGCGTGACATCGCCGTGGCGCCCCTGACCATCACCCAGGACAGGGAGAGGGTGGTGGACTTCACCAAGCCCTTCATGAACACAGGCATCTCCATCATGATCAAGAAGCCCGACCGCCAGAAACCCGGGGTCTTCTCCTTCATGGAGCCCCTCGACACCTTCGTCTGGCTGTGCATCGCCGTGGGCTTCCTGGCCGTCAGCTTTGTGCTCTTCTTCGTGGGCCGCTTCTCGCCCTACGAGTGGCAGGTGTCCGAGGAGGCCGGCAAGGAGCCGTTCGCCACCAACGCCTTCACTATCTCCAACACTCTGTGGTTCTCGCTGGGAGCCTTAATGCAGCAAGGGTCTGATATCTCCCCAAGGTAGCCATGCAGGCTCAGCTTTGCCACAGCCCATACCTCCTGCCACAAATGCCTGACCCCTCCGTCAACCCAACGGGGATGTGTGTTGGGGGGTGGGGTTGGGGGGTGGGCGTGGGATGTGTGTTGGAGAGGTGGGGGGCCTTCATTCATTCATACTTGGGGTTCCACCCTCTCACTCATCCCACCCCACCCCATCCCCCACCCCCACACCCCGCGTCGGTAGACACCGGGGTCAGGCGTGGAGGGAAGGGGGGAGGGGGGCGTTAAGTCAGCTACTTGCTGCTGATGTGGCTTCCTGTCGTGTCGTCTGTAGCCTGCTGTGGTGTCGCCTGTCTGTTGTAATGCGTCTACATGATATGGAGGAAAAGGAATGGAAGGTTTCGGGAGGAGGGGAGGAGGGGGGTATACTTTTCGCTTTGTCCAGACAACGCACCTTGTAGACTGAAAAGTTTGTAGGCTTTCTGACAGTACG
>NC_134899.1:33539120-33566620 GCF_041734735.1 Babylonia areolata | reverse complement strand
GTATATCAAGGTGACAAGAGAATTAATTCTGGGCAGACCGCAAGAAGGAGACTTTTTCGGGAAGAGCTATGCGTTTGTTTGTTTCTGTCTCTCTGTCTCTGTGTCTTTGTCTCTGTCTCTCTGTTTGTCTGTGTCTCTGTCTGTATCTGTGTCTCTGTCTCTCTGTCTCTCTCTGTCTCTCTGGGCCGGAAATTGAGTTTTATTCTCTCTCTCTCTCTCTCTCTCTCTCTCTCTCTCTCTCTCTCTCTCTCTCTCATCCATACTAACAGTTATATTTTGTTGTTGAATTTTATCGGAAATGTGTTATGTTTGCATCTGTTATGATAGGGGCTGTTGGCCTATGTCATTACAATCATTCAGTGTTCGGTGTTCTCTCTCTCTCTCTCTCTCTCTCTCTCTCTCTCTCTCTCTCTCTCTCCCATACGTAGATATGTATATGATAATTGGGACATAAGATCAATTAGATATCATCAAAGTTACTGACATCTTAGGTACGTCTTTTAGTCGGTAGAAATTAAATTGTTGTCAGTTTACTCAGCTAATCAACGAACACACAAGAATTACCCACTCAATAAACCCTGCTCTGATCTCACCACCACCCAAGGTTCCAACATTATAAAATGTACTTTATTTAAGTTTAACAATTGTATGCAGTGATCATAGTGTTCGTTTCAACATACATCAGAGACACTGTAGCCAAACAGCGGTCATTTAGGAGGACAAAAAATGATTATGGAAACCTGGATGTGGACAGAATTTGCAGTTTGATGCGTCACGTTGCCTGGGACGATGTTATTCACAACATGTCTGTGAAAGAAGGTGCTGATATGTTTTCGCAAATTTCAAGCAAATCAGCAAAAACATGAATGTCAGCTAAAACTTTTTTTTTAAGCGTACCTTGAATAACAGATGAAATTAGACTGTTAACACCTGAACGCTATGAATTCCATGGATCATCTAAATGTAACAATAAACCAGAAAACTGTCTCGAATTTAGACAAGTTAGTAACTGTGACAAAGGTAAACAGAAATAAAGAAAACTAGAATACGTCGCAGAACTAAAGCATAATGTTTTGTTGTTGTTGGTTTTTTGTGTGGTTTTTTTTTCTGATCCATCCATCTTTGGAAAGACAGAAATATAGAAACTTATTGAATCGTTTCTTAAAAAGAAAGGTGTCGGCTCGAATGAGTTCTACTAATTGTCTTTAACAGCAGTGTGTATTGTACAAACAAATAAAAGGCTGATATTTTTGTGAACTTTTGCGTTGATTAGAGAAGATCATAAATTTTGCAACACACCTTTTCTTAACAAAGAACGAAAATAATAATATCACAGTATCAGCCAATACTTGTGTGAAAGATTTTATTTTCAATCTAAACAAGAGCAAATCAGTAGGACACATCATCATTCATAGCATCGTAATGAATTGCATCACTCACAGTTATCTTTTATCCCTTTTAAACTGATGTCTGGATGAAACCAAGCTTGCTCAAGTATGGTAAACTTCGCATGTAAGCCCGTTACATAAAAAGGGTCTAAATACTGATATGATGATTACTTCACATTTTCTTAACTTGTGTGTGTTGGTACAGTTCTTGGGGGTGTATCCATCAACACGTCTGGCATTCATTGACATTATGCCCCACCCCCTCACAGTCCAGGTTTATCGCTGGTGATTCCACTATAACAATATGTTATGAATATGTGTATAATGAATTGGTTATGCATGTAGATAGATAGATAGATAGATAGTTAGATAGATTACAATGACTTGAACAACTATTAAATATCATAATGACTCTTGTTCCTGATTTGATCGTGGAGTTGCAGCACAAGCAGTTTATTTCAAAATGTCAGATGCAATAAGTTTGATTATGTGTGACTTCTTTTCAAACTGAAAGTAAATAGTATTCGAGGGAAGCATCTGGACTGGTTTACAGCTTACCTTTCAAATTGATACCAGGCTGTGTAGTAACCGAAGGTGACATGTCGGATCACAAGATGACTCCAGCAAATGTCTCCCAAGGCTCAGTGTCGGTCTCTCTTTTATTTCTTATTTACATCGATGACATTGCAGATGGTATGGAACTAAGAGTAAGCACTCTATACAAACGATGCCAGTTTATTCCTGGCGCTGAATAACCCAGAAATATGAGCAGAAATACTTAATTCAAATCCTACGTCTTAGATGTACAATTCAAATTTGTTTTATTAGTATCATTGACAGAATGTCCGGATCTGTTATCGTGTTGTTCTTTTTGACATCTTTCTAGGGGCCGGAGAGCTGGATATCAAAGCTTTGTTTTTGTTCGTTTTCACTGTGTGATAGTTAGTTAGTTAGCTAGTTAGTTAGTTCTCAAGGCTTGACTACGCGCTTTGGATTACACTGCTGATCAGACATCTGCTTAGCAAATGTGATGTACGTGTGTGGATTTGTCCGAAGGTAGTGACGCCTCCTTGAGTAACTGAACTGAACTGAACTGAACTGAACTGCACTGTTCACTGTGTTGTTGTGGTGTGGCAGGTGCGGAACTCCAAGGGCAAGTTTGCCTTCCTGCTGGAGTCTGCCATGAACAACTTTCACTCCCAACAGAAGCCCTGTGACGTTATGAAGGTGGGAGACAACCTTGACAACAAGGGTTACGGTATAGCCACCTGGAGGGACCACCCGCTTAGGTATGGTCTCGTTTTTATGTCAAACAGTGCCTTTTTCTTGTTGTTGTTGTTGTTGTTCTTCTTCTTCTTCTTCTTCTTCTTTTTGGGCTGCAACTCGCACGTATATGTCGAGTGGGCGTTTATGTGTGTATGACTGTTTTTACCACGCAATGTAGGCAGCCATACTTCGCTTTTGGGGGGTGCAAATGCTGCGTATGTACTTGTTTCCATAACCCTCCGGACGCTTACATGGATTGTATGGTATTTAACTTACTTATTTGATCTTGTACATGGGTACACGCGTATACACACGAAGGTGGTTCAAGTACTTGCATGTCTGCAGATATGTTGACCTGGGTGTTCGGAAAAATATCCACCTTTAATTAATCCATCAGCTGCGCTGAAACCTGTGATCGAACTCAGAAAACTCGGACGAGAGTCCAATGCTCTAACCATTCGGCCACGGCACCCGTCTTTAAAATATCTAAACTTGAACCTTGTTTGTTTTCTTATATCAACCAACGCTACTTTACATATTGCGCTCACATGTGTGCCCCTACCTAACATTCTTCCAATGCGTGTCCTGCTGGCAATGTTTAGTCATTCCATTGCTTTCTTTCTTTCTTTCTCTTTTTGCCTTCTTTCTCTCTTCTTTTGCCTTCTATTCCACCCACATAGGCAGTAAGCTACGAACTGGATTATACACTTGTTTGCCTGAGTATTCACCTGACGTCGGTGGCTATGTACTGTTGTCCTACTTGGATGTGAATGATTTTCAGCCTCTGTTCCTGTCGGAGTTTCACATTCTAGGTATTTGTCATGGACGGATGTGCAGCAATTATCGCCAACAACACCGGAGATTGTATTTACTGAAAAGTGAACAATTAACCCCTTGTGTGCTCAGTGAACCTTGATGAAATGAAATCAGTTTGGTGTGAATGTGAAGTGCTGGAACTATTTCTTGTATGGTTTTATTCAATTAGATGGTGTAAACATTTTTGCTGAACAAAAATGATACAATATTTACAATGATAATAAAAGTGATAATAATAACAATAATAATAGCAAAACCACGATCTGTGACCTCAGTCATATCTCAGGTTACAGCCCATCACGATTCGTCAGCAGCAGTCAAGGGGTTAAATGATTATAAGGATAGTTTTGATGAAGCAGTAAATATCCTCTCCTTAATAAACCATATTCCTGACTGACGGAGCATGTCCTGAAACAGTGGATCAGACACACAGTCATTGCTGGCCACAACTGGGAAAGAAAAAAGAAAGAAAGAAAGAAAGGCTATCATTGTTTTTTGCCACAAGGGGAGGGGGGGAGAGAAAGGTTATCATTGTTTATTGTTAACCCAGACCGTCCCTCGTCACAGCTATCGCAGGCCACATGGGGGGGGGGGGGGGGGGGAGGAGAGAGAGAAAGAAAGGTTATCATTGTTTATTGTTAGCCCAGACCGTCCCTCATCACAGCTATCGCAGGCCACATGGGGGTGGGGAGGGGGGGGAGAAAAAGAAAGGTTATCATTGTTTATTGTTAGCCCAGACCATCCCTCGTCACAGCTATCGCAGGCCACATGGGGGGGAGGGGGGGGGGGGAGAAAAAGAAAGGTTATCATTGTTTATTGTTAGCCCAGACCGTCCCTCATCACAGCTATCGCAGGCCCCATGGGGGGGGGGGGAGAGAAAAAGAAAGGTTATCATTGTTTATTGTTAACCCAGACCGCCCCTCGTCACAGCTATCGCAGGCCACATGGGGGGGGGGGGGGAGGGAAAAAGAAAGGTTATCATTGTTTATTGTTAACCCAGACCGTCCCTCGTCACAGCTATCGCAGGCCACATGGGGGGGGGGGGGGGGGGAGAAAGGTTATCATTGTTTATTGTTAACCCAGACCGTCCCTCGTCACAGCTATCGCAGGCCACATGGGGGGGACGGGGGGGGGGGGAGAGAAAAAGAAAGGTTATCATTGTTTATTGTTAACTCAGACCGTCCCTCGTCCAGCCGTACAGAGGGACTGACGGCTCATATCCCAATCATCGATACTTACAAGGGTAATTGCCATCATCATCGTAGTCATCAATCGCTATATGTTTCTTCTCTCTCTCTCTCTCTCTCTCTCTCTCTCTCTCTCTCTCTCTCTCTCTCTCTCTCTTCCTTTTTTTTCTTTGCTTACTTTGTCTCTCTTTTTTTTTTATCTGGCTTTGTTTGATTTCGTTGTTGTTTTTTTCACACACATTCATGTTCTCTTTCGTGTTTTTCATTTATTTTCTTTCTCTTCTTTTCTGTCTTTCTCCCTCTCTTCCTCTCTTCTTTTTCTCTGTGTAATTCTGATTCGTTAACTCTCTCCATACGAACGGCGAAAGAGACGACGTTAACAGCGTTTCACCCCAATTACCACCATCAAAATATTGCAAGCGGAAGGCTCTTATACTGAAGAGGTGAATGTTGACAAAGAATACCACAATTCTGACGACGGAAGCAAAAGGTTGGGTCATTCAGACACCCACTGGACATCCGACGGGTCTGTGTTGAGGAGAAGAGAGGGCTGGCCGTACTGAGTGAGTTAAATGGAATGGATAGATTGGATAAGTAAAATACTCTTAAAACAAAGTGAAAAAAGAACGATGACAAAGTAAAGTGAAAATAAGACAAGATAAGAATGACTTTATCTCCCTATCTCACAAAGAGAAATTTCACACGGGAAAAACACAAAACACAAGCACCTGTGTGTCGCCCCCTCGCGAAACGCCACATATATAATAAACACTTCATTCTGTTTACAGTGGATTAGTCCGAGTCATCTTGGCGAATCCCTGTGTGTGTGTGTGTGTGTGTGTGTGTGTGTGTGTGTGTGTGTGTGTGTGTGTGTGTGTGTGTGTGTGTGTTTGAATAGTTCTTTACACTGAATCTCGGCCCAAGCAAAGGGAAGCAACTCACTTCATTGATGTTTTGCTGCTTGCAACGGTTGAGTAAATGATAGCACTGGTTTACACCTCGGTCGTCAATAGGTTGGGGTTTTTTTTTGTTTTTTTTTTTTGGGGTGTGTGTGTGTGTGTGTGTGTGTGTGTGTGTGTGTGTGTGTGTGTGAATGTTACAGCCTGCAGCCTTACAAAAATACAATAAACATTGTATCTAATATATCAAATAAAAATGATAGTCCACGAATAAATTTGTAATTTACATAATATTTGAGATCATTTTCTAAATGCTTTTCTTACTTTCAGAAAAATAAAAATAAAAACGTATTTCTGTTGCACGTTATAAAATGCTTTTGGGGGGTTAGTTTTATTATATTTCTGTTTTTAGATTTTGTTATTTATCTTGTGTAAGCGAATAGAAGAAGAATCAAATGAAACTTCTAGAATAGTGGTGTGTGTGTGTGTGTGTGTGTGTGTGCATGTGTGTGGTGTGTGTGTGTGCGTGCGTGTGCGCGCGTGTGTGCGTGTGTGTGTGTGCGTGTGTGTGTGCGCGTGTGCTTGTGTGTTTGTATGTGTGTATGTTTGTGCGTGTGTGTGCGTGCGTGTGTGTTTGTGTGTGTGTGTGTGTGCGTGTGTGTGTGTGCGCGCGCGCGTGTGTGTTGTGTGTGTGTGTGCGTGCGTGTGCGCGTGTGTGTGCGTGGGCGTGCGTGCGTGCGTGTGCGTGTGTGTGCGTGCTTGTGTGTTTGTATGTGTGTGTGTGTGCGTGTGTGTGTGTGCGCGCGTGTGTGTGCGTGTGCGTGCGTGTGTGTGTGTGTGTGTGTGTGTGTCGCTGTCCGGTGCAGACACAACATCAACATCGCCGTGCTGGAGCTGGCGGAGATCGGAGAGCTGTACAAACTGGAGCAGAAGTGGTGGTATGACAAGGGCAAGTGCGGCGACACCACGGCGAGCAAGGTCAGGGCTGTGTGTCAAACAGTGCTCTTATGCTCAGGCTACATATGTATGGCCATCGCGGTTAGGGTTGTAATTGTTAAGTGCAGTTTGTGTTCTTTTCATAACTTGATGCTTGTATGTGTGTGTGTGTGTGTGTGTGTGTGTGTGTGTGTGTGTGTGTGTGTGTGTGTGTGTGTGTGTGTGTAAGTAATTTAGTGCAGTTAGTGTTATTTCAGAATTAAATGCTTTTTTTGTGCGCAAGTGATTCTTTAAACTTTAAGCATTGTTTCTTTGACTTACAATTTCGTTGTGTACTGTTTTTTTGCTGTTGTTGTTGTTTTTGGTGTTGTTTTTTTTACCTTACCACGTCCATTGTTTGTAGATTTATTGTTTGCTTTTTTTTCCCTTTTTGTTTGTGCAGGTAATTTCGTGCAGTTAGTTTTATATCAGAATTAGATGCTTTTTTTATGTGCAAGTAATTCTGTAAACTCAAACACTTTTTTCATTGACTTCAAAACAAAAAAAAAATTCATTATGTACTGTTCAACCTTGCCACGTTCATTGTCGCTATGTATTGTTTGCTTTTTGTCCATTTTGTATTTGGGGGGGAGGGGGGGGTTGTTGTTTTTTGTTGTTGTTGTTTTGTTTTGTTTTTCATGTACACACCCTTCACGACGAGGTCTTTTTGGAATAAATCTTTACTTTTGAACCTTACTTGACTCAGCGTTTGTCTGGAGTCGTGGCCTAGTCCTGAGTGGCAGTGGCCTAGTGCTAACAACGCATCCCCCGGCCCAGGAAGGGGAGAAAGTCTGCGATTGGGGATCGAATCCCACACTTTCCAGAATTTTCCTCCCGCTCCATTAGACCTTGAGTGGTGGTCTGGTCGCTAGTCATTCGGATAAGATGATAAACCGAGGTCCCGTGTGTGGCATGCATTCAGCGCACGTGAAAGAACCCACGGCTAGAAGAGAGCTGCCCTGGTAAAATCTTGTGGTAAAAAAATCCACTCTAATGTACATGTGTGTGTGTGTGCGTGCGTGTGTGTGTGTGTGTGCGCGCGTGTGTATATGTGTGTATACATGTGCGTGAGTGCGTGTGCGTGACTAAAGCCTGCCTGAACGACAGGAAACGAATGACGAGCGCCTAAAGCCAGCTCTTTGTCGGCTGTACCATGTCTGTTGTGCAAATGACTCCTTGGTGTCCGGCGGAGGATAAGCGCTATATAATTATCCTTGTCAGTTTGTCAACAACAAAAACCTCCACGTGATGATTCTGTTTTACTCTGTTTTTCTATGTTCTCAATTCCGAAGGTTTTCTGTCCATCAATGAATCAATTTTATTTTCTCCAAATCTTTTTGAGGATTCAAACGCAACAGCGAATAAGATACGCTTTTTTTTTCAATGCAGCTGGGTTTTTTGTTGTTAGTATAATTTTCTGCAACGTTTTTCCTCCGTTTCTCTCATTGCAGGATAGAGGAATGGAGAAAGACAAATACAGCACTACGTGAAAACCAGAAGAAACAGGAGAAGCTGCATCCTTGGTTTCTCTGTTACCAAGAAGAAATGCATTTAAGCGCGGAAGTGTTTCACTGCATGTACCTACCTTAAAGTAAGGTGAAACGTTGGTCGTGCGAACAGAGCATCAAGATCTCAGATTCGCATCGCGTTCGAGTTTGAACCAGGGTCCCCTAGCTATTGATTTGAGTTCTGATCATGATTCGTTTGGAAGAGACGATTAAGCCATTTTTCACGAGCAGCGTGTACTTCGCTCACCTGGAGGAAAAAAAACATAGTAAAAGAAAAGCTCACGTCAAAATTATACAGAAGACTAGTTGTACATATAAACAGACATGTAACTTCAAGAAAGGAGATGTTTGCAATAGCACTGTATTTGTATTTGTATATCTATTTGTATTTCTTTTTATCACAACCGATTTCTCCGTGTGAAATTCGGGCTGCTCTCCCCAGGGAGAGCGCGTCGCTACGCTACAGCGCCACCCCTTTTTTTTTGTACTCACCTAATGGACGAAGAACGGATGTAGGTCATACCACAGAACGAGCCAAGGAAGCTTCAACACAAAATGGAACGAAACGTTCCGTCGTCTCGTTTTTCGGTGTAACCAAGGTCTATTTACCGTTAATCATATGATACAGTATCATCGTTGTTTGTTTTTTTTTAAGTTTATTCATTTTTGCCTGCAGTCACGTTTTTCAACTCGAAAGGCATACAGTGTGAACTGGAAACAATGCGCTCTGCACTTAATTAAACAAGCACCAATCTCGAAGAGAGCAGCTCCTTTTTACTGGAATTATGGCAACAACAAAAAACGAAAAATACTGTACAGTATCATAGTTAGTATGCCATGCTTTATACCTTACAATGCGTGCATGAATGTGTGTGTGTGTGCGCGCGCGCGTGTGTGTGTGTGTGTGTGTGTGTTTGTCATGCCAGTGTCACTGTGTGTGTTTTGACATCTGCACATGCACTCATCTTACTGCATGTCGAACCAAGCAACCATTAACCCTCACTCCTTCACTCTTCTTCCCTTCGTGGCACTGTACTGGCCCCTGGACAGGACACGTCTGGAAAGAAGAGTGCCCTGACCCTGAGCAACGTGTCCGGGATCTTCCACATCCTGATCGGGGGCCTGGTGTTGTCCATGATCACCTCATCCATAGAGTACGTCGTCCAGAGACACCTCAAGGCCAGGGCAGCCGCCAAGAAGGTTTGCTTTTGGGGGGGAGTTGGGGGGTTGTTTTTTTATGCAGTGTGTGTGTGTGTGTGTGTGTGTGTGTGTGTGTGTGTGTGTGTTATCCTGTACGCATGAGGCGCCGTCGCATAATCGGTAAGGCATTGGACTTCCAATCTAATATTCATCAGTGGTCATGGTTCGATACCCATGTTTCAGCATGGTGTTGTGTCCTTTGGAAAGACTTTTCATACCCATTTTCCTCACTTCACCCTGTTGTGGATGGATACCTGCTTTTGGTTGGGTAAGGTTAAAACCGCGGAACGAGAGGAACGGGCCTCGCCTTCAATGCCAAGCCCTTCACACAGCCCAAAATGGCCATGGAAAGCTTTGGGACCTTTGACTTTTTAACCTTTGACGTAGTAACAGGCAAAGTTCCAAAGCTCATAATCACATACGTACAGGCTTTTTGCCTTTTTTTTTCCAGGAGCCCTGGTGAGAACAAGGACGACAATTATGGTTATATGGAGACTTCTTTTTTAGGAGTACTAGTGAAATTAAGGAAGCTAGGCATGAAAATTATGGAAGATATGGAGGTACTGCACCACACCCGAATGCAATAAAAAACACAAAACGATATGATTGTGAGCATGCAAAATCCGTGAAAAAACAATCCTGTGTGTGTACCCAATAATGGACCATTTTTTTTCCGTTCTTCAATGTTTGATGCTTAGTTAAAGTTTCGAATAAGATCTCTTTTTTTTCTCTTTTTTTAAATTAAAGGACCTAACCTCGCTGACACCGCTGGCGGAATCGAAGGAGAGCACTTTACACACAACACTTTACACAGTGATATTCCAAGAGGTTGCCGTCATGACTGTGACTGCAATGAAAATGCCTGAGGTGACAGTGTGGTGATACCCACAAACACCGCTCCGAAAAGCATGCTTATTCCATGTGCTCACCTCAAAGCCAGGACTGCTCCAAGGAGCAACAGTCTTGCTGGTGTTGTTGTTGTTGTTGTTGTGTTGTTATGATGCTGTTGCTGTTGTTGCGACTGTCTATAGGTATATATATATTTATGTATGTATTATGTGTATTTGTGTGTGTGTGTGTGTGTGTGTGTTTGTTTGTGTGTGTGTGTGTGTGTGTGTGTGTGTGTGTGTGTGTGTTCAGAACCACAAATGCAATACGCCTCCACCCCCGCCACCACCCCCACCACGACGGCTATGTTACCAGCCTGTCGCACGTGCGGACTTTAGCACCAATTTTTATGAAAATGAACCGGTAAGCATCTCTCTCTCTCTCTCTCTCTCTCTCTGTGTGTGTGTGTGTGTGTGTGTGTGTGTGTGTGTGTGTGTGTGTGTGTGTGTGTGTGTGTGTGTGTGTGTGTGTGTACAAAATTAAAAAGAAATTAGCACCATCCTACCTTCAGAGGAAATTTCCTGAAAAAAGTGTTCGTGGCAAAAACACCATTTCTTTCCCTCGTCCGAGAACTAACCTTTTCATGTCATCTCTCATGTATTCTGGTGGTAAACTATGAAATGAAATTCCCGAGTATCTGAAAAATAAATCCACCTTAGTATCATTCAAAAAAGAGTACCAAAAATATCTCATGGAACAATTATAAACAATTCTTGTATGCCGTGTTTTGTTTGAGCTTCTTGTAAGAGCTTCCACACAGTAACATGTTTTTCGTTTGCTCTCTGACAATGTGAACAGGGAAAGGAGCTCAGAAGATTTGTGTATATTAGCCCGTGTATGCATGCGTGCGAAAGTTGGTGTGTGTGTGTGTGTGTGTGTGTGTGTGTGTGTGTGTTATTCCATGTTATTTTTTATGTTTCGTGTTTAATTCTTGTTGTTATTGTTACTGTCTACAGTGTCCGTACCGATTTTTTTCCTTTTTCATCTTTTGTGCGTGTGTGTGTGTTTGTGTGTTTGTGTGTGAGGGAGGGCATGGTGTAAAGAAGCTTTCAGCTTTTCCAGTTTACCCTCAATAAAACATTTGTTCATTATTCATTGTTCTCTCTCTCTCTCTCTCTCTCTCTCTCTCTCACTGAACTTTCAGTGTTCAGTGTTCTCTCTCTCTCTCTCTCTCTCTCTCTCTCTCTCTCTCTCTCTCTCTCTCTCTTTCTCTTCAAGACTTCAGGATGAAATGTATTCAGCCTAAAAAGTTTCATCACCCATGCCGTTTCAAATTTGATTTGGTTGTGTCGTCCAAGATCGAGACTGAAGCACCTGTCCAGACGTTGTACACTGACACACCTCTAAAAAAAAAAAAACGATTGCGTATGGCTGCAACATTACAGTGGTATGAGCATTTCCCGGAACAAATATTGTTCATAATTCCCTTGCCTGTTTGATGAATGACCCCCTCCATCCCCGTACCCACCCACCTTCACACATTCACACTTTCGTTTTGGGGCGTTGGCCTAAATTTGGGGGTGTGTGTGTGTGTGTGTGTGTGTGTGTGTGTGTGTGTGTGTGTGATGGTGTGTTCCCTTGCAGTGCCACGAACGGTTGCGGACGACCACACATGTGATGACGTACAAGCCAGAGGACGGCAGCGCCGATCACACGGAGATATGAGACCGGCCCCCTTCAGCACACAGCTATGTTCCTGTCTCCTCAGTCCCGAGGAGATGTCATTCACACAGTGTCTCAGCATCCACCACATCCATTAGAAACAGTCCCAGATATCATCTCTCTGTTGTTGTTTTTTCGTCCAAATCACCGGCAAGTGTCACCCACCCACCTTTTCTTTTTTTCTTTTTTTTTTTGTCGTCTTCTTCTTCATTCTCTACCTTTGCACTCAAATATACCCAGTGACATACTTGGATATTTTTGTATTCTGTTGGATTTGCTGTCCTGATGTACGTGTCATAAAAGTGTACTGACTGATCAGGATTAACCCATGCTTCGGACTGTTAAAACCTGTCACAGACGTTTCTTGACGTGTTGTTGCTTCAAGTCACCCTGCCGCCTGTCCAGCCGACAAATTCCTGGTGACAAAGCTTACTGCGCTGTGTCCACTGAATGGCATGTTTGTTGAGCGTTACTGTTTTGTTGTTTTGTTTTGGTTTTTTTGTGGGTTTTTTTTTCTTTCTTTCTTTTCTGTGCATTGTATATTCCAGCGAATTCTGACATTCACGCTGTGGAATGGTTGTGATGACAACGTTTTCTTGCAGACCAACTCGCTATGTCTCTGTCTTTGCTCTCACACACACACACACACACACACACACACACACACACACACACACACACACACACACACACACACACTACTTCATATACACACATACAGACAGACAGACAGTCAAGCACTGATTTTCATTTTGATTCTGATTTTCACACACACACACACACACACACACACACACACACACACACACACACACACACACACACACACACATACACACGCCGCATGTGCGCACACATGTTCTGTTCCAATCTGCACGGCAAAGACAGGCATTCTTGTCTTTCACTGGGGTGACGTGTAACCTTGTGCCTCTTCCACATATCACAGATTGCTTTTTCCAGTAATTTCAGTGCTCTATTACACATCAATGAAATGGCACTTCCAAGGAAATGGTACCTCTAAGGAAGTGGCACCTTTTGGAAATTGCTAACCATTTATTTCTGCAGACACCGTTATATCACAGAGAAAAATTGTCCAGTCAAATAGATGCCACACAAATACAGTTTTTGAAGGATATTTATTTAGTTCTGTCATTGCAAGTATCTCCTGTTTCGTATTGCTTTACTTCTCAGTCTCTGCCACAATAAGAATAAATCCATCCATGTTCAGCTTTTGCCAGATCACAGAAACATTATCAGACATTGTTTTCTTTATTTCCCATTAGCCTCTGATACAGCCTAGACAATGGTTGTCCTCTTATTTAATAACAGTATAATCTGCCCTGACAGAAACATTTACCAGTCAAAGTTCAGTTTTTTGGTGCATTCCAGAGAAACGTCATGGAGTCGCTGTCTGGCACCGTCTGTGTCCCAGTGACACACAAAGCTGGCATTGAGTGGAAAGCAGATGTGATGTCTGTTCATTCATGCATCGCTGATACGCATGAAAGCTCCGTAGTTGAGTGTGGTCACTCGTACTGAAATCGTTGGGAGGATATGTCTGGTAATGGAGTCTCCTGTCGGACCGACGGATGAGTAGGCAGGCAGGCTTATCTGTCGGTGTGTGTCCTCATATGGGAGAAGAGGTCGATTCTGGATGCGCAATGTCTGGTAACATGTAGACTAACTTCGGTTCTTTTAGAAGTGTAAACCAGCGAACAATTTAGAGTCAAATTAGCCTCACCAATACATTTTTTCTCATTAATGAATGAAATATATCCAAATGAGATGGTTTCTCATAATCTGCGAAACAGCATATTATGTAATTATGACGATGATGATGATGGGTAATGGTGATTAATTTTACTGTTGTTGTCGTTGCTTTATTGTTGTTATTGTTTCTTGTCCATTTTATCATGATACGTGAGAATACTTTGTTTTGAGAGTCAGAAAAATTGGTGGGAGGGTTCTCTCTCTCCACCGCCAACGAGCAAGTCAAGCTGAAGCTCCAGGGACAGGTCTTGCCCCAGACGGATATACCAACATTCCTGGGCGTCAAGTTGGACACCCGCCTGACCTGGAGGCCCCAGATTGAGGAGATGGAGAGGAGAGGCATCCGCAAGCTAGCCCTGCTGAAGAAGCTGGCCGGGACGACTTGGGGAGCAGACAGCAGGCTTCTCGCCAGGGTCTACATGGGAGCGGTCAGACCCACCATGGAGTACGCCTCAACCTCGTGGGGCACAGCCTCCAAGACCAACAAGAGCCGGCTCGACAAAGTCCAAAATATGGGACTACGCCTCATACTTGGAGCCATGAGTATAAAGCACCCAGAGCACAGCACAGCGATGTTCTGGCGGCAAAAGGGGAGTCTTGCACTGACCTTGCCTTGCCTGACTGGAGGCTCTACCAAGAGATAGAGGCCACCATCAGCCTCAGAGTTCCTGGCATCACCACCAAAGACCAGCAACCAGCTACTCTCAAGATCCTGACTCTGGCCATGATAGAGGAGTCCTACCCAGCCAGCTCCTGGACCCATGTATACACGGACGGATCAGAGGAGGAAGCCACACACAACGGAGGCAGTGGTGTCTACATCAGATTTCCCGATGGAGAGCACAGCAGCATCGCACTCCCTGGAGGAGAGTTCTGTTCCCATTTCAGAGCTGAAGTCCTGGCCATTAAAACAGCAGCAGAATTCCTCTCCTCCTGTGGAAAGCCCCTTGGCAGCATCTCCATCTTCACTGACTCCATGTCCACACTCTAGGCCCTTGACTCCCCTGATCCTGGTCCACTGATCCAGTCCCTTAAGGCCTCCCTCGCAACCCTTACCCAAACAACTCCAACGACCCTCCAGTGGGTGCCTGCACATGTAGGCCTCCCAGGCAACGAGCGTGCAGACCACCTTGCTATGGAAGGGAGCCAGCTCACACAGCCAACCGTTCCTGCCACGAATGAGGAAGCAAAAACTCTCCTCCGCAGCAGATTCCGAAGAGGCTGGGTCACCCTGAACGGAGGCTACCAGGCACACCAGGATCCCATCAGGACACTGGAGAGGAGACACCAGACTACCATCTACCGCCTTCGAACAGGACACTGCGGCCTTCGAGCACACCTGAAGAGGATTGGAGTGCCAGCCACATGCCTATGTGATTGCGGCCAGGCTGACTAGACCCCATCCCATATTCTCCAAGACTGCCCCCTGTATGAGAAGATGCGGCAGCAGTCCTGGCCTGGGGGTGCTGACCTCAACACCAAGCTCTGGGGGACGGTAGCCGATCTTCGCCGGACGTCCGAGTTTGTGGCATCCCTCGGACTTCGACCCTGACTGCGTAGCTGTCGAACGCAAAAGAAAGAAAGAAAGGTGGGAGGGGGAGTTCGGTTATAAGAGTATAAATACACTGTTTGGTAGTTTTTGTTACGTTTGGCGTGAAATTCTCTGTCTTTTGCGTTTATATATCAATATTTACACCTTTTTAATAAACGTGTGTGGTGTAATTTTACGTGTCAACCACCTGCACTGTCTTCCCCTTCACAATGCAACCTCTCTCTCTCTCTCTCTCTCTCTCTCTCTCTCTCTCTCTCTTTGTGTACGTTCTTGGAATCATCAAGGGTTTTTTTGTTGTGTTTTGATGGGTTTTTTGGTTTGTTTGTTTTTCAAGAATCAATGTACATACCTACCTGTGTGCCAAATATGATGGTAAGCCCCTTCGCCATCTTTCTGCGGCAAATCGTTTGTCTGTCCACACTGCCAGCGCTTGGATGAATGCGCGTGCACTCTTCGTTAGCTGTCATTGTATGGATTTTTAAAAGAAAAAGAAAATCGCCGATATAAATACCTTGCACTCACTTTATTTTTCTGCTGACTGTTTGCTCAATCCACTCCCTGCCCCTCCCATACACCCCATGTCATTTTTACACAAATCCTGCTGCTTTAAACGCATGCTATATTGTGGATATGTTAAGAAGAAAATCATATCTGTCGATGTTCTGCATTTCATAGGAGAGCAGTGTGTGAGAAATTATTAACAATAATTATGATGGTTATTGCTGTCGGGATTTTTCTTTAAGTTTTGCTTATGTTTATTTCGTTGTTTTTTTGTTGTTTATTGGTTTTTTGTTTGTTTGATTTTTTGTGGGGTTCTTATTATTTCATTAACTTGTGATACCTTTGCTGTGTATTCTGCTTGAATTCAGCAATCAGACCTTCGACATGAAATGCTGCACGTAAGACACTGGCAATTCACACAAGCCAGTAAACGAATGGTTGAAGTAAGACTAATGTATTGCAAACACAAAGATAGGACATGCAAACACACCAATGTACTTGCCAATGGCTACATAGTGTCAGACTGTTCGTGAAACAGAGGAAAAACATTGAGACAGACAGATATAGAGGGGTGGAACATTAAGACTGAAACTTAGAGAGTGGAGAAACAAATTCCGTCGTTAAAAACATATCTACAATGATGCACTGATCAAGCAGACAAAACAAAATAAAAAGTGAAAGAGGGCGAGAGAAGCTAGCGAGGGAAGTAAGCAAGAGCGCCACTTGTACACTTGGCATGAACTGCGGTGTCTTCCTTGCGGACTCAGCAGATATCTCGACAATGGCAATATATGCGCCATGTCAAGTAATCCGGAGATACTGAACACAATTTGGCGGTGGGGTTTTTGGGGTTTTTTGTTTTTTTTGTTTTTGTTTGTTGTTTGTTTTTTTTTGGGGGGGGGTTGTTTTTTTGTTGTTGTTCTTTTTTAATTCTCACCGGGAGAAAACAACAATCCATAGACTTCCCAAATATACTCTTAAATGGTGGTGTAAAGGATAAAAAGAAGACAAAACAGCCGAAATATGTAGAATAACAAACGAAAACAGTACAAACAATTTATCTTCGCACCTTGTGCCTGAAGATTCAAAGGAATGCAAGGGAGGTAACAAAATGTGCGTACAACATGAATGGTCAGCTCAGCGGTGTGTGAATCCAGCAATATCTGGAAAACAAGCTCTTACACAGGGGAAGTGTTGTGGTCTGACAAGTGAGTTATCCACCACTGATTAAAAAAATCAATATCAAACAACTTGAAAGTTGACCATCAAAATAAGAGCAATATTTTTAATGGTGAGTGTTGGGGGTTGGGGGGGGGGAGCTGAGAAGGGGTGATGCAGGAAGAGGATATAAGCATATGTGTATACATCACTGCAGGCATAGAACCAGTTGATTAATAAATAATCAAACAGATCAGAACAGAAAAACGTAAAACCACGCATTAACAGATTTCAGGAAACATACATCGTCTGCTTCCTTTCTTACACCCAGTCTGTGGTGTGTGTGTGTGTGTGTGTGCACGCGTGCGCGCATGTGTTTGTACGCGTGCGTGCGTGTGTGTGTGTGTGCGCGCGCGCGTGCATGTGTGTGTGTGTGTGTGTGTGTGATCTTTGTGAATCCTCTCACCAAACCAGTAGCACTTAAATGTTGCTGGTGCTTGTTTCCGGGCGCCCGGTCATAGGCTTTCGACACAACGAGAAGGCCGACACGGCTTGTAATCAAGCGAGGCCATTGTGTCTCAAACCATGCAGCTTTCGTCTTGAAGCAAACAATTCAGAGCGAAAATTGAACATGACATTATTTCCTTCCCAAAGAAATTATTAAATTTGTATAACTCCTGTTCATGACACTGACGCTGTTTATTTATTCATTTGTTTGTTTATTTACTATCTATTTTATTTACTATCCTTTTAAATTTCTTTATATTTGGGGACTGGGGAAGGAAAGTGTATTGTAAAAGTGTGTATAATCATACTTTCTTTATGTATATGTACATTCCCCGACCACAATAAAGTAAAATACTTCTGATGTACACATGGCATGTTGGCCTGATTCTGTGTGTCTAATGCGAGTGAGCCTGTGAGTGCGGTTGAGTATTTTTTTGTTGTGTTTTTATCCGCTGTTTAGCCTTCTGTGTGTCTGTTCATTTGTCTGTCTGTCTATTTTTGTCTTTTACCCTCTCCTTCTATCTATCTATCGATCTGTCTATCTGTCTGTACCTATTTGTTTGTTTGTCTATCCTATCTATCTATCTAGCTGTCTATCTTCTAATTTTCTGTTTATCAAGCTGTCTGTCTATCAATGTATGTATCTATATATCTATCGGAGTGACCATATGACCCATGTCTCACTGTCTTACACATCTCTTCTTGCTTCATCACAAATCCAAATTATAATCTGCCTGTATATCACATTCCTACTATCTGACACTTTCCATTCAACTGCAAATCTCTTAACGATATCCACATTAATAAAAGCGACAAACTAACTTTTCACATTGACTTGTAATGGTTTGATCGACTTATCGAAGCAGTGTTTCAACTTAACCTAATTTCGACCTTCCACAAGCCACATATGTACCAACACACTGAACACACTCCATATCTGACAGTCATGACTTCTTTTCAAAGTTAACGATTTATTGTTTTTTGTTCTAAAAACGATGTTTTAAACGTCCGAATCATTTTTCGCAGTGTTTTCTAAACGCCTGACACAATTTTCAAGACACAGAATACCTGCCGCCAAAATGGCACTGATGCCGATCACGTGGTACACTGGTATGTAGGACCCTGCCAGGTCCCGGATGTACCCTGCACATCAAATACACCACAGTGAGGTGTGCTTCAGACAGATCACACGACCTTTATGATCCACAAATGGACGAATAACGTTTAACATTCATCGTCACACACACACACACACACACGCACACACACACACACACACACACACACACACACACACACCTTGCACCCATCATTCCAGCCCCGCCACTTCCTCCATCAAATACCCATCGTAGACCGCCCACGCCCCACCCCCATTCACCTAAGACTAACACATCTCAACAACTTTCCTATTCCTCCTCCCTCACCAAGCAGCAGACATCCCTCCCACCCCTACCCCTCTTCAATTTACCCAGCACAGAACGCACTTCCCCAGTTTCTCCTCACTCACCAGCACGAGGTGTCCCCTCCCCTCTCCCTCACTCCAGACCCAACCATTACCAAGATCTTCATTCGCCCAGCACAGAACGCCCCCAGTTCCTCCTCACTCACCCAGCACGAGGTGCCCCCTCCCCTCTCCCTCACCCCCAAAACAACCATTACCTCTTCATTCGCCCAGCACAGAACGCCCCCAGCTCTTCCTCACTCACCCAGCATCAGAGGTAACTCCCCTCTCCCACACCAAACCCAACCACTGCCTCTTCATTCGCCCAGCACAGACCCCCCGACTCCCACTACCAAAGACCAACCCTCACACACTGACCCAGCAGGGGGTAGGAAGCGGCGGACGAGGCCCCAGTGACGAGCAGGACGAATCCCAGTGCCTTGGCCATGCTGTCCAGCCCCACGAAGTGCAGCACCAGCATGGGCAGCATGGCGTTGGCCACGCCCCCCAACAGTCCCAGCACCACGGACAGCGCCACGAAGTGCGGGAAGGAGGTCAGGAAGCGGACGAACTGTGACGTCACGCCCAGGATGACGTAGGAGATGATGACCATGGAGGGCACGGTGAGCACCTTGGTGCTGGCCACCACGGCGCACAGCACGCGACACACCAGGTCCAGCACGCCCATCACGCTGACCAGCACGCCGTTCTGGGTGTCCGTCATGCCATTCTCGCTAGCCATGGCCGGCAGGTAGGCGGTCATGATGTTGACGGAGTTGAAGAGCAGGAAGTAGGACAGCAGCAGCAAGAAGAGCGGCCGGCGAAACAGCGAGAAGTCTAGCATCAGGCTGGACGCTTTGGGACAGCGTCTGCAGCGACATTTCTCTCCATCTTGCGCTGACTTCCCTTCCTCATCCTCCCTAGACTGCTGTATGGCTTGTGCCGCTTCCGGCCTGACGTCAGTGCTTTGAGAGGTGAGCGGTGTACTTGAGGACGCCGCCTGCTGCTTGCGGAAGAAGGATGTGGGCCGGAGCAGCAGGCCTGCTGGTAGCGTGTGCAGACAGACTCCACCCATCACCAGCAGAGCTCCAGAAAGTCCGTAGTGGGTCAGCAGGAAGCTGACAAGAAGCGGCATCACGATGCTGCCCACGCTGGCTCCACACTTGGCCACGGGCAGCGCCAGGGTACGTCTCTTCCTGAAGTAGGCCCCCATTAGAACTTCCCCCGGCGCTACCAGCATGGACTGCCCCAAACCTGCCCATGTCACACACAGACGCATGCACATAGCAACGATGCAACATGCAGAGCATGATACAATAATAGCTTGATAGATCTCTGCCACCAATTAGTTCTTACACAGCAGATCTTTTGAAAGATCCAGATATCTTTGATGTTCATGGCCCAGTCAAAAGATATAGAGTTTGGTGTCATATACTGCACCATGTCAAACTGATGCAAACTGGGCATATCGGTTTGCTCTGTGTTGGCAAAATGTCGCAGCTAACTCAGTTCAAAGACACATTGCCAGGCCCTCCTTCTGTCCACCCTGTCAGCGTACCACCCCGCCTTTAGCACTGAATAATCATTCCCTCGGCTGACGGTTGACAAGTCTAACAGGTTTCGGTTCTGTCTCGCCACTACATATCTTAGAATATCTCGTGTATCCACTCACCCAGATAGGCTCTGTATTCACTCAGCCAGACATATCCTGTATCCACTCACTCAGTATCCCTGTGTCCACTCACCCAGACATACCCCTGTATCCACTCACCCAGAGATACCCCTGTATCCACTCACCCAGAGATGACCCCTGAATTCACTCACCCAGATATGCTCCCTTGTTCATGTCCTCACCCAGAGATACCCCTGTATCCACTCACCCAGAGATGACCCCTGAATTCACTCACCCAGATATGACCCCTGAATCATCTCACCCAGACATGCTCCCTTGTTCATGTCCTCACCCAGACAAACCCCTGTATCCACTCACCCAGACATCTGTATTCACTCACCCAGACAGGTCCCCTGTATCCACTCACACAAACATATCCCTGTATCCACTCACCCAGACATCTGTATTCACTCACCCAGACATGTCCCCTGTATCCACTCACACAAAAACATCCCTGTATCCACTCACCCAGAGATGACCCCTGAATTCACTCACCCAGATATGCTCCCTTGTTCATGTCCTCACCCAGACAAACCCCTGTATCCACTCACCCAGACATCTGTATTCACTCACCCAGACATGTCCCCTGTATCCACTCACCCAGACATACCCCTGTATCCTCTCACCCAGATGACCCCTGAATTCACTCACCCAGAGATGACCCCTGAATTCACTCACCCAGATATGCTCCCTTGTTCATGTCCTCGCCCAAACAAACCCCTGTATCCACTCACCCAGACATCTGTATTCACTCAACCAGACATGTCCCCTGTATCCACTCACACAAACATATCCCTGTATCCACTCACCCAGACATGTCCCCTGTATCCACTCACCCAAACATGTCCCCTGCAGCCAGATGATGGCCATCATGTCAGTGCAGAAGGAGGGCAGGATGCCGCTAAGGGAGACAAGCAGTCCCCCCATCATCACAGTCTTCCTCACCCCCACGTGACCCACCACGATGTTCATCACGAACAGACCTGGGTATGGAATCAAGACGGGATACGCACTTAAATGTAGTACTACATTTCTTTTGGTTTGTTTAATAACAAAGGTCTTTTCCCTTTTTATTCTGGTCTAGCTTACGGTGAGAGGTTCATAATAAAGATATTTTTCACAGCCATATCTTGGCATAGTACTAATCGTTGGCAAGTCATTTGTATGTTGATGTTACCAAGCCCCACAGGACCACCCATTGGTGTGGTTGAGGAGGCAGGGATGTGCTTCAGTGACCCAGACTGCTGTGCTGGTGGGAGTCTTCTGACATTTCATAATTACAAAATAATGAATAAGGAAACCCTCTCAGCTGGACCTTAGAAATTGCTTCAGAGTTCTAGAAGAAGGATAGGCAGACCCAAGTCTTGCCAGTTTCCGTGGGGTCCTCAGAGAACCAGAAGCGAAAATCCTTGGCTCAGAGAGAAAAAGAAAGAAGGATCAAGACATGGAACACGGGAAAAGATTACTGACGGAGAGGCCACGCGGAAACGTAACCTGAACTAGAACAGAGAGTTTGAAAAAATAGTATGAAAACAAAATACTCAGAGTTGAACATAGAACTGAAGGTTAACTAGGTGAAGTAGAAGAGACGGAAAAAGACCAGATCTGAAAACATTGTACAAATAGAAAATGACATATCAAAAGAAACAGGTCCTGAAGAGGTGGAAGGGGCATCTCCAGGGCATTGTGAACCAACCAGAACCAAGTGAACTGACAAATATTAAGAGGTGGACACCAACAAAGGTCCACCATTTCTCAAAGTAATTCAGACCATCACCAAAGCATTGAAAAGTGATAAAGCACTAGAAGCTGACAGGATCAGTGTGGACCTCCAGAGAAAGAGACACCAAAGCTTTTGGCACACATCTTTCTGTGACTACATAATTATTTACTCTCACAGAATTCCTTGAGTAAAGAATGGAACGGCTCAGTCTATGCTGCTTTTATTGATTTTGAAAACGCCTTTGACAGCATTCTCAGAGATAACGGGTGCGGCGGCCGAATGGTTACAGCACTGGATTTTCGCCCGAGTTTCCTGAGTTCGATCCTCAGTCTAGGCGAACATGGTGGGTTAATGGTGGAGATTTTTTCCGATCTCCCAGGTCAGTGTATGTGCAGACCTGTTCGGCTCTACCGTGGTAGGCAGCCTGTGGTGCAAATGACTGTGGAGTGCTCAAAACTTGGTCTCTGACCGAGGATAGGTGCTATTTAAGTATCCTATAATTATCACCATCACCATACACTGTGTACAACATTGTCAGACACTGAGGATTTCATCATCAGATACTTGTTCACGGCTGTAAGCCTTGTGTGGATCTTGTAAGGATGATAATCCTGGAAAGTTACCTAGAGTACCTGCCATCAACATTCGATAACATTGCCTACACAGAGTTGTTGTGGGCAGCTAGCACTTTCTTCTTGGAATGTCACTTTTCAGAAAACATTTACATCCCTATCAGACTGGGTTTTCCACGTGACATTCTGGATAGATGTCTGATGGAAGTTCGCAAAAAAAAAAGAGACACAAACTAGTATAATTATAAGGTTAGTTCACCTTTTCCTGCGTGAACCCTGCAGTTTATTTCATTTTCATTGTGCTTATTAACTGGTCGTACGTGTATGTTACAGTTGCTGACCCAGGTTGTATCAGATATCCTCAGCTATCTTTTTTCCAGTTAGTCAAGCTGAAGAATCACAACAGATATAACCACTGTTTTGGTTAGCTTGACACTGTAACAGGTGTGTGTGTGTGTGTGTGTGTGTGTGTGTGTGTGTGTGTGTGTGTGTGTGTGTGTGTTTTAACGTGGCCCACTAATTTTATTGCAGTCATTTGCCTCTGTTTATCTCTCATTTATATTATTTACATATTTTATATTAAAAATACATTTTAATGGTTGTACGCATTAAGTGTTTGCATATGTTTTATACCAACCAAGGCCTTATCAATGCGTTGAGTTGATGTGAAGGTCAAGCATCTGCTCCTTTTTTCCGATGTGGTGTAGCGTATATGAATCAATCTGCGCGCTTTGACACTCCCTTGAAACTGAAACAAAAACTGTAAGAGGTGTGACAAGTTACATATAATCATATGTCACAGCTTTACATTTTCAGTGTGAGGATGATGGGTCTGAACGCAGGTTGCGGAGCTGATGGTAAATCTTTTTTTTCTGATTTTCCAGTTTAGCATGTGTGCAAACCTGCTGCGCCGCCATGTTTGTGGTAAATACTCCTACAGAACATGGAATACGCAAGTTAATGACCCTGCAATTCCTGTCAGTGTTCAATAGGTGAAGGCAAAAAAGAGTAGACCGAACATGACAGCGGTACTTACTGCCCACGCTGAGGAAACCACTTCTAATGGAGAAGAAGAGCGCCGTGTGAGTGGCGTCAGCCTGGAACCGATGTAACAGCTCCACGTAAAACAGGCTGTAGCACTTGATGTAGCCGGAATAAAAGAAATAGTTCACGAAACAACCTGCAACACAGCACAGCAACACAGGCACTCTGAGTTTAATTTCAACATCACTTTAACACCACAAAACGGTATTTCAGATCACATGTTTAATTGTCAACAACATTCTGGGGCGAGTTGAGGTCTTAGGTCTGACTTCGCCAAATTTACACCGGGTGTCATTCTTGAGAAGTTTTTAAAGACCCCAAGGCTGGAATCAAGAACCGGATAGGAAATACAACCGTCAAACAAACAAAAGTCAATGACAAGAAATAATATACAATATGTATTTTAAATGAGAAAACGAATTAATGGAAGGGAGCATTTCTAGCTAGTTCGGCATGATACACCCCCATACCCTATTACAAGATGGGTAGGCCTCAACTACCAAGTGGAAGGGGCTGGGGGTTTAACTGGATTAAGATCACATACCTCAGCCACACAACCCCACCCCTTTACTAGAAGTTAATGTCGACTAAATAGAGGAGGGGAAGGGTCAATTTCCATCTTGGCCAAATGTCCCCCCTGGGAATCATTTCCAGCTTGCCTCAAAATACCACAATCTCCATTAGGAGGTGGTAAAATACAACTAAAATGTGGGGTAAATCCTGACCTAATTAACCGCCAGGGGTCATCCCAGGCTTGTCTACACAGGCTTCTAGGTTAAGCTGGGCTAACCAGAACTGACCCCGTGGTTAGGAAAAAAAAAAAAAAAAGCCTGCTACACCGATTCCCGTGGAGTGTTGTGTTGACAGACTCAGTAGCTGTGGGCAGGAGACGTGAGGCAACGTGGTGCTGTGTAGTGAGATAGTAAGATAACAGCAGTGAGGCTGAAGATCAGTCCAACTTTAACCATTAATTTTAGGTGGGTTGGAGGTGTTCGGGTCATGCAGCACGTACACACAAATGCACAACTACACACACACACACACACACACACACACACACACACACATATATATATATATATATATCTGTATCTGTATCTCTCTCTCTCTCTCTCTCTCTCTCTCTCTCTCTATATATATATATATATATATATATATATATATATATATATAATTTTTTATATATATATATATATATATAATCATATGTACAATCACACATATGCAAACTCATATGGGTTTTTTTTTTATTCATAAAGGCCACAGCACCTTAGAAAGGGAATACATATGAAGAAATGTATGTCTTGTACTAATGAGAAAGAAGTGGAAAGAGGGTGACAGAGAGAAAAGAAGAAAGAAAGAGAGGGAGACAGGGGGGAGGCTTGGTTCCTCAAGGAGGTGTCACTGCATTCGGACAAATCCATACGTGCCCAAACACATCTGCTAAGCAGATGCCTGACCAGCAGCATAACCCAATGTACTTAGGTCTTGACAGAATGAAAACTCAAATCAAATGAAATAAAGTAAAACAAAACAAATAACAAAAAAATAGAAAATCTAAAATAAACAGATAGCAATTTGCTGAAACGTGTTTTCTTTCCAAAAGAATTCAATTTTATGTTCGTCGGAAACATTAATCTATTTGAAATTAACCTACTGATGTACAATGGCAACAAGTTGTGCGTTTGTGCATACAGGCACGTGTGCATGTGTGCATGTGTGTATGTGTGTAAGTGTTCATGTGTATATGTGAGTCTGAGAGAGTGGGTGAGTGAGTGAGTGAATGTGTGGCGAAGGGGGGCGCGGGGGGGGGGGGGGGGGGCGGTATGTGCGAATGTATGTGTGCGCATACGTGTGCGTGTGGTGTGGTGTGCGCGTGCCTTCCTGCTTCCGACTAAAGAACGAAGGGAGCAGATGCACCAATGTGCATAAAGCGTATGCATGTGTAGAACAGGTGTTTATCACCAAACGTTGTTCGTGCAATCGAGCGTGGTTTGTGTGTGTGTGTGTGTGTGTGTGTGTGTGTGTGTGTGTGTGTGTGTGTGTGTGTGTGTGTGTGTGTGTGTGTGTGTGTGTGTGTGTTTGTGTGTGTGTGTTCACGTGTCCTTGCGAACATTACGGCAGCTTTGATTTGTCTTGTTTTGTCTAACTTATATACATTGAGATGCCGATGCAATGGTACATGTCAAATATCTGAGCAGCTCATTGAACTGTTCCAAATTAACGACAATTGCTAACATGTTGTGCTGTCCCAGATAAAACCAGACGCACAAGTAATTTGTACGCACAGAGTCTCTTTTGGGTTGAGTCACCTCTTGACTGAATCACCAAAAAGTGAAGCTGAAGATTCCACTGGGTTGGTTAATTCACTCAAATCCTGTCGAGGATGTTTGTTTTGTTTTGTTTATGTCATAAACTGCATGGGTTCTTGAATGGATTTGGTTTTAATCTCTGAGAAGGTAAATGTAACTTTGGGAATGTGGCAGCTTTTTACCGTTTTCAAAAGACTGTTGGTCCTGGCTGAGATTCTGAAAGACTATCAAAATAATTTCTTACGGGTACATATTCAAAGTTACTATCATGACTTAAAGATAACCTCTAAACAGAGAATCAGTGTGTGTTGTGGTTGTGTGAGGGCAGAAGATGACAAGACACGTGACCACTGATTGCAGTATCAACAAGCCAACACAAGGAAAATGGGTCACTAGAAAGGTAATAAATTATCTTTCTGCTCAGTATCAACAAACTTCTCTGTTTCTCGCACAGTTTATACGCATATATTGTTGAGTAAGCGTTTTTCTTCATTTGCTTCATCTCCGATTGGATTGTTCCCAAAGAAGTCTTCAGATAGTCATCAGAGTATTGATTTTTGATTAAGTTTCAGGAAACACAGTATTTAGGCCGTCAGTAGCAGAGTACAGTGACTTTATGATCAATACGCCGCTTTAATTAAGTCAGTTTTGATATACATTTTGGAATCTTCCTGTCTGGAAGCAAGGTCAATACCATGGTCTTGCTCAGGTAATAAGATATAAAGAGAAATTTCGGCAGTCTTGTCTGGTTGTTTTGTGGGGCATAGTGTCCACTTGCGATACCATTTTGTTAAAGTCAGTTTAGGGGTCCATTAACTGTGCTCTGTGTGAAAGCAATGTTGTCAGACCTAGCAGGGTATCGCGCACATACACGTTCATTTTGACCATGAGCAGACTTGAATAAAGGACAGTCGGTGACTTCATATGCTGAGGTCACAACAGATACATTGCACACACTGTCCCCCTGCCTAGCTGAGGGGATAGGGGAGAGGGGGATGTATATCTATTTTGGACACCATTCTCTGCCTTCTGCACATTTTAGGCGTGACGAATGGCATGATATCACCATTTTTTGTAACAAAAGTAACAGGATGAGAAATCAATGTTTGTACAATCTGTAAATCCCTATTTTCAAAATAGGTAGAAATGATATTTTTCAAAGGTTGACAATCCTCCTTGTCCATTTTAGCAAGACTATCCCTTGAGATGATAATGTTCCTGTGCCATGCTGGGTGAAATACAATGACAAAGTAATACGCTTTTTCTCGCTGCTGAAATTACCAAAAACAGATTTAGCAAGGAAAAGTGATAAAGCAATACTGACCCAAAATGTGAAAAAATGGATATTGTCTTCAAAGTCAAAGTAATTTGTTTTCAAATATAATTGTTTCATCAAATATTGCTGCATAGCAATAGAACAAACTGTCTCCATGCAATGAGTTCTCTTTCAGAACAAGAA
>NC_134899.1:33381620-33534120 GCF_041734735.1 Babylonia areolata | reverse complement strand
TGTGTGTGCGCGCGCGCGCGCGCGCGTTCAGATTCGAAGTTCCACTTTGTGACATTTGGTTGAAGACTTCGGAATTTTACCTCTCTCTCTCTCTCTCTCTCTCTCTCTCTCTTTAAATACTCCAGAGTGATTGAACAGTGAATGTTTACATTAACTTTGACTTTGGTCTAACGATAATAATTATCATTATAGTAGCAGTAGTAGTAGTACAGTAATGATAATAATCATAAATAGATAACAACCTGGGCTTTGGTAAATTCTATAAAAAAATTAAAAAAATTGAAGTACCTTGGAATTTGGACACTGTTTTGTTTCGTCTGTTTTTTTTTCCAAATTTTTGGGTCGTCCTTGGACTTAAACGTTTTTTTTTTTAAAGATGTGGTTGATAAAATTTACTTAAAACTGATCTTGGCGTTAGTAGTGTGAAAGAAATACTTCAGTTTTGACAGAACCATATCAAGCGTATACATAAATCATGTGTTTAGTCCCTTGATCATATCAGGCAATATAAAAGTTGTAACAAATCTAAAAATAGTTAAATATATCAATGTCGTTATTAGTTTGAGTTTTTATAGTGTAAATGTGTAGGTAACCAACTTATGTGTACATCGTGAGTGGAAGGATGTGTGCTGGGAAAGGGGTCAACAAATCGTGGATGGTGTGCGAGCAACTCAAACACATCTGACTTGTAAGTGTGTTGCGGGACATCGGGACAGTGAAATCGTGTCCATAAGGCGTCAAATACCACAGAATAATTATAAAACAAAAATCTTACCCACGTGCATGAGCAAGCACTCATCAAGAAATGTGTAACTCTTGACACAAGCCACCAATGTTGTATATATATATATATATATATGTGTGTGTGTGTGTGTGTGTGTGTGTGTGTGTGTGTGTGCAAGTTCAGATTCGAAGTTCCACTTTGTGACATTTGGTTGAAGACTTCGGAATTTTACCTCTCTCTCTCTCTCTCTCTCTCTCTCTCTCTCTCTCTTTTTTTTTTTTTTTTTTTTTTTTTTTTTTAATACTCCTGAGCGATTACACAGTGAATGTTTACATTAACTTTGACTTTGGTCTAACGATAATAATTATCATTATAGTAGCAGTAGTAGTAGTACAGTAATGATAATAATCATAAATAGATAACAACCTGGGCTTTGGTAAATTCTATTAAAAAAAAATTGAAGTACCTTGGAATTTGGACACTGTTTTGTTTCGTCTGTTGTTCTTTTGTTGTTGTTTTCTAAATTTTTGGGTCGTCCTTGGACTTAAACTTTTTTTTTAAAGATGTGGTTGATAAAATTTACTTAAAACTGATCTTGGCGTTAGTAGTGTGAAAGAAATACTTTAGCTTTGACAGAACCATATCAAGTGTATACATAAATCATGTGTTTAGTCCCTTGATCGTATCAGGCAATATAAAAGTTATAACAAATCTAAAAATAGTGAAATGAATCAATGTCGTTATTAGTTTGAGTTTTTATAGTGTAAATGTGTAGGTAACCAACTTATGTGTACATCGTGAGTGGAAGGATGTGTGCTTGGAAAGGGGTCAACAAATCGTAGGTGGTGTGCGAGCAACTCAAACACATGCGACTTGTAAGTGTGTTGCGGGACATCGGGACAGTGAAATCGTGACCATAAGGCGTCAAATACCAGAGAATAATTATAAAACAAAAATCTTACCCACGTGCATGAGCAAGCACTCATCAAGAAATGTGTAACTCTTGAAACAAGCCACCAATGTTGTATATATGTGTGTGTGTGTGTGTGTGTGTGTGTGTGTGTGTGTGTGTGTGCAAGTTCAGATTCGAAGTTCCACTTTGTGACATTTGGTTGAAGACTTCGGAATTCTACCTCTCTCTCTCTCTTTAATACTCCAGAGTGATTGAACAGTGAATGTTTACATTAACTTTAACTTTGGTCTAACGATAATAATTATCATTATAGTAGCAGTAGTAGTAGTACAGTAATGATAATAATCATAAATAGATAACAACCTGGGCTTTGGTAAATTCTAAAAACAAATTGAAGTACCTTGGAATTTGGACACTGTTTTGTTTCATCTGTTGTCCTTGGACTTAAACTTTTTTTTTAAAGATGTGGTTGATAAAATTTACTTAAAACTGATCTTGGCGTTAGTAGTGTGAAAGAAATACTTTAGCTTTGACAGAACCATATCAAGTGTATACATAAATCATGTGTTTAGTCCTTTGATCATATCAGGCAATATAAAAGTTGTAACAAATCTAAAAATAGTGAAATGAATCAATGTCGTTATTAGTTTGAGTTTTTATAGTGGTGGTGTGCGAGCAACTCAAACACATCTGACTTGTAAGTGTGTTGCGGGACATCGGGACAGTGAAATCGTGTCCATAAGGCGTCAAATACCACAGAATAATTATAAAACAAAAATCTTACCCACGTGCATGAGCAAGCACTCATCAACAAATGTGTAGCTCTTGACACAAGCCACCAATGTTATTAGTTTGAGTTTCTATAGTGTAAATGTGTAGGTAACGAACTTATGTGTACATCGTGAGTGGAAGGATGCGTGCTGGGAAAGGGGTTAACAAATCGTGGGTGGTGTGCGAGCAACTCAAACACATCTTACTTGTGTAAGACGCCTTTCCTGCTTCTCTGCTTGCCCCTCACTTTCCTGCAACTTTTCTGAGAGGTTGTGTCGGCTCCGGATTCGAGACCCTGGAAGAGGTGTGACCAGTACCATGGGCGCTCCTTCAAGTGCGCTCTGGGAGAGAAGGGGAAGGCTGACCAGTGTGACGTTCGACCCCTGAGTTCAGCTGAGTTTGCCTCGCCACTGCTGGTGCTCCGCGTCCGCACCATCGGTGTTACCTTCGATATGATTGTTCAGACATCCTATTGTATGCTGATGTCATGCTTCTTGAGCATCCTCTTGTGCAACAATGTAGAGACACTGGTGATCATCATCTGCACCGGTAGATGTGCTTGGGTGCATCAGATTCGAACGTCGGAGGAGGACTATGGAGGGATTCGGAACATCGGGTGTGGGCGTCTGTGTGTTCAGTCCCTCTGTGTTCGGATCATTTCCCTTTCAAAGGAAGAAAAATAATAATAATAATAATAATAATAATAAAACACAGGAGACTCATCCGTGTGAACTGGACTTTGTCTCCAAGTCCTTGTGTTGGGCACGAAGACTTTCCGCGTGTAGGTGTGTACGTATTCAGGACATCAGGACAGTGAAATCCTGTGCATAAGGCGTCTATGGTATGAGTGTGTGTGATTCATGGAATTGTGGTCCTTTACCCAAAGCATCCCAAGCAATGATAACAGAACTTGTGTGCATATTGTAAAACTTTTATTTCGTGGTTGTGGTGTCTGTTTTGGGGTTGTTGGTGGTTTGTTTGTTGTTGTTGTTTGTTTGTTTTGTTGTTGTTTTTTTGGGGGGGGTTGTTTTTGTTTTGTTTGTTTTTTTGGTTTTTTGTTGTTGTTTTTTTGTTTTGTTTTGGGTTTGTTTTTTTGGTGGAGTTCTTTTTTGGGGGGTTTGTTTGTTTGTTTTTTGCTTGTTTTTTATGGGGGGTGGGGGGTGGGGTGGGGGTGGGGAGTCCGGCATTTAGCTTAGCTGCAACACCAGCAATATCTTGAAAACGGGCTCTGGCTACCATTGGATGAAGAAATCAATTTTGCACAACATGACAGCTGATCATCAAAATAAGAGCAACATTTTTATGGTGGGGAAGCTGAGAAGGGAAGATGTAGGAAGAGGATATATACCGTTCGTATATGTGTATACATCAGTGCATGCATAGAACTAACTGGCTGATAAATATATAAACAAATAAATAAAAAGAAAAGAAAAAAATACATAAGGCATTAACAGACCTCAAGAAACTGCTCAGATCATACATTGTCTGATTCCCTTTCTGACGTCCTATGTCTGTGTCTTTGTCTGTGTGTGCATGCGCGTGCCCACGTGTGCGTGCGTGCGGGTGTATGTGTGTGTGTGCGCGCACGCGTTCTTGTGTGGGATTTTTTGGTGACTCCTCACACAATGACCAAAGCAGTGGCACTTGAATGCTGCTGCTACTTGTGTTTCTGGGCGCCCGGTCAGACGCTTCCGACACAAAAAGGAAGCCGACACGGCTTTTAATCAAGCGAGGCTATTGTGTCTCAAATTATGCAGCTTTTGTCTTGAAGCAAACAATTCACAGTGAAAGGCGAAGCTCACATTTTTTCCTTCCCAAAAAAATGTTTGTATAACTTTTTTTCGTGACACTGTTTTGCTATAGAAGCTTATTTATTTATTCATTTATTTATCTATTTATTTATTTTAAGATTTTTAAATTTCTTTATATTTGGGGGAAGAAAGTGTATTGTGAAATTGTGTGCAATTATGATTTTTTGTGTGTATATGTATATATCCCAGCCACAATAAAGTAAAATACTTCTTCCAAAATGAATTACGTACACATTGCATGTTGGCCTCATTCTTCGTGTGCAATGCGAGTGAGTTTGTGAGTGTGGTTGAGTAGTTTTCTCCGCTGTCTGTCCATCGGTGTGTCTGTTTCTCTGTGTCTGTCTGTATTTTTGTTTGGCTTTCACCCTCTCATTCTGTCATATATCTGCCAGTATCTATCTATCTGTCTGTCTGATTATCTATTTGTCTAACTAGCTATCTGTCTCTCTATCTATCTGACCGTCTGACCCATGTCTCACTGTCTTACAAATCTCTTCTTACTTCATCACAAATTCACATCCCTCTAATCTGCTTTTGTTTATTACATTTCCATTGTCTGACATATTTTACCCATTCTGATGCAAGTCTCTGAACAATGTCCATACTTTGATAAAAGCGACAAACTAACTTTTGAAATTTTTGTCTTGTAAGGGTTTTACCAACTTATTGCACCAACTAAACCTAATTTCGACCTTCCATGGGCTCCCTGATTAACAATGCATTAAACACACTCCATTCTGACAGTCACGACTTTTCAAAGTTAATAATCTATAGCTTTCGTTCTTAACATTGTGTTCTAAACATCCAGATCATTTTTGGAAGTGTTTTCTAAACGTCTGACACAATTTTCAAGGCACAGAAAACCTGCCCCCAAGATGGCGCCGATGCCGATCACGTGGTACACTGCTATGTAGGACCCTGTCAGGTCCCGGATGTAGCCTGCACATCAAATACACCAGTGAGGTGTGCTTCAGACAAATCACACGACCTTTATGATCCTCAAATGGACGAATAGGATTTATCATTCATCGTCACACACACACACACACACACACACACACACACACACACACACTGTGTACACACACACACACACACACACACACACACACACACACACACACACACACACACACACACACCTTGCACCCATCATTCCAGCCCCGCCACTTCATCCATCAAATACCCATCGTAGACCGCCCACGCCCCACCCCCATTCACCTAAGACTAACACATCTCAACAACTTTCCTATTCCTCCTCCCTCACCAAGCAGCAGACATCCCTCCCACCCCTACCCCTCTTCAATTTACCCAGCACAGAACGCACTTCCCCAGTTTCTCCTCACTCACCAGCACGAGGTGCCCCCTCCCCTCTCCCTCACTCCAGACCCAACCATTACCAAGATCTTCATTCACCCAGCACAGAACGCTCCCAGCTCTTCCTCACTCACCCAGCATCAGAGGTCAACTCCGCTCTCCTACACCAAACCCAAACACTGCCTCTTCATTCGCCCAGCACAGACCCCCCGACTCCCACTACCAAAGCCCAACCCTCACACACTGACCCAGCAGGGGGTAGGAAGCGGCGGACGAGGCCCCAATGACGAGCAGGACGAATCCCAGCGCCTTGGCCATGCTGTTCAGCCCCACGTAGTGCAGCACCAGCATGGGCAGCATGGTGCTGGCCACGCCCCCCAGCAGTCCCAGCACCACGGACAGCGCCACGAAGTGCGGGAAGGAAGTCAGGAAGCGGACGAACTGTGACGTCACGCCCAGGATGACGTGGGAGAGGATGACCATGGAGGGCACGGTGAGCATCTCGGTGCAGGCCACCACGGCACACAGCACGCGACACACCAGGTCCAGCACGCCCATCACGCTGACCAGCAAGCCGTTCTGGGTGTCCGTCACGCCGTTCTCGCTAGCCATGGCCGGCAGGTATGCGGTCATGATGCTGACGGAGTTGAAGAGCAGGAAGTAGGACAGCAACAGCAAGAAGAGCGGCCGGCGGAGCAGCGAGAAGTCTAGCATCAGGCTGGACGCTTTGGGACAGCGTCTGCAGCGACATTTCTCTCCATCTTGTGCTAGCTTCCCTTCCTCATCCTCCCTAGACTGCTGTATGGCTTGTGCCGCTTCCGCCCTGACGTCAGTGCTTTGAGAGGTGAGCGGTGTACTTGAGGACGCTGCCTGCTGCTTGCGGAAGAAGGATGTGGGCCGGAGCAGCAGGCCTGCTGGTATCGTGTGCAGACAGACTCCACCCATCAGCAGCAGAGCTCCAGAAAGCCCGTAGTGGGTCAGCAGGAAGCTGACAAGAAGCGGCATCACGATGCTGCCCACGCTGGCTCCACACTGGGCCAGGAGCAGCACCAGAGTTCGTCTCTTCCTGAAGTAAGCCCCCATCAAAACTTCCCCCGGCGATAGTAGCATGGACTGCCCTAAACCTGCCGATGTCACACACACACACCCACGCACGCGCGCGCGCGCATGCACGCACCCACGTGCACGCACATAGCAAAGTTTGATGATGCAACGAGAATTTACTACATTTGTCACCCACTGGTTCTTACACATCAGATCTTTTGGGAAAAAAAAAAGATATCTCATGTTTATGGCCTAGTCAAGAGATAAACACTTTGGTGTCATGAATTGTACCTCGTCAGACTGGTAACCCCTGTATCCACTCAACCAGTATCCCTGTATCCACTCACTCAGACATATCCCCTGTATCCACTCACCCAGACATATCCCTGTATCCACTCACCCAGACATGTCCCTTGTAGATGATTTCACTCACACAGACATGTCCCCTGTAACCACTCACCCAGACATGTCCCCTGCATCCACTCACCCAGACATATCCCTATGTCCACTCACCCAGACATGTCCCCTGTATCCACTCACCCAGACATATCCCTGTATCCACTCACCCAGACATGTCCCTTGTAGCTGATTTCACTCACACAGACATGTCCCCTGTAACCACTCACCCAGACATGTCCCCTGCATCCACTCACCCAGACATATCCCTATGTCCACTCACCCAGACATGTCCCCTGTATCCACTCACCCAGACATATCCCTGTATCCACTCACCCAGACATGTCCCTTGTAGTTGATTTCACTCACCCAGAGATGTCCCCTGTATACACTCACCCAGACATATCCCTGTATCTACTCACCCAGACATATCCCTGTATCCACTCACCCAGATTTTTTTTTTTTTTTTTTTTTGTTATGTATTTATCTATTATTTATTCACCTTTTTTTCTCAAGGCCTGACTGAGCGCGTTGGGTTACGCTGCTGGTCAGGCGTCTGCTTGGCAGATGTGGTGTAGCGTATATGGATTTGTCCGAACGCAGTGACGCCTCCTTGAGCTACTGAAAACTGAAACTGAAACTCACCCAGACATGTCCCCTGCAACCAGATGATGGGCATCATGTCAGTGCAGAAGGAGGGGAGGATGCCGCTAAGGGAGACAAGCAGTCCCCCCATCATCACAGTCTTCCTCACCCCCACGTGACCCACCACGATGTTCATCACGAACAGACCTGGGTATGGAATCAAGACGGGATAAGCACTTAGATATAGTACTACGTTCGATTGGGTTTGTTTAATGACGAAGGTCTTGCCCCTTTTCATTATGAGTCCAGTTTACGATGAGGAGTTTATAATTGTTATTTTCTACGGCTATAATATATCTAGGCATAATGTTAAACATTGGCAAGTCATACAGCAGTTAAGGCATCATTGTGACAATGGATTTGTCTGTTGATGTTCACAGCACACACCCCACCCGCCCACCGCATCCCACCGGATCACCCACTTGATGTTATTGAGGAGAAGAGGTGTGCCCCAGTGACTCAGATAGCTGTGCTGGCGGGAGTCTTCTGTGCCTTGACAGAGGCAGAAGAACTGACATTTCAAAATTACAAGATGATGAAAAAGAAAACCCCTCAGCTGGACCTTTGACATGGCTTTAGAGTTCCTGAAGAAGGACTATCTGACTCAAGTCTTGGCAGCTTCCGTCAGGGTCCTCATAGATATAAGAGAGAAAGTCCTTGGTTCAGAAAGAAAAGGATTACTGACTGTGGGACCACGCAGAAACGTGACCTGAACAAGATCAGAGAGTTTGAAAAAAGCGTATGAAAACAACATACTCTGTGTTAAAGATAGAGTGCTGGATTCTCGCCTGAGTTTCCTGAGTTCGATCCTCAGTCTCGGAACACTTGGTGGGTTTAAGGTGGATATTTTTCAGATCTCTCAGGTCAATGTATGTGCAGACCTGCTAGTGCTTCATCATTATACCCTGTGTAGAACATTGTGAGACACAGTGGCATTCCAGAAGATCGTCAACATCACCAGGCACTTGTTCACGACTGTATGTGCAGACCTGCTAGTGCTTCATCATTATACCCTGTGTAGAACATTGTGAGACACAGTGGCATTCCAGAAGATCGTCAACATCACCAGGCACTTGTTCACGACTGTAAGTCTTGTATGGATCTGAATCTTGGAAAGGGCGCAATAGCCGAATGGTTTAATCGTTGGACTTTCAATCTGAGGGTCCCGGGTTCGAATCTCGGTGACGGCGCCTGGTGGGTAAAGGATGGAAATTTTTCCGATCTCCCAGGACAATATATGTGCAGACCTGCTAGTGCGTGAACCCCCTTCGTGTGTATACGCACGCAGAAGATCAAATACGCACGTTAATGATCATGTAATCCATGTCAGCATTCGGTGGGTTATGCAAACAAGAACATACCAAGCATGCACACCCCCGAAAACGGAGTATGGCTGCCTACATGGCGGGGTAATTTTTTAAGCAGTCATACACGTAAAATGTTACATGTTTGTCTGAGTGTGTATGTGTGTGTGCCTGAAATCTGATTGAGTGACACAGGAAACGAATGATGAGCGCCCAGTGACAGCCGTCAGTCGGCTCTACCCAGGTAGGCAACCTGTTGTGCAAATGACCTCGTGTTTGTAAAAGCGCTTCGAGCTTGGTCTCCGACCGAGGATAGGCGCTGCATAAGTATCCATATAAATCAATCAAAAGTCACCTAGAGTACCTGCCATAATTTAAAACATCCTACAACCGTTGCCTATGAAGGTGGTACCTATGTTCCTTTTTTTCTTTAAAGATGTAGTGTAGTGTATATGGATCAGTCCAAATGCTTTGGCACTTTCTTGAAACTGAAACAAAAATTGTAAAAGGTGTGAAAAGTTACAGAAAACCAGTGTGTCACAGCTTGCATTTTCAGTGCGAGGATGGTGGCTCTGCACGCAGGTTGATGGGCTGATAGAAATTCTTTTTTCAGGTGTCCAAGGTTAACTAGCACGTATGTAGACCTAACCGTGCGTCATGTTTGCGGTAGATACGCCTACAGAACATGGAATACGCACGTTAAATACCCTGCAATCCCTGTCACCTTAGTGTTAAATGAGTGAGAAAAAAAAAGCAGACCCAGTATGACAGCGACACTTACTGCCCACGCTGAGGAAGGCAGATCTGATGGAGAAGTAGAGCGTGGTGTAAGTGGCGTCAGCCTGGAACCGATGTAACAGCTCCACGTAAAACAAGCTGTAGCACGTTTTGCAGCCAGCATAAATGAAATAGTTGATGGAACAACCTGCAACACAACACAGCCACACAGATCACACATTAAGTTTAAGTGTCAACAACTCTTCAACACCACAAAACCGCATTAGGTCACACGTTAGTTTAATTATCAACAATACTTCACACCATAAAACGCCATTAGATCGCACATTAGGTTTTATTGTCAACAATACTTCAACACCACGAAACGCCATTTGATCATACGCTAAGTTTAAATATCAACAATACGTCAACACCACGAAACGCCATTGGATCAAACGCTAAGTTTAAGTGTCATCAATACTTCAACACCACGAAACGCCATTTGATCATACGCTAAGTTTAAGTCTCAACAATACTTCAACACCACGAAACGCCATTTGATCATATGCTAAGTTTAACTGTCAGCAATAGGTCAACACCACAAAACGCCATTAGATCGCACGTAAAGTTTAATCGACAACAACACATCAGCATCGTGAAACGCCCGAGTTTTCAGTGTATCTGTTTCCTGTTGTATCATGTATCGTGTTGTATTCTGCTGACCTACATTACGCTTCACTGCCTCGCAGAGGAAAATCAAAGAGAAGCTAAACACCTTTCCCGGGGACACAACACCGAAAAAGGTGTCTCGAACACTGAATCAGAAGTCTAACGCCTCGCCGATTTGGCTACGGCTCCTCCAGTGCATAAAATTACAATTCTGCTTTTAATGAAGAGACTCAAAACTTTTTTTTTCTATTGCATTTAGAGGCAGGGATGTTTGCCAGACATCCAGGTCCTGATATATACATGCCTGTGGTCCTGCCGCGGGAGCTGTCGTTTATAAACAGTGAGAACTACACAAAACATGGGATTGATTTTATTCATTCATTAATTCATTCATTCACTCATTTATGTATTCATTTGTCTATTCATACTTTTAATCGTTCATTTCTTTATATATGTATTTATTTAGATATCCAAAAAAGAAACATAACATATGTTTCATGTTGACGAAGAGGTCAAGCAACAGACCGAAAATACGACGGTCCTCAGACGTACCAGCTTTCCAGGCTGGATACTATATATCCGGGATGGAAAGCTAGTCTTGATAGCTTTCCGAAACGGTTCCTCAATATTGATCACGCTAATCTGAAAGAATGTGAACGGTTTCTTCCCGTTACATGACCCTAGAGATAATGATGATTATATCCTGCAGCCGTCCAATCAGAATCGTGCTTTTCCATGTGGCATACATGACTCATGACATGCTTTATGCGTTTGCTGGTTCAACAATGAAAACGAAATCACATGGTATTCCTGCCATCTACATAATTTGTTGAGCGATGAACACCGCGATTTGCAACTGTGAGCTCACTCATTCAAGACTTGAAATGACAAAAGTGGTGTTTGGATTCAGTGCTCTGTGTGTGTGTGTGTGTGTGTGTGGTGTCTGTCTGTGACCGTCTGACCCAGACGCATGACAGCAGGGCGAGGTGGCGGGATGAGTGGTATGACATGAGGAAAAACGTATCCAAGGCATTATCCAATTGATGATGGTTCACACAAGGTCTGAGGTCTAATTACCCATCATTATCTTTCCTCTTTTATTTCCATTTCGGAAAATGATATTCAACGTAGGTAATGCTTAAACAATCGATCGCACACACTGCCAGTATGTTTGTGTTTTTTTTGCTTTTTTTTTTTTTACTCACTTGTGTAAACAAAGTGAGTCTATGTTTTAATCCGGTGTTCGGTTGTCTCTGTGTGTATGTGTGTGTGTCTGTGTGTCTGTGTGTCCGTGGTAAACTTTAACATTGACATTTTCTCTGCAAATACTTTGTCAGTTGACACCAAATTAGGCATAAAAATAGGAAAAATTCAGTTCTTTCCAGTCATCTTGTTTAAAACAATACTGCACCTCTGGGATGGGCACAAAAAAATAAAAAAATGAAGCCTAATTATATGCAAACTGCATTTACTGTTATATTTATATTTTTTGTATTCTCTAAACTTGGTACTTTGATCTGATATTCTGACCCAACAACAAGAGCAGTCATTATTATCATTTTTTATTCAAACAGGAACTTCTTTTGCTAAGCATGGAAGTTATATTTATTTTGCAAACGTTTTGGTGCAGATAGTAAAAAAGGGAAATTACTCTGTAATTAATGCTAGGGGAGTTAATTTGCTTTAAACTGATCTTTCTCATCTTAAATATTACATTTTGAAATTATACTCAATACATAAAAAGCTTGTGTGTTTTACTCTCAGTGTACAGGGCTTTCACTATGTTCATTCGCCCAAGTGGTCCTTTTCGGAAAATACTAAAATCAGTATGACGAGTGGACTTTACGATCTGTTGGCTGAGCCCTGAAGGTCATGGGCAAAAATCATTTTGCGTACACATATTTATACACATTCACAGGGCTCAGGTTCGACATCGGTCATCGGTCATTGACGCATTTAATTTTGAAATGACCTATTGTTTTTCAAGTTGCCAGGTCACATGACTTATTGTTTTTATGACCAGTCGGTCAACCAAAGTAACCATCTCTCTCTCTCTCTGTGTCTCTCTCTCTCTCTTTAACGATCGCGATCGCTTTGTCGTCTGCTCCTACAGGAAATGACTATAAACTGGTTTATTAAAATACGGATCCGTGACGAAACGAAATCCGAAACGAATCTTTATCGCTGCCTTTCGCGAGCTTCGGCGAGAAGAATTGGCGTTCCCACTTTTGCATTAACCGAGTGCAGTTCCGGGAAAACTGAAAGTAGACTTCTGAATGACCAGAATGGCCAATGTATTACATTTTCCTTTCATTTGTGCATTATTAAAGTTTGAAAAAGCCCGGGACGGGTGATATTTGACCTATTGATTTTCAAAATGACCTATTGATTTTATGTTCTTCCGGTCATATGACCTATTGTCTATTGAACCCAACCTGATCTCTGCATTCAAAGCGCGTGCTCATATTCTTCGCGAACGCGAACGACGCCATTTTGTTTCAAGTTGTTGACCTGCCCGTTCAATCCTATATTCAATCGACAATACATGATAACATGTGATGGAAAGTTGGAGAAGGAGACCGTTAAATATTTATTCAGAGAAAGATTTGTGAAAGCCTCATCATTTACTGGATTATGCCCCAAACTGCCATAAAAATATCCACAGAATCAGTCGGAATTCACAGTTAAAAATTGTAAACCATGCGAGTTAATACCCTTGAACTGATCACGATGAAACGAAAAAATTTCCATTCTTGACTTTTCTCAAAATGAAGTCCTTTTCACTTCTTACGACGTTTAGAAGTACTTGTACTTGGCTCTACATGTTATTAGCTTAACAAAATACTAAATTTTCATATCAACTTTAAAACTATAAAACTAGAATGAACATAAAAGAGAAATTGAATCGACCGTGTCGTACTACATTCCCGGCGGGTGTAACTAAACTTGTACATCTATCTAGATCTAGTGAAAACGGCTGAATGTTGCAGTGTGATTGCGGCGATAGCCATTAAAAAGAATTTTTTATTGCCCTTAAAGATTTTTTTGAATGCCCAAGATACACCAGAATAATATGATTTAAACAGCGTTCTCACTGCGAATACCGCAACTGATTTATCGCCCTTTAAAAAAGTATTGATTTATCGCCCTTTAAAAAAGTATGTTCAAATGTTAAATTTTAGAACGTCAGTTAAGGAGCCATGACAGTGTAATGGATAAGTCAGTTTCTTCTCACCCGAACACGCGGGGTTCGAATCTGGTTAGGGCTTTTTTTTCTTTTCTTTTTTAACGAGAACCTTTATAATAACAAATACAGAACACATTTTAACGATTAGACTTTTTTTTCTTTTTTTTTAAGTGTATCACAAGTGAGTCTTGAAGGCCTTGCCTCTTTTGTTTGTTTGTTTTGTTGTTGTTGTTGTTGTTTTTATTTGGGGGTGGGGGGGTTGATTTTGTTTTGTTTTTGTTTTTGTTTTTTGTTGTTGTTTTTTGATAATCTGTGTGCGTGTAACGGAAGGTCTGGTCAAAGGTTAAGGCACTCTTTGCTTTTTCCGTTTGTGCGGAGCAAGCTGTCCAGCGACCATGTCGACGCTGTGTTGATTGTTGACACGTGTGAGCCGGTCCTCGTGGAGCGTTATGTTGACATGGGCACAGCATGACTGAGGACTTTCGCTATCATGGCTTTGGCTGCCTGGACTCTCGCCACCACTTTCATCCCTTCCTACCTCAATTTTTTTTTTTCCCCGAGGGCAGCCTTCTATACAGGCTTCAGCCTTTTTTCTTCTCTTTTTTATATTTATAATTGTTTTTGTTTTTTTTAGTAACGGGGTAGTTCGGGGGGAGAGGGGGGAATCTCGTTGAGTACGTGGGTTTTGTCTTCGTGAGGACGAAGGATGGACAAAAAAATATAATAAATAAATTAATGAACAGAGCAATATTGTTCAACTGGTATATTCTTGCAAAATGACTGGTAGGGTAGTGGAGCGAAAGATGATGTAAGGAAAGGAGGGTAGGGGAAAGGGGGAACAAAAGGTAGGGCGAGGAGTATTAGTGAAGGTTGAACAGGTACCACTGAACTGGAACATTGTACTTGCCGAACAAGATCCCGTAATAATTCAGTTATTATCTTCCACTTTAACAATTCAAACAGTTGGTATCGTACTCACACTTCTGCTGATACAATAATCCGGTTGGATGACGAGTCAAGCCGTTGATAGTGTACCCATATCTCTGCTAATACAACAATCTCATGACCGTAACAAGTTAAGCTGGCCGTTCAACAGTTGGAGACAGCCAAAAGCGTGACGTAATTCACGGATGAAGTCAAGTTAATGTGAAGGTCGTAGCCCGCAATTTTTGCGTCATAGCTTGCCTTAAAAATAAGACTGAAAAGAAAAGAATGGTTTAAGTCAAATATGCCTAAACACAAAGGATGGGTAATGTCCTGTTTTAGCGTCCTTTATTATTGCACCTATTGGTTACATTTTCATGGCTTGTGGGACCAAAACGGAAAAAGCAACATGGTGGCACCTTAGTTTAGTGATTAAATCTGGATCAAAATTGAGGAAAATAACGTACAAAATAAACGTCGAAATCCACTGAAAATGGATTACAGAATCTACAAATGTTAATGTCGTTTTTCTATATATGCACCAAATTTGCCTGTAAAATAGGTCCCTGATTTTAGGATGTTAAAATAGGACTTTACCCAAAGGATACATACAACCGTGGGCTAGTAAAAGTGAAACTACAATTTGAAATGATGCACATGATCCTGCCACATTTTTTTTCCGGCCCTCCTCTCCACTGGGTTTAGATCTCAACTGACTGGACCAAATTTATCTCGAGCGTTCTTCCAGTGAAGTCTGTAAAGATCCCGAAGCTGGAATCAAAAACGGGATAGGAAATAAAAACTGTCCGAACAGCAAAGATCAAAGACAAGAAATTATATAAAATATATGTTGTTGTTTTTTAGATGGGAAAAAATATGTAATGGATGGGTCTGATTCTAGCTGGCTTGGCATGGTACACCCCTCTACCCCATAGAAGATGGGTAGGCCTCAACTACTATTTTCCACCTTGGCCAAATTTACCCCCAGGAACAGGCTAATTTCCAGTAGCCTCGAATCACCACCAACTAGGATGTCGGGTCAATCCTGAATTATCGAAATTGATTAACCGCCGAAGAACATTCCAGGCTTGTCTACACAGACCTCGAGGTTATGCTGGGCCAACCAATATTTGACCCCGGGGTAAAAACCCGTGGGGGTAAGAATAGCCTGGTACACCGATTCCCGTGGAGCGTTGTGTTGACAGTGGCCAGCAACTATGCACGAGGGATCCGGTCTGTGATGAGATAGTAAGAGAACAGTAGCAGGGCTGACTACCACTCCAACTTTAACCTGTAGGTGGGCTTGAAGGCGTTCGGGTCACGCAGCACGCACACGCTTCCGCTTGCACACGCACGTACAACCACAAACACTTGCGTGCGTGCGCACGCTTGAGAGAAAAAGACGGTGAGAGACTCAAACTTACATGCTCTTATTCATAAAGGCCATTGCCCCTTGAAAGGGGGAATAAACATGAAGAAATGAAGGTCTTGTACAAAAGGGAAAGAAGTTGAAAGAAGGAGAAAGAGAGATGAAGGAAGGTGAAGAGAGTGAGAGAGAGAGATCAAGAGCTTTGCCAGGTTCACTGCTGGTAAACATCTTTAAAAAATCCCAAACATGAATCTTCCATAAACTCATCAATAGCAAATGCTGTCTTTTGTTACGGAAAGATACACTTACGACTGCATCTATGAGTACTGGCACTTTTTAAAGATCAGGTTTGGCATACTGGAAAACAGTACCAAAGACAAAAAATAGGTACAGACAACTGTACTTCGTCAGCTGAATTGCTTCCAGGTATATCAACCATCAGGCGTATTTCCATCAAATGTATTTAGTATCATATTCATCGAAAACGTTTATCTGTTTGAAATTAACCTCTCACTTTACGAGAAACCGTGGGATTGCCACACTTTCTTTCCATTGTGAGAAAGCATTGAGCTGCCCCCGCCCTTTCTCGCAATGTGTGATAAAGTGGAAAGTCCCCCTTATTTTTATCAAAAACATTTCCTTTGTCATCAGGGTTGGTTTCTTGTCTTTTCCCAAAACAATTTTCAAAGCAAAATGAGAGAAAAAAATAAGAGAGAAAGAGGGAGATTACAACGACAACCATGATAATGATGGTGACGTTTGCGAAGACATCGACGGTGATAATACTAAAACTGGCACCTATTTAATACATTTCACATGAGATGGATCACTGCACCAAAAACAATTTTGCAGCTACACAACTTTATCTAAGTCATATGAATTTATGCACTCTTATACAATTGCAGAGAACACTTGGAACTTGTTGTCACACACACACACACACACACACACACACACACACATATATATATATATATATATATATATATATATATATATATATATATATATATATATATATATAAAGAGAAATAAAACGAAAAAGAGAGAGAGAGAGGCAACTCACCAAAAAAGACAGCCCATGCCCAGCCTCTGTCATAAGGAACGCCATCCGATTCCAATTTCACTTCCTCTGTCCCCTCAGCCTCCCCTTCCACTCCCTGCACCACCAGCGGTGAAAATTGCTGGTCAGTTTCCTGGTCTTTCGCGGTTTCTGTCCACCCCTCCTCCCTTTCCTCCAACCCCCGCTGGGTCAGGTGTGAAGTGTTGTGGTCAGCATGTGCCCTGCTGACGTATACTGATGCCTGCCCCTCATACCGGCTCGGGGTCCTCGGTACACACTGAACATCCGCCCTCATGGTCATGTGAGCACCAACCGTCCTTCACAGTGGACATGCACACGCTTACACGCGCGCACACAGCGCGATGCCCATGTCCTTGGAGAGATGATTCAGCACGTCTGTGCACCACCCCTCTCTTTTACTTTTTCTCTGTTTTCTTCCAGTCGCTGTTCTATAGGCAACCTACAAGATAACTGTGTCACTCCATACACTTACAGGCTAAATGACTAAAAACAATCTGCATTGCTCCAGCACAAATCTCCAACTATCATTGTGTGCTGACAGCGTGCACAGTGCAAATGTCCTGCTTGGATCAGATATGATCAGGAAAAGGTCCACATTCAAATATGTCAACACTTCCACGTTGTTTCGAGCAGTCTAATTTCCTGGCCGACATCTGCTTGATTAACCCTTTAGCCTCTTTAAGTCTCGTGCCTATGCAGCCTTCTCAGCCTGACATGTTTTGGCCCTGCTGCATCAACGGGGATGAGTGCTTCACTTCAGTCACAATTTTATAACAACCACTCAAACAATAGCTACCAAACGTCACACGATCATCGAAATATATACTTATGACATAAATTGCTAAAGTTTCAAGAAACAAGATATAGTATCTTATTTGTATCTTCAAATTAAAAGCAGAAATAACATTTTTTTAAAGGCTTTTATACGAAGTTTATTTCATAAATCTCACTTACCGACTAGTTATTCGTTGAAAATATTTGAAACTGTTGCTTAAATGAAATTTCATATCCGTCATTTTCCTAACAATTATCATTTGAATAATATGTCAATAATTTGTCTTTATCTGGGTCGAACTCGCTGCCAGAGTCCATCATAATTTCATCGAGCACATGCTGTGCAGTATGCCTTTGACGTTTTGCGATGGCGATGTAGTAAACCGGTTAAAAAAAACCGCACTAACCGTTCGAATTAGTCAACGAAACTTAGCGTGTCTATGGGGAAGTTCTTTTCCTGTGAATTCTATTCCCTAGCAGTTTAATGCATACTTGCGAGCTTACGAATCGGTAAAAGGGAACATGTTTCTTCGACTGAATGCTGGTCGAGCACAGGCGGAGAATGACAGTCTGCGGTATCTGAACAGCATTCAGGTGCAGGGTTGAGTGAGTTTAGGTGTTGTGCGGCTGTTTTCAGAAAGACGGGAACAAATCATTCATGAATGTGTCTGGTTTCTTGCTGTCATTCCTGCATGCCATACAATCCGAAGTCCAAGGTTCCGTAGAAAGTGATTTTTTTTTTTTTTTTTTTTTTTTTAAACGAATAAGTTAGTCACATCAGTATTTACTTGAGTTAAAAACTTACTTTTCATTATAAAAACAATCATCCCATAAAAGATGGTCGTCCACCCTCTCTCCCTCCCTCCCTTCCTCCCCCCTCCCCCCCCCCCCCCCCCCCCCCCCCCCCCCCTCTCTCTCTCTCTCCTTCTCTCTCTCTCTCTCTCTCTCTCTCTCTCTCTCTCTCTCTCTCTCTCTCTCCAGTAATGTAGTGGACGTACTTAACAGCCGGCATTGAAGGACCGAAACTTTGGACTCCTGGCGACATTATACGGGCCTACAGAACAGAACAAGCATGACGAGGACAGCCACGACCCATAATTGTGAGATTCATCAAGGTGGAGAGACAAAATGACAGTCCTTTCAAATAAAGACTTGAGACAAAGACTGCAAGAAAAAGAGGTGAGGGTGGCCAATGATATGACAAAAGCACAGGCACATGTTATAGGCAAAGCAAGGAGTGAAGGGAAGAGGGTCTGCTTCTACAAAGGTCAGCTGGTATTCGAACCTTGGATCAATCATCGTTCGTGTGCACAGGTTGTAGAGGGTGGTGGTAATGGCGATCACGGTGTCAGTACTCCAGTACAGTCTGTCCCAGCCCGGAACGAAGTGGGCGTGTCAAAATCGGCCAGTCAACGGGAGGGTTCCCCTCGCCTTGTCAGTAAGGTGATGACGTCATCAGCTGACACCTCTGCGCAGAACGGAACGGGCAGTGTGAGCTCTTCCCCTCCCTCCTCTTCACCTACTAGCGCACGTGCAACCCAGGACCAGTGGCAGCGTGACGGCAGCAGTGAGGGTGGACACGGGGACTTTCCTCATGTCAGAATCAGTTCAACGGCTTACCTTGGGAACCAGCCACGCAAGTCTCCCGTTGGATCGGCTCGTGGCAGGGGAAGAGGTGGCAGTGGCAGTGGAAGTGACATGCACCTGCGCTCGAGCGTGACGAGGAAGCCATAGGACAGGCCCGACCATCCAAATCAGTGGAAGTTTTTAAACTATAATGTAGAAAACTTACATAGTAAATTAAATTATGTTTCTTTCTTGAACTATGTAAATAAATTCGATTTTGTTCGCCTCACTGAATGCTTTCTCGATTGTTCATTTGATTTCAGTCATATCTTTACCAAATACATTAAGTTTTATGTGCCAGCAAAAAAGTCATCTTTTCAGGCGAGACGCTCAGGAGGAGTGTTGTTAAAAAGTCCGACAGAATGTGAAAGAAATAAAGTTAGAATGTGATAATATAGCTATTAAAGTGGACAAGAGTGTATAGGCCCAGATAAAGATGTTGTTGTTGCTTGCAGTGTTGTTCCATAACGAAGTCCTGCACACAATGATAAAATGATTAAAGATATCTTATAATAATAGGGGATCTGAATGCCAGACCAGGTAGTAAACAAGCTGAACCTGAAGTAATGACAAACTATATTGATGAGGTAATGTGTGATCGTATGGATTAAGACATTTATGCACGCTGTTCTACAGAAGAAACAATTATACTCTTGGGTAAACGTTATTGAACTTGTGTTTCATATTTGATTTGATTATTTTGAATGGTTTTTGTAATGGTGACAGATATGGAGAATATAGTTTTGTGTCAACTCACGGATGTAGCGAGATTGATTATTTTCTCATTCCCAGTGATTTGTTATTTTGCTTTGATTTACGTGTTGGTGATTGTGTGGATTCCTGTCATCTGCCAGTTGAGGTAACTTAGAAAAGGGTCCGTAATAACTCAGAGGTTACAAACCAAAAGCGAGAGTATAAAGTAAAAATTGTGTAGAATGAGAATGCTAATCTTTACAAGAATGAACTTAATAGCGCAGCATTTTATGACAGTTTGCAGAAAGCTTTTCGGTTATGAGATGCTAATTTGAATGAAATTTTATACCAGTTTGTTACTGCTTTGTGTGAGGCTGCTGCATGTGTGATGCGAAAAGTGGAGCATGGAAGGAAAACAAATTAATGACTGGTTTGATGTTGAATGTGCACAAAAGAGACAAGATTTAAAAGGTTGTTAAAAACATTTCAGAGGTGTAAAACATAAAAGGATAATAAAGAGAAAAGACAAGCGCATGCTGAATCACGAAAAGATTATGTTACATTGAGAAAAACAAAAGAGCGATAATTTAACAGACTAAAAAGGCTAAAAGACTTAGTTGATGATTCTAGGAAAGGAAAAAGCGCAGGTCCAGACAAAATTGTCGGAGAACTGCTGAAGTGTGCAAATTATGCTGTGATTGGTTTCCTTGTGCAGTTATTTAATCTTTTTTTTTTTTTTTTTTTTTAATCGGAACTTCCCTCTTGAATGGGCAAAATCTATTATTATTCTTATTCACAAAAAACGTAGATAACAATAACCCCGATCATTATCGCGGAGTATCACTCACAAGTATTTTAGGGAGACTTACTAAGTGGGCTGAAAAGGAATAAAAGATAATGGAAGGACAAGCAGGTTTTAGAGCTAATTATAGTACCGTCGACCACATATTTACATTGTATGCAATAGTTCATGCATGTTATAATGGAATGTTCTTCAAAGAAATGGTGTGGGAGGTAAATTATACATTGCTCTTGAAGGTGTTTGCAACTCAGTTTGTGCATGTGTGCGCGTGAAGGGCGAAAACTCAGATTACTTTGAATGTCCAGCTGGAGTGAAACAAGGCTGCCTTCTGAGCCCTCAGTTATTTTCCTTTTCTTTTTTCTTTTTTCTTTTTTTAATTTTTCTTCTTCTTTTTTTTTATTTTTATATATATATATATATATATATTATCGTTATTAATGAACTGGCTGTGGAACTGTCCAATAGAGACAGACATGGTATTCAGTTGATACCTGGAGCTGTGGAGATATTTTTACTTCTATTTGCTGACGATGTTATTCTTTTATCTGGAACAGTCAAAGGTTTACAGAATCAATCATATGCCCTAGAAGAAGTAGACTGTTTAGGGTTGACAGTCAATTTGGATAAAACTAACATTATGGTTTTTAGAATGGATGGACACTTATCAGTACATGAAAAGTGGTACCATGGAAGTTCAGAAGTTAGAGTGGTAAATTCATATAGATACTTGGGAATGATATTTTCAACAAAATTAAATTTGAACTATGTATGAGAAGATTCGTGTAGCTAGTAAAAGGAAAAAGTTCGTCATCGAAATTTTGAAAATATTAAGAAAGTACAATGTTTTTGATTGTTGTTTAATTGGAAACTATTCAATACACAGATAGAACCTTCACTTGCATATGCATATGAAATTTGGGGATTAGATGTGGATTTGCAGATTGAGAAAGTACACGCCTATGCTATTAAACGTTGGGTTGTTTTGGGGTTGTTTTGTTTTGTTTTGTTTTTTGTTGTTGTTTGTTTCTTCTTCTTTTTGGGGGGTGGGGGGGTGGGGGGGTTGTTTTTGTTTTTTTTAATTTTCCAATAAATTCATCTAATACAGTTTAATATGGAGAAACGAGAAGATATCCTTTGTATGTAAAAACTTATGTCAGGTGCATGAAGTACTGGTTGAAACTGTTGAAGTTTCCCACAAACACATCTTTGTAGGCAGGCATATGATATGACGTTTATACAATTAGAGTTAGGGAAAGAAAACTGGCTTATAGAGTAAAGAAGGTTTTATCAGAACATGGTTTTGGAATTGTGTGGTTGTCCCAGGGAGTAGGAAATTAACAGAAGTTTATCTCAGAATTTAAAAACAAACTCATTTGTTATTTTAAACAACACTTGCAATCGGATATGGAAACCAAAGAAATTTATAGTTGGTTCTTTTCATTTAAGAATGTATTTCAACCACAAAATCTTCTAAGTGTTATTACAGACAAATGGCACAGAACTAGTTATGCAAGGTTTACATTTAGGACACTTCGTTTTAACGCAAATAAGAAATAGTTTGTAATTGGAACATCCACAGAACTACCTTGCCCTGCAAGTGGATTCCAAATTGACAATGAGAACATTTTCTCTTTCAGTGAAAAGCTTATGAGTTGTGCGAGAAAAATGTAAACTTTTTCATCCAAATGTAGCTAGAATGCACTATGTTGTTTCTGTTCTATTATCTGAGGATGATATTATAATTAGATCAGTTGCTAAGTTCATCGCAGAGGCACAAAAAAAAAAAAAAAGACAAGGTGTGGGTTTTTTTTATGACAATTTTAAAAAATGAATTTGAAGGTAGTTAACCATGGTTGATGTTGAGGCTGAATTGTTCTTAAATTAAAGGAAAGTAGAGACTACAAGAAATACGTGTGAATGGATGGTCGAAACTCGAAGGTTTTTTATGTTTGTTGTCATTGTTTATTGTTTCTTGTTTGATTGTTTGTTTATTTCATTTCTTTGCATATTGTAACAGTGATGTAAATCTTTGTCTATCTTCAGTGTTTATAATCTGTTTGATCATTATGGGGAAAATGATCAGTCAGCATCGCAAAAGACCTTTTTGAAGGCAATGACAATAAAAAGTTTCAAGTTTCAAACTCTCTCTCTCTAGCTGTAACCAATAAGTGGCATAGAACAAGTCTAGTCAGGTTTAGATCGAGATCTCTCGGATTATAATTATACTTCTAAGTACTGGTTTCAAACTGTCCCATCCATACTCTCCCCTTGTCCGAAGTGTGGTTTTATAAGGGAGGATGAGTTACATTTCTTGTTTCATTGTAAAGCATACGCTGATATTCGTGAAAAGTGTTCTGTCGTTAAAACAGGTTCCGCAAAGAATAAAGATCTGTTTAATGTACCTAACGTACACCAGGAAAATTCAGTCCAGTCACTTGCAAAATATATTGCCGAAGCATACAACCTTCGAGGTTAAATCATAGATATCAGTCACTGTTGTTCATAAAGAAATTGAATTTGTGTTGACTGCTGCGTATGAAAACTTTTTGTCCTCTTCTACAGATATAATTATATATTTTGATTTCCACTCATCACAAGTGTGAATTGGATAGTCGAAATTATGTAGCAATTGATTTTCACATATCATATGTTTTGATTTGTCGTTTTCATCTCTTTGACTTACTTGTGTAAACAAAGTGAGTCTGTGTTTTAACCCAGTGTTCAGTTGTCTGTGTGTGTGTGTGTGTGTGTCTGTCCGTGGTAAACTTTAACATTGACATTTTCTCTGCAAATACTTTGTCAGTTGACACCAAATTAGGCATAAAAATAGGAAAAATTCAGTTCCTTCCGGTCATCTTGTTTAAAACAATATTGCACCTCTGGGATGGGCACAAAAAAATAAAAAAAGAAGCCAAATTATATACAAACTGCATTAACTGTTATATTTATAGTTTTTTTAATTCTCTAAACTTGGCACTTTGATCTGATATTCAACACAACAACAAGAGCAGTCAGTCATTATTATCATTTTTTGTTCAAACAGGAGTTTCTTTTGCTAAGCATGGAAGTTATATTTATTTTGCAAACGGTTTGGTGCAGATAGTAAAAAAGGGAAATTAATCTGTAATTAATGCTAGGGGACTTAATTTGCTTTAAACTGATCTTTCTCATCTTAAACATTACATTTTGAAATTATACTCAATACATAAAAAGCTTGTGTGTTTTACTCTCAGTGTACAGGGCTTTCACCATGTTCATTCGCCCAAGTGGTCTTTTTCGGAAAATACTCAAATCAATACGATGAGTGGACTTTATAGATCTATTGGCTGAGCCCTGAAGGTCATGGGCAAAAATCAATTGCGTACACATATTTATACACATTCAAAGCACGTGCTCATATTCTTTGCGAACGTGAACGACGCCATTTTGTTTCAAGCTGTTGACCTGCCGTTCAATCCTATATTCAATCGACAATACACGATAACATGTGATGGAAAGTTGGAGAAGGAGACTGTTAAATATTTATTCAGAGAAAGATTTGTGAACGCCTCATCACTTAATGATTTTGCCCCAAACTGCCATAAAAATATCCACAGAATCAGTCAGGATTCACAGTTAAAAATAATAAACCATGTGAGTTAATACCCTTAAATTGATGAAACGTAAAAAATTTCCAGTCTTGACTTCTCAAAATGAAGTCCTTTTCACTTCATACAACGTTTAGAAGTACTTGTACTTGGCTCTGCGTGTTATTAGTTTAACAAAATACTCAATTTTCATATCAACTTTAAAACTATAAAACTAGAATTAACATAAAAGAGAAATTGAATCGACCGTGTCAACCGGGTGTAACTAACTGAAACTTGTACATCTATCTAGATCCAGAGAAAACGGCTAAATGTTGCAGTGTGGTTGCGGCGATAGCCACGTCTCCTTTACCGCGGACTTGAAAAGAATTTTTAATTGCCCTTAAAGATTTTTTGAATGCCCAAGATACACCAGAATAATAATGATTTAAACAGCGTTCTCACCGCGAATACCGCAATCGATTTATCGCCCTTTAGAAAAGCATGTTTAAATTTTATATTTTTGAACGTCTGTCAAGGCGCCACGATAGTGTAATGGTTAAGACCGAACACGCAGAGTTCGAATCTGCCGTTAGGACTTTTTTTTTCTTCTTCTTCTTTTTCTTTTAACCCGAAGCTTTATAATAACAAATACAGAACACATTTTAACGATTAGTTGTGGTTTTTTGACTCACTTGTGTAAACAAAGTGAGTCTATGTATTAACCCAGTGTTCGGTTGTCTGTGTGTGTGTGTGTCCGTGTGTCTGTGTGTCTCTGTGTCCGTGGTAAACTTTAACATTGACATTTTCTCTGCAAATACTTTGTCAGTTGATACCAAATTTGGCATAAAAATAGGACAAATTTAGTTCTTTCCAGTCATCTTGTTTAAAACAATATTGAACCTCTGGGATGGGCACCAAAAAAAAATTTAAAAAGAAGCCTAATTATATGCAAACTGCATTTACTGTTATATTTATAATTTTTGTATTCTCTAAACTTGGCACTTTGACCTCTTATTCTGACACAACAACAAGAGGAGTCATTATTATCATTTTTTGTTCAAACAGGAACTTCTTTTGCTAAGCATGGAATTTTTATTTATTTTGCAAACGTTTTGGTGCAGATAGTAAAAAAGGGAAATTACTCTGTAATTAATGCTAGGGGACTTAATTTATCACAAGTGAGTCTTGAAGGCCTTCCCTCTCTTGTTTTAAGTGTATCACAAGTGAGTCTTGAAGGCCTTGCCTCTCTTGTTTAAACTATATTGTTGTTGTTGTGATTGTACCCCGTTGTCATTAGGGCTTTTAAGCTATTGACTTTGAAAGGGTTCTGAGTTCTGAGTTATCTCTGTGTCTCTCTCTGTCTCTCTGTGTCTCTCTCTCAACTGTTTCTTCGTAAAACGAATATTATGTATGTTTTATTGTCTATCTAATGCTTATTTGCGTATATTATTTCACTGAGTTGCAGTGTGTGTGTGTGTGTGTGTGTGTGTGTGTGTGTGTGTGTGTGTGTTTACATTCAATTTCTTTTTTTAATTCTCATTGTTATTCTTCTCCTTTTTATCTACATTTCATTTATTTATCTGTTAGCTTGCTTATTTTCATTTTATTTCATTTTTGGTTCCATTTATATATTCATTTGTTTATAGATATATTTATGTACTTTTTTTTAAAATCTGCTTATTCATTAATTTCATGACTGATACATTTATTTGTTTATGTGTCTTTTCTTTCTCCATCAAGGCCTGACAAAGCGCGCGTTGGGTTGTGCTGCTGGCTAGGCACCTGCTCAGTAGATGTGGTGTAGCGTATCTGGATTTGTCCGAACGTTGTGAACTGAACTGGCGATACAGGCGTGGTTGCCGTGTGCTTGGTCCTAGGTACATGCAGTGACGTAGAACACGCACTTACACAAAGATTGGCAAAACCATCCTGTAGCTCACTGCATGACAACTTGAGGCGACCGTGTCGCGCGTGCGGCAGCCGTATTACTGTCACAACTTCAGTGAGCGAGAAAGCGAAAGAGAAAATAATGCCGTGTTGTGCTGCCATTAATTGCTCCAGAAAACCTTCAAAGGCAGAAGGAGAGAAAGGAACCACATTTCATCGCTATTCCGTTGGATTGTTTATTTGTTTTTACAATGTCACTGTGTAGTAAAAAAAAAAAATAATAATAATAAAAATAAAAATAAAAAAATAAAAAAAAATAAAAAGTTTTCTTCTTCTTCTTCTGTTTCTCAATACTTCTACTACTATCATCATCGTCATTGTCATCAGTAGTAGTAGTAGTAGTAGTATCATTATTATTATCATTATTTCTTCTTCTTTTTTCTGTAATACTATTGCTCTTGGGTTTAGTTAGCAGTTGCTTTTGTGTCAGCCCTCAAGAAATCCTGTGACCTTGACCCTCAGCTATCCCCACACCTGTTCTACATGATTGTTTAAAATTAATGAGATTACACCTTTAGTTAATGTCGTTATAAACGAGACTTTGTCATCCGACATTGTGCCTCATAGTTTTAAGCATGTCTTTGAAGACCTTGATCCCATCTGTTTGAAGCACTACCATCCAGTTTCTAATCTACCTTTCTTGTCAAAGGTGTTAGAGCATATTGTGTTGAAACAGCTGCTGCAACATTTGGAATCACATAACCTTTTACAGCCGTTTCAGTCAGCCTACCGTTGCTTAAAGTGCCATAGCACCTAAAACACCTTGCTGCGAGTGGTTAATGACCTCCTTCAGGCCTCTGATACTGGTCGTGTGTCTATTTTGTCACTGCTTGACCTGTCAGCAGCGTTTGGCACCATAGACCATGGTATCCTTACCACACGGTTGCGTGCCACTTTTGGCTCCTGTGAAACGGTCCTGGACTGGTTAATATATACTTAACTTACCGTACCTAGTCTGTCCTTGTTGGTTATGAATCCACTCCATCTGTGTTGAAGTAATGGGTGCCACAAGGTCTAGTCTTGGGTCCAGTTTTATTTACACACAGCCTCTCAGAACTGTCATTCATCAGTCAGGTCATACCATTTATTTGCAGATGATTCCCAGCCGCTCCACAACCCTACTGTTGCGCCGTCCCCCAGATTTCTCATTGACTCTGGGCTGTAGTGTGCATTGAGGATGTGGCCGAGTGGATGAGTGAGAACATGCTGAAGATGAATGAGGAAAAAACTGAGCAAACTGTCATTAGCACCAAATCAAAGATAAATCAGGTCACATCATGTCTACCTGTATGTCCATCTCTGGCTTTCTCAAAGTCTATGAGAAACCTTGGTACTATCTACATGAATGAAACTCTGTCTATAGATGCGGCACATGCAAACCCTTTTGCTGCGCTCTATTCTGTCAACTACATTGGTTTGGCAAATTCGCTCTTTCCTTTCCACTGCTGCTGCCCACAAACTTAGTGTTTCTTTCATACTCTCTGGATTAGACTATTTCAACTCTCCGTTCTCGCTGGTGTCCCTGAAAACAAACTGATAAACTCAGCTTCTACGCATTCAGAATCATACAGCCCAACACGTACTCCGTAAACCCAGGAATAAATCCGCCCCCCCCCCCCCCACACACACACACACACACACACAAGTTTACTGCACTGTCTCGGCCCGGGAGCACTGGCATGGCGGCTGCGTGGCGTCAATAGAAGACCGTGGTATGGATATTAATTTTGATGTGTACGTCGTGTCTGTGACGTCACTGTTCTTGTCAGTGCCGGAAGTTGTGCCAACAACCAGGGCAACATTCCACAGGTATGTCATTCGACTCGACGTTTGCAGTCCAATACCTTGAAAAGTTCATCAGCATATAGACCGAAGAGCCACCACAACAATTGTTTTCCAATAAAGGTAAAGGCAGAGCTAAAGAAGACAGTGCATTCTCCTATTTCAAGCTTACAAGAGTTGATGTTGAAGGCCTCAGTGTGTGAAAGTGAAAAATAAAACTTCCTGGTTGACTTAATGTGTATTATTTAAAGAGTGTAGGCCACTGCTTTAATCGTTATCACCTTCCTCTCTTTTCCTAAAAACGGTGGCATCGGGGAAATGACAAGCCGATAAATCACATCGTTTAAACTGCATGTTCCGAGTGGGAAAAAAGAAAAGAAATTAGCTTCACGCCGCTGTGTTTTCCCGCTGTACGGGGAAAAGGATGCAGTTTCAGTTTTGGTTTCAACTTTCAAGGAGGCGCAACCACCATTAGCATTAAACGAAAGGGGTGGAGGTTGGTAGGGGCTGTTAGAAGAGGTTCGCCTCTTCGCAGATGACACGAAGATCTTTAACCGCAGTGACCAACCAAATGCAACTTTTATCCTGCAGGAAGACTTGAACCAGCTCCAACAGCGGTCAGACGACTGGATGCTCCGCTTCCACCCTGATAAGTGCAGCGTTCTCAAACTGGGAAACAAGAAATCCACTGCAAGGTACTCCATGAGAGGAAAGAGAAACGGTGAAGACTGCATCACTAAATTAGAGGAACATGAAGTGGATAAAGATTTGGGCGTATTTGTCGACAGTAAACTGACTTTCAAAGAACATGTGGCAAAAACAACAGCCAAAGCCAATACAGTTGTCGGAGTAATACGCCGAACTTTTGATTTTCTCGATGATAACCTCTTCATGAACCTGTACAAAAGCCTTGTTTGCCTGATTCTGGAATACGGTCACTCCGTATATCAACCATATCACAAGACCCTCTGCAGCGACATAGAGGATGTCCAGCGTTGCGCCACCAAGCTGCTGCCAGCCGTCCGAGACCTGCCCTACCCTGAATGTCTGCGTCACCAAGCCTAGAGCACCGTCGCAACAGAGGAGACATGATTGACACTTATAAGTACATGCACGGGCTCTATGGCGTGGATAGGCCAAGGTTAGAACCAGCCACCAGCCACAACACCTGGGGGCACAGCCTCAGGATAAAGAAAAAACACTGTAGGTTGAATGTCCGCAGCAGCTCCTTTTCACAAAGAGTCGTGAACTCATGGAATAACCTGCCGGACAGTGTTGTGACCGCTCCTACCCTAAACTGCTTCAAATCCAGGCTGGACGCGCACTGGCAACAGTTGCCTAGTGTTTACGAACCAACCTGCCTGCAGTAACTCAGCTACAGTGCTGCTTGCCACGCATGCCACAAACCAGTGCTGTAGCCACCAAGGAGAGGCGAACTGGCCTGAAGAAGGCTTCAACGCCCAAAAGTTCAAGGTTCAAGGTCAAAGTTAGATGGCTGACCCACGTTTGGGTCAAGCATTGAGAGCCAGGAAGATGGCAGAATGGTTGACACTTATCTGCCGATACAGTCAGTGAGGGTCTGGGTTCGAATCCCGCACACGCCCTTTCTCCCAAGTTTGACTGGAAAATCAAACTGAGCGTCTAGTCATTCGAATGAGAGGAAGGTCCCATGTGCAGCACACACTTTGTGCGCTAAAAAAGAACCCATGGCAACAAAGGTGTTGTACTCTGGCAAATTCTGTGGAAGCAATCCACTCTGACAAGTACACAGATATATGCATGCACTCAAGGCCTGACAAAGCGCATTGGATTATGCTGCTGGTCAGGCATCTGTTTAGCAGATAATGTGTAGTGTATATGTGGATATGTCCAGTTCCAGTGATGATCCTTGGGGAAGCGAAATGAAACCAAATTTTGAGAGCCAGCCACATGTTACAGGAACGAAAGAACCCAGAGAAAGGAAAATACATGTAGATATAAATACGTAACAAAATAGTAAATTAATATATAAATGAGTGATTAAAGAAAAAGGGTGGGGGCTTGTTCAGTGCACCTGCACACACACACACACACACATACACATGTATCTTAAGATATGTATATATATATATATATATATATATATATATATATGCACTATGTTTGTCAGGAGCAAACCCGTGTGAAAGCAAAAACCATGGCAGCCAACAAAAGAATGGATAGTGATGAGGAAATGCTGGTGCCAGAAACAGACAGCTCCACTGTGCAACAGGTGTGTGATTCTCCTCTTCTCTTCCAACCCTTTTCCCCCCTTCCCTTCTATGTCTCCCTCCCCCTTTAACAGACACTGAGCCAATGTATTGTTTGATTATTGTAGGCTGTATTGTTTAAAGTATAATGTCTTCTGTGGTGACTGGTGTATTCTTAAATGTATGGTGTATTGTTTGATGAATTATGTATTGTTTGATATAATTATGTGTTTTATGTATTTTATGGTATATTGTTTAATGTGGTTTACTGTTTGATGAATGATATATTGTTTGATGTATTATATTATGTTTAAATTATTGTATGGTGTATTGTATGAAGTATTTTGTTTTATGATGTTCTGTTTGAAATAATGTAAGATGTATTGATTTTTGTATTGAATGATATTTTGCTTGTTGTATATTATTATATTGTTGTATTGTATAATGTTTTGATTTTTGACTCGCTTGTGTTAACAAAGTGAGTCTATGTTATAACTTGGTATTCGGTTGTCTGTGTCTGTCTGTCTGTGGTAAACTTCAAAATTGCCATTTTCTCTGGAAATACTTTGTCTGTCAATACCAAATTTAACTTAAACATAGTAGGAAAAAAATCTTCAGAGTTACACCAATAAAAGTTTGTAAGTCTCCCGAATTAAGCCTTATTTCCGGATTATTAATGATTTATTTCATTGAGGTTTGTTCTGGAATTTGAAAACACCATATTATATACCATATATATGCTTCCCAATTTCCGGAATGTAGGCTATGCTTGATAAGAAGAAGGCACGACCTCATTTTTCTTGTTTGCAATTAAAAGCAAAGAAATTCAAATTTTGGGCAAAACACATGCAGTTACACTAACTACACCATAGAAGTGTTTACTGAATGTGAATATTGTAATGTGGGTACTGAATTAACTAGAATGAACATAAAAGAAAAATTGAATTGACTGTTTCACTGAGTTTTGGTCAGCCTTGTAGGCTGATCTGTGCAGATCTCTTTTTTTCTTGTTCGCAATTAAAAGAAAAGAAATACAAGTTCTGGACAGAACACATATGATGACACTTACTATATCATCAACATGTTTACTGCATATGAATGTTTGAAAGTGGATACTGATTTAACTAGAATGTACATAAAAGAGGAATTGAATGGACCGTGTTGTGGTTTCCAAGTGTAACAAAGCCTGTCGAACAGGGATCTCTGCAGATCTAGAGAAAATGGCTTCATGTTGTCCTGCGCTTGAGGCAATGGCAATTTCTCCTTTTTCACAGACTTTTAAGAATTTGTTAAATGCCTGCAAGTGAGATATACCAAAATAACATGGTTAAATGGTGTTAACACCTTGAATACAGTAACCAATTTATCACTCCATAAAAAAACAACATGATGTAATATTATTGTTTAATGTCATTTGTAGACGCAGGTTAGCACTGTGTTTAAGACTGTTTCCTCTGACCCAAACATGCTTTGTTTGAATCTGCTTTATGTGTTGTTGTTTTTTGTTGTTGTGTGGGGTTTTTTTTGTTTTGTTTTGTTTTGTTTTTTGTTGTTGTTGTTGTTGTTGTTGTTTTTTTTTGGGGGGGTTGTTGTTTTTTAGACTGAAGCTCTGTGATATCAAATACAGAAAACATTTCAAGGATTTTTTTCATTTTTATAAAATCAGATTTCTTTTTTTGTTTTGTTTTTCTTCTTTTTTTTCTTTTTTTTTAATGTGTGTATAACAAGTGAGTATTGAAGGCCTTGCCTCTCTTGTTGTATTTTGTGTTGTTTGTTATATTTGTATTGTTTGGTGTATCATGTACTGTATGGTGACCCGGATGAAGTATTGAGCATCTGATGCATTATATGGTGCATTCTTTCATGGATTACTTAATGTACAGAGTATTGTTTCATACAATAAAGATGAATCGTTTGATGTATTTTCAGGTGTGTGATGCACAGTTTGATGTATTGTGTGATGTATTGGATGATGTGTTGTTTGATGTAGTGTATACTGTATAAATGATTTATTATATGATGTATTGCATAATCTATTGTAGATATTGTATGTTGTGTTGTTTTATTATTGTATGATGGTTTATTTGATTTATTATGTGATATGTTGTATGTTGAATTGTATGATGTGTTGCTGGATGTTTGATTGTTTGTTTGATGTATGATATACTGTATGATTCCCCACCTTACCTCCCATCTAGTCACAGATGTCTCAGTTTTGTCAGGTCCATGCATCCTGAGTGGTTAACACACCCTATTCCCAGTACAGAGAACTATAAATTGGTTAACCCACCCTCCTCCCACTACAGATGACAATACATTTATTAACACAGCCTGCTTCCAGTACAGTTGATAGTACATTTATTAACACACAGTACAGATAAATATATATTTATTAACATACCCTCCTTCCAATACAGATGACTGTACATTTATTAACATAAACTTCTCCTAGTGCAGATAACTACAGATTTGTTAACACACCCTCCGCCCAGAGCAGATATTTAGAAAATTGTTAACACACCTTCCTTACAGTTTAGATAACTATGAAGTTATAAACACACACTCCTCCCATTACAGATAACAATATATTGATTAACACACCCTCAACAATAGATTTATTAACACACCCTTCTCCAAGTATAGATAACTGTAAATTTACTAATATATCCTCCCATTACAGATAACTATAAATTGGATAATACATCCTCCTCTCAGTTCATATTACTAAATGGGTTAACAAACCCTCCTCCCAGTACAGATTACTACAATTTGGTTAACACACCATCCTCCCAGTACAGATAACTACAATTTGGTTAACACACCCTCCTCCCAGTACAGGTAACTATAATTTGGTTAACACACCCTCCGCCCAGTACAGATAACTACAATTTGGTTAACACACCCTCCTCCCAGTACAGGTAACTATAATTTGGTTAACACACCCTCCGCCCAGTACAGATAACTACAGTTTGGTTAACACACCCTCCTCCCATTACATATAACTACAATTGAGGAGTACAGATAACTATAATTTAGTTAACACACCCTCCTCCCAGTACAGATAACTACAATTTGGTTAACACACCCTCTTCCCAGTACAGATAACTACAGTTTGGTTAAAACATCCTCCTTTCAGTACAGATAACAGCAGTTTGGATTACACCCTCTCCCCCTTCCCGGTACAGATAACTATAAATTAGTTAAGACACTCTCCTCCCAGTACTGATATCTATTAGTTTGTAAACACATAATCCTCCCAGTCCATCGTTCTCAGGCCTTTGTCTGTGTATGTCCCTTCATTGCACATGTGTGTGCGTGCACATGTGTGTGTGTGTGTGTGTCCTGATCCTGTGTGTGTGCATCCCTACCTTTCACAGCCATTTCTCTGTGTGTGTGTGTGTGTACACGTGTGTGTGTGTGTGTGTGTGTCCACCTTTCTCAGCTATGTGTGGGTGGGTGGGTCCACCTTCCACAGCCATTTCTCTGAATGTCCCCACCTTTCACAGACGTGTGTGTGTGTGTTTGTCCCCACCTTTGTCCCCACCTTTCACAGATGTTTGTGTGTCCCACACCTTTCACAGATGTTTGTGTGTCCCCACCTTTCACAGACATGTGTGTGTCTGTCTGTGCATGTGTGTACACATGTGTCTGTGTCCCCAGCCATTTCCAGGCCACCCCATGACCCAGCAGCCCTATGCCGGGGCTGCCTCTGCTCCCCCCAGTTACGCCATGACCCCCCACCCATATTACCCGGGCTCCACATTGCCCATGGGTCAGGTGGGGACCCCTGCCGTTACCCAAAACACCACCACTGTCATCGTCAACCAACCCGCCCCCATAGTGACTGGGCCACGCGACTGGGCCTCCTCTGTCTGCTCCTGCTGTGATGACATGGGCTCCTGTGAGTGTGTGTGGATGGCTTTGAGTTGGGTTGTGTTGTCCATGGAGTGTTGACAGTTAATCAGACCAGTGTTTTGTTGACAGTTAATCAGACCCATGGTGTTTTGACATGTTTACATTAATCAGAGCCATGTTATGTTGACAGGTAGTTAGATCAATGTTGTATTGACAGGTAAGCAGACCCCCATCCTGTGTTAATATGTTGACAGGTAATCAGACCCTTGATGTGTTGACAGGTAATCAGACCAAACATGTGTTGATAGGTAATCAGACCCCAGATGTGTTGACAGATAATCAGACCAGTTATGTGTTTACAGCATTCAGACCCATGCTGTGTTCACAGTAATCAGACCCATGCTGTGTTCACAGTAATCAGACCCATGCTGTGTTCACAATAATCAGACCCATGCTGTGTTCACAGTAATCAGACCCATGCTGTGTTCACAGTAATCAGACCCATGCTGTGTTCACAGTAATCAGACTCATGCTGTGTTCACAGTAATCAAACACATGCTGTGTTCACAGTAATCAAACACACGCTGTGTTCACATGTCAATAGTATTCAGACCCATGTTGTGTTGACAGGCCTGCTGGGCATGTTCTGCCCTATGATCCTGGCTTGTCAGATCTCCATTGATATGGGGGAGTCGGCGTGTGTGCCATGCTGTGTGCCAGGATGGCTCAACGTTCTGCGCACCAAGCTGAGAGCTGAAAATAACATTCAGGTCAGTCACACACATATGCATACACACACACACACACACACACACACACACACACACACACACACACACACACACACACACATGTGAACATGTACACACACACACACAAACATGAACATGCACACACACACACACACACACACACACATGAACATGCACACACACACACATGAATACACACACACACACACACACACACACACACACACACACATATGAACATACACATACACACACATACACACCTTGATGTGCATAAAACTCTAATGCTGCCTCCAGAACCATGGACAGTCAATGGGAAGCAGAGGCAGGACAGCCTCACATTGCTCTTGTGCCATGGAAGAACTTGGTAACTGGGGAACAAATTAAAAGCAGCACCTTTCTTTGAAAATACAACTATCACACACTCTCAGTCAAGGGAAAAAGGAAAGTGGGTTAGCCCCTCCGTCACCCTTTTCCCCTCCTAACCCACTAACAAATAGTAAAGCAGTACATCTCCCACCTACTCTAAAAATGATGATTCGCTGGTCAATGAGAAAGAATGGGAATCAGAAATACTCAATCGTGTACTCTTCTAGATGGACAGAAGATCCACAGAAACTCAGCTCTTAAATAGATACCCATTTGGTTCTTGGGTGAGGTTACAGGATTTGGTGAAAAGGAGGGCTTGCAGACCTACTTTCGTCTGATTTTCGTTGAGATTCCCCGTTTATTTTTAGCGAGAAGTGTGTGTGCATGCTTGTCTCCATTTCCTATTTTTTCCAGGTCACGGAAAGGCTAACATTTTGTCGTGGAAATCGCTCTTCTGATGAAAAGATTTTGAACATTTTCTGTGACTATTTTTGCTAGTTTACAAGTATGGTTGGTTTTATGATTTCACGCATTATTTTCTTAAGTCTTCTATGTTTATTTTGAGCGTGTTTCTTGTCACATCTGTGCCATCAATATACTCTGTTGAAAAGTTGTCCGAACAATGGCAGTGCACACACAGAAAAGTTAGTTACGATGGTGGGCTGCTCTTGACATGCTACAAAAGGTCCACCATGAAATTGGGCCTGCAAACCCTCTCTGGTAATAAACCAAGAACAACTGACAGTTATCCCATGCACACTCCATCACTTGTTCGCTGATGACAGTATGAATAAATAGATGTGTTATCTGTGACATCCACATCATGATGTGTGTGTGTGCATTTTTGTTTGTACAGGCCACTGTTTATGTCTGTGTGTGTGTGTGTGTGTGTGTGAATATGCAAGGCACTTTTCATATCATGATGTGTGTGTGTGTACAGGGCTCAGTGATGGACGATTGCTGCATGTCGTGTTGGTGTGGACACTGCGTCATGTGTCAGATGTCACGGGAACTCAAGTTCATCCGACAGTCCTTCCACCCTGTCCAGTAAATTACAGCGTCACTGCACTTCTCTGACACGGCCGTCACCATCATGAAAAAAAACTCACAGTAATGTCCTTAAGAAAAGTTGTACAGAAATATCCTGACATAAAATGTCCTCATAGAAATGTCCTTTTAGTACTGTCCTTAGAGAAATGGCCTGATTGAAATATCCTTACAGGAATGTCTCTTATGAAAATCTTCATAGAAATGTTCATTCAGAAATGTTCTCATTTCTCAATGGAATGTCATAGAAATGGCCTGATGGAAGTGTCCTTATAGAAATTTCCACATAGAAAATCACAGAAATGTTTTTACAGAAATGCCCTAATAGAAAATGTCCTCGTAGAAGCGTCTCCATTGGAAGTGTCTGGTGCATGATTGTTATCAGTAACCAAAACATTCATCTGTTGTAACCAGGATACACATGATGACTTTGTTGAAAGATGTGCTGACAAAATGGAAACCAGATTTATTGATATTGTTATTTTTTCCGGTGGTATGTAGTGTATATGGATCAGTCAGTCCAAGTGCTAGGACACCTCCTTGAAACTGAAACTATTGTTCTGTATTTCAGTGTTTGATGTTGTTTCCATGTACCAGTAATATTCACAAGAAAATTAGAGTCATAGTGTGTATTCACAATGAAATCAGTGTCATAATTGTATTCAGAATGAAATCAGTATCACAGCTTTATTCAGTAAAATTAGTGTGTACACAGTTAAAAGAGTGACATATATGTATTCATGATGAAAGATTTGTTCACAGTGGAAGTGATATCATATATAAACCGTGAAAGTAGTGACAGATGTATTCTCAGTGAAAGTAGTGACAAAGATGTATTTACACTAAAAGGAGTGACAAAGCAGAATTCACAGTGAAAGTAGTAACATGTATGCACAGTGAAAGGAGTGGCACAGATATATTCTCAGTGGAATTAGTGTCATAGTTGTATTCACAGTTAAATTAGTGTCATAGCTGTATTCACAGTTGAATTAGCGTCATAGCTGTATTCACAGTGAAAGTAGTGATATAGATGTGTTCACCTTGAAGTAATGTCATCAGATCTTCATTTCACCACACGGGTGTTCAGTGCTGGCACTTTAGTTGGCCCTGCGAAAGTTCGTGAACCCAGGAAGTAGGGCATGGATATAAATAAACGTGGCTGACAAACAGGCCGCGCCAGCGGCACTCGCTGTACGCTTGTTCGGCGGTAAATCTGCTTTGTTTTTTCGCGCATCATCTCCTCGGATGGATCGGAAATAACGACTAAAGAAGTGGTTTTCTAAAAAGAACACAAAATAAGCTTTCCATTGACTCCAAACACAATATGTTTTCTTACATAGCGGTTGTTGCGGCAACGGCTGAAACATAAATGAAGAAAGAGAAGAGAAGGATAAGCAGAAACATGATCGCAAAAATCGTTAAGTTTAAATCCCTCTCTAAGAAAACAGGCGTTTAGAACAGTAACATCGTAAATACACACAGAATATATAGCATGCCTGCATGCAGATCAGCTTACCTTTTGAGTTGTGCGATTTTTCTTGGCAGCACAACAAACGTTTAAATGAACACACTGTATAATGGTGAGTGCGAGCAGCAGGGGGATGGAGAGCGGGGTGAGTGTCTGTCGGCTTATGGCACTGCCTTACCCTTCATTCCACGAGAAAGACGAAGATTTTTAAGGTAAAAAAAAAAAAAAAAAATGAAATGATGATGTTGATAAAATAATGAAATTGTGTAAATCAAATCAAACTGCACTCCAATAATACAAGCAGGAATAGCAATAATTCAACTTTCTGTAATCGCTGCAGGAAATGTGTGGATGCTGTGAAAAGGTGGGAAAAGCGGGGCAGGGGCCGCGGGGCCGAGTGAAACAAAGAAGGCAGTGTCCCAGTTTGGCGCGCGGGGCCAGAAATACCGCGGCGAATGTGCCGGTCAGTACAGAGTGCGGTGGGAAAGTCTGGCATTAAAAAATTTTTGACCTAAGACGCTAGACGCTGCTCGGCTAACTAAAGAGCCGGATTTTGTGCTCGGCTGAGCAGCCGTGACCATGTCCTTTGTTCTGGATGTGGATCATTTGATCATGTGGCAGTCAAAAAAGATCCTGATTATATAACAATACTGATCTGCATTACAATAATTATCTGAATTAATCATAATGATCTGTCAAAACTGCAGCCTTCCGTCCTCAGTCATAAAAATGATAAATGTCCTGTTCTCAAAAAAACAGAAAAAGATTGGGAATGTGTAGTGTGGTGTGTGAAAGAATACTTCCCTGTGGACACATATCTTGTGATTTTGGTCAGTGTTGCTTTTTACATCACATAACTCTGGTGATTCCGGCGCCCAGCACAAATTCAGCAAGTTTGTGATGTGCATTACAATATCTACAGACATTCATCTACACACATAACCTGCCCAATGCCTGTGCACCATCTCTCTTTCCCCCACAGGCACACCCTCTCCCCCCAAACACCACACAAACATCAGCAGTGCAGATAAATGTAAAGTGTTTTTGTTTTGTTTACATTCCACTGACCATGCTTAAGCTGCTTCCTTGTTTTAACAATACAGTGTTTCTTCACAACATGTTGATGTTCTGACCATGTACACAACAAATCGTTTTCATTCATATGTAAATGCCGGTGAATACAACTTTTACAAGAATATCCAAGATAATACTATATCTGAGATAATAATGCTAAGATGATGACCAGTTTCAATTTGACCACTTTTCTCGTCTCTACATTTGCTTGTGCTTGTTTTCTTCTTTTATTAATTTGGGGTGGTTTTGTGTGGTTTTTTTGGTGTTTTTTTAATTATATACTTATGGTATTGTGAAAATACTTATTTCTTTGTAATTGGTTTAATTGTCTGTTGGATTGTTGAAGAACTTTTCCATTGGAATAGTGCCATGTCAGAGACAATGAATTGGCAGATACAGCTGTGGTGAACAAAATTGGTACCACATTGTCATGGGTCACCTCCCTCATCCCCATTACCTGGGGCTGATAGTAATACCCACATCATTGTCATGATTCATCTCCTTCATCCCCATTATATGGGGCTGATATTAATACCCACATCATTGTCATGATTCATCGCCTTCATCCCCATTACATAGGGCTGATAGTAAAACCCTCATCATTGTCATGGGTCATCTCCCTCATCCTCATTACCTGGGGCTGGTAGTAAAACCCACACATCATTGTCATGGGTTATTATCTCTCATTCCCTTTACCTGGTGCTGATAGTAAAACCCACATCGTTATGGGTCATCTCCCTCATCCCCATTACCTGGAGCTGTTACCCACATTGTTTTGGGGTTGATATTAGTATTCATATCATTATCATGGGTCATCTCCATTACCTGAGGCTGATAGTAATACCCACATCATTGTCACGAGTCCTCCTTCATCCCCATTACATGGGGCTGACAAAAATACCCACAACATTGTCTTGGGTCGTCTCGATTACCTGGGGCTGATAGTAAAACCCTCATCATTGTCATTATCCCTCATCCACTGTACCTGGGGCTGATAGTAAAACCCTCATCGTTATCATGAGTCATCTCCCACATTCCCATTACCTGGGGCTGTTACCCACATTGTTGTGGGGTTGATATTAGTATTCACATCATTGTCATGTCATCTCCATAACCTGGGGCTGATAGTAAGACCCTCATCATTGTCATGATTCATCTCCTTCATCCCCATTACCTGGGGCTGACAGAAATACCCACATTGTCTTGGGTCATCTCCATTACCTGGGCCTGATAGTAAGACCCTCATCATTGTCATGGGTCATCTCATTCCCTTTACCTGGTGCTGATAGTAAAACCCACATCGTTATGGGTCATCTCCCTCATCCCCATTACCTGGAGCTGTTACCCACATTGTTTTGGGGTTGATATTAGTATTCATATCATTATCATGGGTCATCTCCATTACCTGAGGCTGATAGTAATACCCACATCATTGTCACGAGTCCTCCTTCATCCCCATTACATGGGGCTGACAAAAATACCCACAACATTGTCTTGGGTCGTCTCGATTACCTGGGGCTGATAGTAAAACCCTCATCATTGTCATTATCCCTCATCCCCTGTACCTGGGGCTGATAGTAAAACCCTCATCGTTATCATGAGTCATCTCCCACATTCCCATTACCTGGGGCTGTTACCCACATTGTTGTGGGGTTGATATTAGTATTCACATCATTGTCATGTCATCTCCATAACCTGGGGCTGATAGTAAGACCCTCATCATTGTCATGATTCATCTCCTTCATCCCCATTACCTGGGGCTGACAGAAATACCCACATTGTCTTGGGTCATCTCCATTACCTGGGGCTGATAGTAAGACCCTCATCATTGTCATGGGTCATCTCTCATCACCATTACCTGGGGCTGACAGAAATACCCACATTGTCTTGGGTCATCTCCATTACCTGGGGCTGATAGTAAGACCCTCATCATTGTCATGGGTCATCTTCATTACCTGGAGCTTATAGTAAAACCCACATCATTGTCATGGGTCATTATCTCCCCATTACCTGGGGCTGATAGTAAAACCCACATTGTTATCATGGGCCATCTCCCTCATTCCCCATTACCTGGGGCTAACATCAGTACCCACATCATTGTCATGGGTCGTCTCCCTCACTCCCATTACCGGGGGCTGATAGTTATACCCATTGTTATCATGGGTCATCTCCCTCATTCCAATTACCTGGGGCCGATATCAGTACCCACATCATTGTCATGGGTCATCTCATTCATTCCCATCACCTGGGGCTGTTAGTAAAACGCACATCATTCCTATGGGTTATCTCCCTCAACCCCATTATCTGGGGTTGATATTAATACCCACATTATTGTCTTGGGTCATCTCCATTACCTGGTGCTGATAGTAATACCCACATCATTGTCATGATTAGCTCACTCATCCCTTGTTACCTGGGGCCACTTGTACCCAGCTGTGAGGAGCATGTTTTTCAGTCGGACTGAAACCAGTCTTCTGGTATTGGAGTTGTTGACTTGTTTTAAGGTCTCTCACCCCCTCCCTTCCCTGGAATGGTAATTAAGTCATATCTGTCAGGGTTGGTGTCCAACTGCACACAACAGTGTGTCCATGTTAAATTGAACACTGGTGTTTGGTGTGAACAGTGTTTACTCCAGGTCAATGAGGTGTGTCCATGTTCACTTCAGCGAAGTTTTGTGTGAAGTGTCACACCATGACATTCAGGTGTGTCCATGTTAAACTGGACAGCAGTGCGTTTGATGTGAACTGAATGTCATTCATGCAAACTGGACAGTTTGGTGTTAGCCCCACAAGACACTGGAGTGTTGTTTGACTTGATGCCTTCCAGTTTTTGGCTACAAATATGGTGTTGGTACAACTGGTGGTTTCTACTTAATTTTCTCGTTTGCAGTGTATAGTTCTTAAAATTCTGAAAATAAACCGGTGCTTTTTGCTCCTGTATGATGTTTGTCCAAAAAAAGGACAAGAATGTGGGTAGGGTGCCTCATTTTGGTTTAAATACTTACTGGACCATGTTTGTTTACTTAACCATGTTAAACTGCACAATGGTCAGGATTAATACCTGAAATTTGGTGTAAGCATTGGGGATTGATCAGTTTGAGTAAGGCTCAGATATGTGTGGCATGGCTTATCTTCAGTAAGTTACTAATTACTGGTCCATGAATGTTTTGAACCTTGGATACATCTGGGACCAGGAATTCAACAAATTAGGTTATGTTGTATGTTCTGTATGGTTGACCACTGACCTAAGGTCATGATGCAATAGTGAACACAGAAATCAAGTCTATAGGGCAGATATTTCCAGCCCTTGCCAAAAATGTCTACAGATCTTGCCACAACATGCCTTCTTTTGTTTTATTTTCCAGGTTTGTTATGGAATTTTTCTTGATGCAATTGTTTGGATCTAATAAAGATATCCAGGTACTTGGCTGCATTCAGTTCCTTTGGTCACATCTCTCCACAATTGACCATTCCCCTTTATATATCCTGCTACCCACTGTCACTGAAAATCATTCACTGTTATGTTTTATTTCACTTAATTTAATGATTAAAATAACAATCTTCCATATCCAGTACATCCATCGTGCAGCATTACCAATATTCCCTTGAAGGAAACTGACACAAGGGTGCATGTGTACCCACACGTCAATTTTCATGCACACCAGCTTCCCCAAGCACCATACAGAGCCTGTTCAGTCTGTTGTGACAACTGCTGCAGTTCAGGTTAAGGTAATGACATCATGTGCAAGCAGTCCTCAGCAGAAGGCCTGGCAAAGGCCACACCCACTTTCAGACATCACTCATTCTGAACAACACTCATATATTCGGAACCTGTGCTTTTAATGCCCTTCTCACCAGCAAGATCAATGGCAAATAATTAATATATCCACAGAACCACCAAATGCCAATGAAAAATTCAAAAACCCTACTTTTTCAGCAGAAATGAAAATGTGGAAAATCTGCAGTGAGCACTCAGTAAGGCCTTTCTCTGCTCAAAGCAAAGGTGATTTCCTGCCACTACTTTGGCCCTTCAGTATTAATGCTTTTTTCCCCCCAAATGAAATAATTGAATAAGATAAAGTACCAACAAAAATGAAACAACTTGATGAAACTATATTATATTTTGTTTCAATATTCCTCTTTACTTAAATAATAAGCAGCTAATCTAATGAATGTCAACACTATTCACCCAGATTTTTACTTGCACGGTGCACTGGTCAGTTAACTCAGTGTGTAAACCTCCAGACCCTGACAGAACCAGCCACAGGACAGTTAAGGCACCACAGAGACAAACACTATCTGCAACTGAACTTATTGCCAATAATGAACACCACCCTTTTTGTCCCAATCCCAACAAATTAACTACAAATAAACAGTAATTTTTGTCCCTACAAATGATCTACAGATACAGAACACACTCTTGTATGTCCCTACAAATATACTCACAATGAATACAACAAATACTGAACACAATGTTATGTCCCTACAAATGAACTTACAATCAATACAACAAATACAGAACATGATCCTTTACATCAGAAGTAACAAAACTATTTAAGCTGAATAAAAATGGCAGCAAAGAAAGGAAAGGTGTGGTATAATGATAAATAATGCCCAACAACAGCATTACGGAACAAAGGAACAACCTCTGCCATTATGACTTCTTTTGATGTTCCCTGCCTCCATGAATCACACCAGCTTATCACCTGTGATCTTGGGCCATGCCCTGTGTTGTGTGCAGCTGTCCCCAACTCCATGCCAGCATCACCAGGCATGGCATGTAGCTGTGGTCACAAACCACACCCATTAACACACACAGCACATCTGACAGCATTCACTCCGCTGAGGACTCAAGCTGTCAAACTGCAGTCATCCCACTGGTGATGAAAGATGCTGGCTGTAAGACAGAACCACTGTTCTCCAATCCACCCACCTGACCTGACCTCCCACCTGACCTGTCCTGAAACCTCCCACCCCACCTGACGCCTGACAACCCACCTGACCTCTCACCACCCATGCCACCTCTTACCACACTACCTGATCTCTCACCACCCACACAATCTGACCACCGATCACCCACACCACTTGACCACCTAACCTCTGCCCACCCATCTGAACTTTGACCACCCAACTGACATTCGACCACCCACACCACCTGACACCTCAAGTGCCCATATCATGCAGAAAGCAATGAATAATGAAGTCTTATCTCCGGCACATAAGGGTTTCAGGCCGCTGTTGTGGTCAGGTGACAATGACCACAGAAAACGGCACGCCTCTTCATGGAGCAAGCTGCTGACCGCCTCCCCTCCCCACATCCTGCCACTGATGACTCCAGGCTGCTGTTGCTGTTTGCCCCCCCCCCCCCCCCCCAACACAAACAGGGTTAGGGTTGTGTCAGTGATGATGGCAAAGTCACCTTCAGGCAAATCTTTCTTCAAAGTGAGGGCCACACCCTGACATGATCAAGTTATCACTCACTGAAGTATGGATTTTTTTTTTTTTTTTTTTTAAACAGAAAAGAAAGGGGTCAATGTGTACACTATTTGTAGAGACCCTGGTGTTTACATACAACAGACTGACCTTGAATACAGTGAACAATTCTCCAGTGCGGCTCCCCAGTGACTCTTTAAAAGAGTGAAGGGTGAAGAAGAAGAAACGTGTACTGTATATTATGTGAAATGCGAGCAGGATACAGGATATCTGAAGATTTTCTAATCATTAATTAGTGAATGAAAGCTAACCATGAGAAAAGAGGACAATGATGTAGAGTATGTACAGTGACATAAGAGTCAACATCCAGCTGGAGAGAAGGGCATTACAGGAATCAGGATGTGCGACAGGTTCACACTGTAAGATGGACAGAGACACAATGCAGCAGATGACACAGCCACACATACATTGCAAGGCATGGAAACAGGGGGCGATGTTATTGCCATCATGGAAACAGAGGGCGATATTACTGCCAGGATGGAAACGGAGTGGGAGGTTAATTATAGCCACAGTGACACCTGTCAAAACTACCAGGGATACACCACTTGACTGCTTAAGAAACCCAGAAAGATTTGCCTGTGGAGGTGAACTGTTGCCATTCATCCAAACTGCCCTGAGGGGCACAGTGACAGGACCAGCACTGGAGTGACCAACAGCCTGCTGGGGCATCACCAGGGTCAACAGATGTTCAACATGGGGGGTCACAGAGGTCGGCAGCTGTTTGACATGGGGGTTCACAAGGGTCGGCAGCATTTGTCTGAAGTAGCCAACCGACAGGGGTCCAGCAAAGTCCAATGTGAAGGTCTCCTGTGAGAGGACCAGCGGGGGATACTGATGTCTGCTTCCATCACACAGCAGGGGGCCTGACACACCAGAGTGGGATGGCGTGTCTGAGGTGTGTGACACACTAGGATGGGAGTGTGTGTCAGCGTCCGTTTCCGTGCCTGCTCCAGCCCTGGCCAGCACAAGCACTGCTCTCTGTACCACCACTGGGACAACCTCAGTCTTCTAAAAAGAAGAAGTTCCCTGATTTCTTCTGCTCTGTGTCCTGCACACACACGTTTCAAGTTTTAATTATCCTTTCACTCTTATTGGAGTATGCAGGATTACTACAAAATAATGTTTTCATGCCCAGAACAAAGATATTTCTAAATGCACAACAATGTCACATAAAGTTGGGAAAACGCAAATGTCTTTTAACTCCAAAAGTGTAGCTAGGCAACATTTGCAAATCTAATCATCTTTCTTACAGCTAAAATGACATTTTTTCCTCCTTTGATCATATTACAAAAATTAAAAACCGATTTTGGAGACAAATATTTTTTTTAGAAACATATCTATTTAGCAATTGATCATAATTGAGACATTCCATTATAAAATGGAACTCATCCCCAATCACAGACATGTAACAAGCCTTACAAAGCCGCAACTCGCATGGTATTCCTTTTTGTCTCCTTGTTTATTTCCAGCTTATGATTACTACTTCGAAATTTGGAGAAGCTGATAACGTAATTATCAGGCATTTGACTTACATGTTTTTCTCTACCAAATCCACTTCTGAAATTTCAATAAAACAATGAAAGTCAGGTAAATGGAATCATGTTCACTTGTCTGTTTGCCTGAAAACCTCCCAAGTCTGTTTCTCTGTCAGTTCAATACCTATGCCTCCCCAGTTCTTCCAATTCCATCTCGGCTAATCCTATTCCCAAAACATTTCTAATTCCATTGGTTCATCCTATTCCCAACATATTTTAAATTCCACTGGTTCAACCTATTCCCTAAACATTTTTATTTCCGTCGATTCATATATTTCTGTCATGTCTGTAAAAACTCAACCTCCCCACAAATTGAACAGAATCATTAGTGTCTATAACTACTCAAGATGGAAAAATAGTCCTTCCCCACAAGGAACTTGACAGAATCATTACAGTAAATAACCTCAAAAGGTGTGCAAACACTCCCTCCCCACAAAGAACTGGACAGAATCATTACAACAGTGCAAGCCTCATGTTCGGGAAAATTCTCTCAGCATCATATGTCTGTGGTCATGTCTAATCACTGGCTTGCACTGATGACCCATCCAGCTGTTCATAGCCTGCCCACAACTGTCCTGCCCTGGTCTTCCTGCAGTCTGTGGTCAGTCCTAGTGTCAGTCATCCTTACGTGATGACAGTGTCTGCTGACAGCTGTCCAGGACTCACCTTGACAGAGTTCAGCTTGTTAATGCGAGGTCTGAAGTTGTTGGGGTCACGACGGAAGGTGATGTCCAAGGACTCCAGGAACTGGTTCATGCCATTCAGCAGTGACCTGGGCCTGAACATACACATTCATGACATATTATGCCATTCAGCAACGACACATACATCTTTATTTCATGTCATTCAGCACTGACACACACACATCCCACTTTCAGCTGAAATTGTTCTAGTGTTCCCAAACCACAGCCTGATTCACCAACTGTTTACCAGAGGAACAAGATAAAGGGGCATCAGGGGTCTGAACAGAACATACTAAATGCTATTGCCATGGGGTGTGGAGTGTTCTGCATCAATTCTGAAGCAAGAAATACTTTTTTATCAAAGCATGAAAACCATTCCAGATTACTTACTTGTCAAACTGAAAGTTGTGTTCTGGGATATTTCCACAAAAGACATGTAACTTTATAATATCCAGAAAAATGTTACAGTAATATCTATCACCATTTCAGCCATTTCTGATCTCTGTTGTGACTTTCCACCTTGGATACTTCACAACAAAAGCCTAGAATGCTTCTTGAACACTGCTCAAAGGAACATGATGGCATTCCAAACGGTCAACGGAGAGGGGATATTTTCAGTTGTAAGGTGCACTGATAAATGATGAAATTGTAAAAATCAAAATTAAAAAGAAAAAAAAAAGGATTCATTGCACACAGATGTGTAAAACTGCATCAACTGATTCAAACCTTTTTCTCACATCCAAAAACCCAAGTTTCTGTCATACACTTCCTACCACTGCCAAGTACAACTGTGCAAGCCTCATGTTCGGGAAAATTCTCTCAACATCATGTGTCTGTGGTCATGTCTAATCACTGGCTTGCACTGATGACCCATTAAAACACTTGCTGTAAACCCCAAACTGGAGTCTCAGTCCTGTCCAGAACTGAACAGAATCATTACAATCTGTTTAACACAAGATGTACTTAGCTCCCTCCCCACAAAGAACTGAACAGATTCATTGTCTTTTATTACCCAAGGTGTATAAACACACCTTCCCCACAAACAACTGATCAGTCATTACAGTCTTTTACCACAGAAGAAGGTGTTTAACACACCTCTCCCACAAAGGACTTCACAGAATCATTGCAGTCTATTACAATACAAGGTGTACAAATATCGACTCCCCATAAAGAAGTTAACAGAATCATTACAGTCTATAGCCAAACAAAGTATATAAACCCTCCCTCCCTACAAAAAAAAATGAACAGAATCATTACAGTCCATTTCCACAGGTGTACAAAACAATCTCTCCTTCCATGCCAAGTATAGCAAAGCAAGCCTCATGTTCGGGAAAATTCTCTCAACATCATGTGTCTGTGGCAATGTCTAATCACTGGCTTGCACTGACGAACCACCAAAACAAACTCCCATTGGCCGATACGTATGTTAACACTATGCCACAGGCCAAGTATCCTCCTTTTACACCAATTCAATCTCACTGATCGATTGGTTTTTGTTTTGTTTTTAATCATTGATGATCATTCTTAATCACAATCTGATTTTAGTTACTTGAATATAGTGCTTTCATGAGCATTGCACTGTCAAGTTGAAAGCTGTGTGCATGACTGGTGTCGTGTGTCAAGGTGAAAGGTGTGTGCATGACGAGTGTTGCACTGTGAAGGTCAAAGTTGTGTGCATGATGAGTGCTGCACTGTGCAGGTGGAAAGGTCTGTGACGACTCACGAGTTGGCCTTGGTGTTGATAGATGGCTCCCCCTCAAAGACCACCACACGGTCAGCCAGGTAGGTGGCCATGATGAAGTCGTGCTCCACAATGAAGGCAGTCTTCTTGGCATGCAGAACAAACCTGCACATGCACATACAATATTTAGCACTAGTCTACCAATCAGTTCACCACAGGGCAGAGGAGGATGTGACCAGGTCAGAACTCTTGCTTTTCCACAGTTTTTATTTCAAATGATTTTATTTTTCACAATAACAATGCCAGTCTGATCACTGTGCTTTTCACCAGACACCAAAAGTAATGTCTAAAGGGGCACAATGTCTCCCCCACTCTACATCCCTCCAGAAAAAGAAGTGTTGCTAATCTTTCCTCCTAATACTGCACAGAAATTCTTTTATAGTCAAAATGTGCAGTCCTTGGCTGTCCTCAGAAACAAAGTGTGGTGATGTCTGTCTCTCCCCATGAAGGAATCAGAGTGGTGCATGACAGAGTCTCATCACAGGACAGGACAAGCCATTGTAGACCTATATCATTCTGAAAAACAACACTGCTCAACAACTACTCACACCCCTCCAGTGCTTCCACACACTCCCCTCCCTCCTTCATAATTTTTTTAATCCACAAAAACCTCCCTCCCATAACAAAATCATTCACAAAGAAACTGCTCATTGTTATCTGTTACAAAAGATAAAGAGCATCTTCACTCAATGCTGCCACCTTTCAACAGTCTACATCAAGTATTATGGTGTATGAAACCAAGAATACACAAGACATGAACTGTCCAGTATTAACTGTAACAAAAAACACAGCATCTTCACTCAGTGCTGCCATCTTTCAAAAGTCCTACATCAAGAACCAACATGCACTGAACCATGAATGAAGCAAGATATGAACTACCAAGTGTTTACTGTAACAAAAGATACTGAATACCTTTAACCAGTGCTGCCATCATTCAATGGTCCAACAATAATAATCATGATGTATCAAAACCATGAATGATGCAAAACAACTCCCTATCACGTACAAGGATGCCAGAAGCTGAAGCATTGCCAGCTAAAAACAGACAAGACTATTGGGGAATGAGGCAGACATTCTGTCTTCACAGTTTCCTAGAATGGTCCATCAGCCACGCATTGCCATGTGGTGATCGCCCAAACAACCTTTCCCTTCTACATGTCTGGCTGACTGTATTCTGGAGGTTCACACACACACATTCAGGGATGGGGTGCCAATCTTTCCCAATATTCCATAGAAATTCTTTTAAAGTCAAAATGTGCAGTCCTTGGCTGTCCTCAGAAACAAAGTGTGGTGATGTCTGTCTCTCCTCATGAAAGAATCAGAGTGGTGCATGACAGAGTCTCATCACAGGACAGGCCAAGCCACTGTGGACATATATCCTTCCTCTGAAAAACTACACTGCTGAACTACTACCCCCCCCCCCCCCCACGCCCCAGTGCTTCCACACACTCCCCACCTCTTTCATAAAAAAAGATATGTAAATCTACAAAAAAATCTCCCTCCCAAAACAAAATCATTCACCAAGAAACTGCCCAGTGTTAACTGTTACAAAAGATACAGTGCATCTTTACTCAGTGCTGCCACCTTTCAACAGTCTGCATCATTATGGTGTATCAAACCAAGAATACACAAGACATGAACTGTCTAGTATGAAGTTAACAAAAAAACACTATCATCTTTACTCAGTGCTGCCATCTTTCAACAGTCCTACATCAAGTATCACCATGCATTAAACCATGAATGAAGCACGACAGAAATTCTTTCAAATCAAAATAACAGTCCATGGCTGTCCTCAGAAACAAAGTGTGGTGATGTCGGTCCCTCCTCATAAAGGAATCAGAGTGGTGCATGACAGAGTCTCATCACAGGACAAGACAAGCCATTGTGGACCTATATCTTTCCTCTGAAAAACTACACTGCTCAACAACCCACCACCCCTCCAGTATAAAAAAAAAAAATATATATATATATATATATAATTAACAAATAGTAAAGAGTGGTAACTCTCTCCATTACACAAGGTACACAACTTCAAGTCAGTGATGCTTACGCTACCGATTCAGCTAGCACACAGGTAAATAAAAGGTACACTGGAACAAACCCAGACACTCCCTCAAAAATATATATAAATAAAGATAACAGATAAACTCCCTCCCTCCTAAAACAAAACCCTTCACCATCATCACCATCTCTTTCCCTTTATAAAACTAAAAGGTACACTGGAACAAACCCAGACACTCCCTCAAAAATATATATAAATAAAGATAACAGATAAACTCCCTCCCTCCTAAAACAAAACCCTTCACCATCATCACCATCTCTTTCCCTTTATAAAACACTGACCTTTTGATGACCTTGGCAGCGTGCAGACGCTGCTCAGAGTCCAGGTAAGCAGAGGGTTCATCAATGAGGTAGACATCTGCTGGCTTCCCAAGACACAGGGTCAAAGCCACACGCTGCAGTTCTCCTCCAGACAGGTTCTGAACCTGGCGTGCACAGACACAGCTTGGTATAGACACAATTTTTCCCTACAAACACACAGGTAATACGCAGCAAGCTTTCCCCATCAAACACAAGAAATACACAGCAAGCTTTCCCATCAAACAGAAGAAATACACAGCAAGCATTCCCGACAAACACAGGAAATACACAGCAAGCTTTCCCCAACAAACACAAGAAATACACAGCAAGCATTCCCAACAAACACAGGAAATACACAGCAAGCTTTCCCAACAAACACAGGAAATACACAGCAAGCTTTCCCAACCAACACAAAAAAATACACTGCCAGTTTTGTATATGTTTTTCTTTTTATCACAACTGATTTCTCTGTGTTAAATTCGGGATGCTCACCCAAAGGAGAGCACGTTGCTACACTACAGCGCCACCCATATTTTTTCTTTTTTTCCTGCATGCAGTTTTATATGTTTTTCCTATCGAAAGGAAATGGTGTTATTTCCCCCAAGGGATTGTGGCACATTCCATTGGTGCAACTGTGGGTATGGGTAAAGAGACAGGAGGTCGACTTGTGCACTGCTGACTGGCAGGGCCGAGAAAACGCGGATCACGTCGAGGGCATTTGCGGATCGATAAAAATGGCATAAAGGCAGCACTAGTGAGTCACAGTTAAGTATGTGTAATTAAAGCTGATTTTTCTACAGAATTTTGCCAGGAACAACCCTTTGGTTGCCGTGGGTTCTTTAACGTGTGCTAAGTGCATCTCAACCGAATGACTAGCACCCAGACCACCACTGAAGGTCTTATGTATGGGGAGAAAATATCGGCGACTGAGCCGCGATTCAAACCAGCGCGCTAAGTTTCTCTCGCTTCCTAGGCAGTCACGATACCTCTGGGCCATCACTCCCACTACAGACAGGAAATAATACACACCAAGTCTTCCTCTCACTCAAACGCACATCTAGTAATATTCTCTGACGCAAAATAGCTCAGGAAATACAATGCCAGTTTCCCCCACAAAAACATGTAGTGACATTCTCTGATGCAAAATAGCTCAAGAAATACACAGCAGATTTTTCCCACAAACACATTTGGTGACGTTCTCCGATGCAAAATATCTAAGGAAATACCTATCAGATTTTCCCCCAAAACACACATGCAGTGACATTTGCTGACACAAAGTAGCTCATGAAAGCTAGAGTTTTCCTTAGAAACAAAAAGGAAATATGCAGCAAGTTTCCCCTATAAAAACACATGTAGTAACATTCTGACACAAAGCAGCTCGGGATATATATATTACAAGTTTTCCCCACAAACACATGTAGTGACAGTCTCTGACACAAAATAGCTCGGAAAAAAACATACATATTTCCATCATAAGGAGAGGAAATCACAAAGCCACTGACTTCTTGGTCCATGATGTTTTCAATCTGCAGAGGCTTGACCACATCAGTGACAAACTGGGGATGTATGTAAGCGTCACGGATCCTCTCGTGCAGTAACTGGCGCACTGTGCCCTGGTGTTTGGGGCTGATCTTCTGGGGCTTGTAGCTGACGTTCAGCACTGGTGTGGGGCCTGCACATACATCCTGTGGTTAACTATGTTATATAAAACTGTATGGTCACACATTACCCTACAGCCCCTTGTCAGTTAAAAAAAAAAAAAAAAAAAAAAAGGAACACACCTCCTGTTAGTATTACTCCAGCCCCATGTCAGTAGGTAGGACCACAGGCCTAGCTGGCCGAGAAAGTGTGACCAAAACTGACAAAATTGCTGATTTTTCCATCGTAATTTTACAATGAAAAACATTTAATAATTAAAAAAATAATGTCAATCAAAAGTTTGACTCTTCAGCTTCCCATTTCTTGTGTTGATTTGCTTGAAAGAATGATATATGAAAAGTTATGGAGCGTTAAACATGATAGCAAAAAGTCGAATCGCAACGCTCCCGGCGCCTCACACCGCCTAAGGCCAGCAGGTCGAAGTCTGCACATGTTCTGTTCACTCTCCATTCGCCAGTCAGGTAACTCGGTCAACCTATCAATAATGCATACCACTGGAAAGACGAAACCACGCGCTAACCAATGGTGCAAGGAAAATTTTGATGTTTCAATCATTCGGTGTAATTTGAGTTAGAAAAATGTCCAAATTTTCAGAACACCATAAAAAATCTCCCCGACATCGTACAAAAAACTACTAAACATCACTGGAAAGCTCATTTTTTCATGAACTCAAACCTACATTCCGTTTATCGCCGAGTTTTGCCTATGATGCAAGATTCTAATTTGCATACAACAACCCCATCAGGTCACTTCCACTGTCTTCACTCACGAAGGCGGACACAGTTGAGCATACGACGAAGCACATGTAGGCACAAACAATGGGGGAGATTTATGATATTTACAGCAAGATCAACGCATATCTCGGTAAGATCAACAGATTTCTCATTTAGTGATGATGTTTGATGATAATATATATCATTACGATTGTATGCGGCTTAGGAAAGGGGGGTTTTCAGTCACTTGCTTGGCCTCATTTCCAAACGAAGGCGCCATGAAATTGGGTCAGTGCGGTACATCCGATTTTCAAAGATTGCTTGACAATATTCATTCCTAATACTTAAACATCCTGGTAGTTCCACTCATTAGATATTTATATGATTGCTGGATTACTTTTCTGGACTACGTTAGACTTCTTTTGGTTTGTATTCATTGAGAAAACAATGAAAAAAACACAAACACACACACACACTGCACACAGAAAACCTGACCACTGAAATGAAAATTAAATGACAAAGAAAATAAGGAGACCTGAAAAAGGTAAAAAGAAATTAATAATGATCATGATAAAAAATGATATTAAACAAATACATAAATGAATATATAAAAGAGAACTTCACACACACACACACACACATTTGCTCAAATGCTTGTGTTGTAAAAATCCATGTGCACACACACAAATATAAAAGGCATTTTGAATTAAAATTTTTAAGTCATGATTATAAAGTCAGTCATAAAAAGTCATTGGTAAAGCACATGGACATCCCACTTTTTTCCTTTTCTTTTTTTTCTTTCTTTCTTTCTTTCTTTTTTTTTTTTTTTTTTACTTAGATGATGATGACATTCTGGAGAGGATGGAATCAAATCTGGTCCCATCAGGAAGAGGACATCCTATGAAGCTGCCAGACCTTTAGCCCACCAACAGAGTGTTGCTGCAGGGACTTTGCTCAAGATTCCACTGACACCAGCGCAAAGGACATACAGCCTGGACACTTCACACAGCAAGGAGAAAAAGTGGCTGTTTTTTTATAATGACAAATTTTACGTTGGGGAAGTCCTTGAATAGCCACAATAGCATTCATGACCAGCTGGGGAGACAAGAATGCATTCAAATGGCCAGATACAGTTGATTGTGATCCAAATTATTAAAAATTTGTCTTGGCCTGGAACTTGGGACATGTTCAGCACCAATGGGAGAACAAGGTGTGTGAAGGAGTTTGATGTAGTTGTCGAGAAATCCAGGAAGTGGAAGTCAGCATAAGTTTCTTTTTAATATATTTAGGTATATTTCAGACATATATGCAACTGTTACTCATAACAGGTGAGAAGGTTCATGAAATAGTGAAATTTTACATCAAGTTGGTGTATTTGGGAAAGAAAGGCAAGAGCTGGAGAGAGAGTCTGGTGGCAGGGTTGGGTAGGGTAGTGAGAATAATTCAATTTGTCAGAAACAATGCATGACATTACTTTGTATGCATGATAGTTGGTTAAGTCAGATACATCTCTGTTGGCCAATTAGAAGTGGAGATGCAATGATATGCCTGTGGTGTGATTTTGTGTAACACTCGAGCACTGACTTTCACTTCACAAATTGCAGTTATAAGTCTACACTTTTTGTTTGTGAAGATTGTAGTTCTTGCAAAAAAAAAAAAAAAAAATCAAGAAACTCTAAGTAGTGAGTTATGCGTCTGAAAGAATTTTCAGGCACATTTGGAAATTTCCTAGACTTTGGCAGGGGTGTAAAATTGGCTTTTTGTCTCATTTTGCGTGTGATTTTGACACATTTTAGGTGATATTGCTGATGAATAAAAATGATTTGGATTGTTATACACTCAATGTTTTTGTCTTTTCTGTTTGACAGTAATATGAAAATGATGTAAAATCAGTCCAAGCATTGTCAGATACATAGCGTGGACACATGGCATGTCTAAAAATCCATTTGTATCGCAAAATGATGCAACACGCACATATACAAAATATTCAAACTGGGGTATCTCAGAAAACTATTGGAGATACTGATAAGAAATTTTGCATGTGTTCTTTCCTTATTGCCTTCAATATGAGATAAGCAATAGCCAATTATATTTCAAATGAAAAAAATGAGTGGTCTTACCTAATGTCAGTAAAAAGAGAAAATACCTATGACCTTGCTATAACAAAAACATATTAAAAAAAAGAGAAAAAAAAGAGAATATATCCTATTTCCCTGTCAAGACATGTCAGTAAAAAAAGGAATATGTCCTATTACCCTGACATAACTACAGCCCCATATCAGTGAAAAGAGAACATACCTATTACCTTGCTATAACAGACATGTCAGTAAAAAAAAAAGGAAAATACTTCCCATTTCCCTGTCATAAAAGCCCCATGTCAGTAAAAAAACAAAACAAAAACGTAAATATACCTATTACCCTGTCATAACTACATCAGTAAAACGGGAATATACCTCCACTTACCATGTTGTAACAAAAGTCCCATGTCTGTAAAAAGGGAATATATCTCCTATTATCCTGTCCCTAAATACAGCCCTGTGTCAGAAAGAAGCTTGACTGATCTACACCAAACCCGTTTTCGTGTGCAGCCCCCCTCAAGTTTTTTGGGTTTTTTCTTATATCCCCACAAAGTGATTGGATATAATTTTGTTTCTTCAAATGGCAATGCAGGGAAAGCTCATACATGTATGATCTTCAAAGTCTGTTCCAGAATGTGAACAGCAATAATGTTTAATCATTGACTTTCCCACAATGCCCAAACCATGTTCGTTTTCATTTCTTTTCTTTAACAAACAAAAAGGTTCAAATCTCATTTATCTCAGTCATCAGCGGCACATAGAAATGATGTGCTCACAATCAGTCAGCAAGGACTGCACCCAGTGACAAAGACACTGACCAAATACCTCCCACTGACAACCTTCCACTGACAATTGACACCATTCCCCAACAGTTTCAGAGCATCCATACTTCAAGTTCCTATCATCCCTTCTCATCTCCCCAAACATCACTCAAACAATTTAGTCAGAACAGCAATGGATTGTGCAATGCAGGGAAAGCTCATACATGTATGATCTTCAAAGTCTGTTCCAGAATGTGAACAGCAATAATGTTTAATCATTGACTTTCCCACAATGCCCAAACCATGTTCGTTTTCATTTCTTTTCTTTAACAAACAAAAAGGTTCAAATCTCATTTATCTCAGTCATCAGCGGCACATAGAATTTGATGTGCTCACAATCAGTCAGCAAGGACTGCACCCAGTGACAAAGACACTGACCAAATACCTCCCACTGACAACCTTCCACTGACAATTGACACCATTCCCCAACAGTTTCAGAATATCCATACTTCAAGTTCCTATCATCCCTTCTCATCTCCCCAAACATCACTCAAACAATTTAGTCAGAACAGCAACGGATTGTTTAGCATGGACAACAGATTCAATTACAGTAGGACTGTGCTGAAAGGTGGAACTACATCATGTCCTGCCCACCATGCTGTACATCATGTTACATGTGTGGAAATAAACAATGTGTCTGCATGTATACACTACCTAACATGTGGAAACAAACAAAATCTCAGCTAAGCGTCAGCTTCTACTGAAATGTGTATCTTCAAATGGTTATGCAGGAAAATCTCATACATCAGTCATCTTCAAAGTCTGTTCAAGAATGTGAACAGCAATAATGTTTAATCACTGACTTTCCCACAATGCCCAAACCATGTTTTCTTTTCCAAGAAAGAAAGAAAAAAGTTTGGAGTAATCCCATTTGGAGCAACAGGAGCCACTCAGAAATCTACTTATAGGTGTTCCAAGTTCATAATGTAAAACTTCTTTAGGAAGAGAGGAGATAAATCTAAAATATCTCAACCTGTGTGGCACTAACACTTCACTCCATCCAATGATGTGCTCACAACTGATCAGCACGGACTGCACCCAGTGACAAAGACACTGACTAAATACCTCCCAGTGACAACAATCCCCAACAGTTTCTGAGCACCCATACTTCCTACAGTTCCTACCATCCCTTACTGCCACTAAATAATATGGCCAGAACGGCAGCTGTTTAGGGCAGACAACAGATTTAATCACTGACAGCAGAAATGTGCCTGGTGGGAGGGGAGGGGTGTGTGTGGGGGAACAATCCAGGCCCTGCCCACCCTCTTGTGCATCATATTACATATATGGGGACAAACACTAAATCCAGATGTGGACACCATGTTACAAGTTTAGGAACACAGTGTCAGCTAAGTGTCAACTTCTACTGAGTATTGTGTCTTCAAATGACGATGCAGGAAAATCTCATACATGTGTTTTCTTCAAAGTCTGTTCAAGAATGTGAACAGCAAAATGTTTAATCACCGACTTTCCCGCAAATTCAATTAATAATCATCCTCACCATACGTGGAGTCTTATCACAAAGAAAAGTGATCATCACAACTTAAGGACCAATGTCACAGGTAAAGATGTTCACAAATGACTAATAATACATCTTACAAGTTATAAGGTTGATCATTTAAATCAAATCTGAAAATCAGAAAACTCACTAATCCCTTATCTAACAAACATCTGAAGACCAGATTTCCAGTATCTGCATCCCTGCATGACCAGATTTCCAGTATCTGCATCCCTGCAGATTTATATATATATATTTTTTTTTTTTTTAAGCAAACTAACAATCTCAACAGTGAGGTTTCACAAATTTCTTCTCGCCTTTTCTTGGGCCTTCAGACACAATCCATGAAGCCAGCTAGTACGACCTACACACATCAACCACTATATTCACAGTCCATGTATCCAGTCTGCATATAATTTGACATCATTGACAATGTAACACAGTGGTACACGATGTGAACCTACCTCCTTCGTCAGGCTCCAGTTTCCCAGCCAGCATTTTGATGAATGTGGTTTTACCAGTGCCATTCTCCCCCAGCATCACGATGATTTCAGAATCCGTGAATTCACCGGGATTCACAGTCAACCTGAACTTGCCTGCACACACACGCAAACCATCACTAACCCCAATCACTTCACTGCACGCACATATACAGACCATTACAGATTCTAGAATCATCAAAACAAAGAAGAATAAACAGTGTATACTTTATACAGTATTTGACTTTAACTCAACATACAAATTATATATACATATGTCTAAACATCTCACTTTCACTCCATATTCAATAATTCACTTGTACTTTAGCTCAACATAATATATAATTTTCACTTTCACTTTTTTCATGATCTTGGGGTACTGACAATGTGCTGACTCACCCATTTGTTTCATCATCCGAGGGTACTCATAGCGACACATTCTCTTCACTTCCTCCTCCAGGGCTGTTTCAGCCACCTTGAAGGTCAAGGCTGTCTCGCGGAATCGCAGATTCTCGGTGGGCACAAAGCCATCCAAGAAGATGTTGATTCCTGAAACAGACAACAAACACAACACACATCAGTGAAAACAAATCCTTGGATCATGCTAACAACGGTCAACTCTTCAGGTGTAAACTGTAGCATGACCATTACATCAAAATCTAATCAACAGCAATTTTCATTCCATTTTTTTTTGGGGGGGGGGTATAGTTCGAACAGTTTTGACTGTTGTTCATAAAATCTGGATTGTATAGAAAGGATGAGTTTGCATTATACTCCATGTTTGGTGATACATATACTTAACATGTCAAACAGATGCAAACTAGGCTTATCGGTTTGCTCTGCTTGGCCAAATTTCGCATGGCTAACAGTTGTACAGAATATGCATTTTAGGGTGCAATATATTATCTGCCCATTGATAACTTCAGTGTGGTGCTGTGGTAGTCAGTGATTATCTGCCCACTGTGCACAGTTCAGTGTGGAGATGGGGCTGGTGTGCCCAGTGATCAGTGTAGTGGTGTGAAGTCAATGTATAGTGAATACAGACCTTCCCTGACGCTGAAGGGCATGGTGACGACACCGTAGGCCCCAGGCACCCCATACAGACAGCAGATGAAGTCAGACAGATAGTCCAACACTGACAGATCATGCTCCACCACAATGATGTAGTTGTCAGGACGGATCAGACTGCGGATCATCTGGGCAGCACGCAGACGTTGCTTCACGTCCAGGTAAGAGGACGGCTCATCAAACATGAATCTGGACAATACAATGACAGCTCATCATTTTTAATCTGGACAATTCGACACCTCAAACAATCTGGACAATACAACCATGCCTTATCAAACATGAACCTGGACAATACAACAGCTCATCCAACATGAGCCTGGACAATATATCTCAAATATGAATCTAACAATAAAACTGCATTAAAACATGAATCTGGACAATACATCAGCTCATCAAACATGAATATGGACAATACATCAGCTCATCAAACATAAATCTGGACAATATGACTACAGCTAATCATACACAATTCTGGAAAATACAATGGTCACCAAACAAGCTGGACAATACAACAACAGCTCATCTAATATCAATCTGAATAAAACAGCTAATCAAACATGAATCTGAAAAGAGGGTAGGGATAGAGCGCTTCTTTTAATATACAACCATCCTGGACACAGAACAGAAGACACAACTATCCAGAACGGGTCAGGTACACATGCCCCTAAGTATAATTTGGCACGAGGGCAAAAGGCTTCTTTCAAAGTCATTGCATTTCAGAGCTTGCCTTGTGCAATGTAGTATCTTTCTCTCTCTTTTTTTTTTTTAATAACACAAATACTTTAAAAAATAATAAATGAAAGAAATACAGGCAATATTTCAAAGTGGAAGTATAAAATAAAAACTTACATGTCAGCCTTCTGAATACAGACAATAGCGATGGCAAATCTCTGCAGCTCTCCTCCAGACAGGTCTTCCACATTTGTGCCCTTCACATTCATCAAGTCTGTAATAGAAAGCACAAATGTCTCACTCCACACGTCCTCAATATCCACATGCCCATGTCTGTAATGTAATGAAGACATGGAGCCACACAAACCCTTGACATTCACACATCTAGGAAGTCCAATGGAATGATGACATGGGAGTCACACCACATTCTCCATGTTCACATTTATAAAGTGTATAATGTAATGAAGACATGGAGTCATGCCACACATTCTCTCATATTCACACATACATCATGTCTGTAAGGTAATTAAAACATGAAGTCAAACCACACATCTTCTACATTCACATACTCATTATGTCTGATATGTAAAGAAGACACGGAGTCACACCACACATACTCTATGTTCATAGATTCATCAGGTCTGTAAGGATGACATGGAGTTACACACTATATTATCAATGTTATACACTCATCATGTCTAATATAAGAAAGACAGTCACACCATACACCTATGCTCATTCACCAGACCTGCCAATTGTTCTGTGTGGGATGCAACAGTCTGCAGTCAGTGTATTTGATTGTACATTCAGCGCAATCAGTCAGTGCCAGTGTGTCAAAATCACTGTGTGTTGTTGTAATCAATCCCTGTTCATATCCTGATATAGTGTAATCAGGCCACATACCCAGCTGCTCACAGACAGCATGCTGGTTCTTCAGCTCGTCCTTCTTGTCCAGCAATACCTGCACTGAGCCCTGAAACACAAAGCACATTATTCATACTTCCCATGTCACTGTAACACACATCCCACATCACTGTAAAAACAGTCTTCATGACTGCATGTCACTAACACATTGTTTACACATCCCATGTCACTGTCACAACACACTGTTCACAGCTCTATGTCACTTTGAGGACCAGACAAGAAATCTAACATTATGATAACCACAACAAAATTGTCTGACAAGACAAACCTTGACAGCCTTTGGAATCTGGTCCACATATTGTGGCTTGATCAGAGCTTTCAGGTCGTCTTCCAGAATCTTGGTGAAGAAATTCTGCAGCTCAGAGCCCCTGAAGTATGCCAGGATTTCTGTCCAGTCTGGGGGATCCTGAACATATACACACCCTGCTGTTACAGCTTCTCATTTTTTAACACCTCAAGCAATGTCATCAACAAATCACTTTCATTTATCAACGTACATACACACGCATTCTTGTCAAAGCATCTTTATTTCATAACACGTGAAGCAATGTCCACAAAACCTCCTTTTATCATTGTACATATACACCATATACCCTGTTGTTATAGCTCCTTGTTTAGTAACACCTGAAGCAATGTCCATAACACCTCTATCAGCATACACATTCATGCATTGTTGTCACAGCATCATTATTTCATCACACCCTGAGCAACGTCCACAACACCAATACTCAGTGTACATACACACACCCAGTTATAACTTCTCATATCGAAACACCTGAAGCTATGTTCAGAACACTATGCCACAATATATCAGTGTACATAACACACTCTGTTGTTACGAATTCCTTGACAACTAAAGCACCTCCCTGTATCAGGATTCCCACCAATCTGAAAGGATCTTCTATCCACACACTTCACACTTTCTCTGCTCTTCTACATTAATTATTTCCAAACATCTAAAGATTATCCATAATCAGACAACCACCACCATTACAAATACAACAAATTACACACACACAAATCTTGAAAAGCCAAAACCACTCACAGCAAATCTGCCAAGATTGGGTTTTTGTTTGCCGGCAAGGATTTTGAGGGCTGTGGATTTCCCAATGCCATTGGTGCCCACAAGACCCAGCACTTCTCCAGGACGAGGGGTAGGCAGCCTGGCAAACAGTAAACTGCTTTAGTGTCTCGTTTTAAGACTGTACATACTATGTCACTTAAGTACCTTCACTTTACAACACTGTAACACTGTACACAGTATGACACTTTGGTACCTTGCTTTATGACACTGCACACACCATGTCCTTTTGGTACCTCTCTTTATGACACTACATATTATGTGGCTATGGTACCTACCTTAACCCGGAGAGCGCGATGAGCCACGATCGTGGCTTTCCCGGTAAAGTGTGATGGGCCACGATCGTGGCTCTGTTTACATAAGGTCCGACTATACTCGGCAGCCTTCGTAAAACTGCCTCGTTCTGGTGTTACTGCCTCCCTGCTTGTGTTTGCACAAACTTCGACCAAGTTTATAAGTCCAGATCTTCGTATTTTTTGTAAACAATGAGTGACACTGAAGTTGACAAAGCTCAGGAAATGAGTGACCTTGTCACTAGTGATGATTCATTTGCTGACAGGGATTCTGGCTAAAACGGCTTTGTTATTTTGACACTTGGGCATGCTGGCTTGCTTGTTGTTCATTCAGTTTTGTGTGTCCAGCCACAAAAACTGGGGGGGTGGGTGATGGGGGTGGGGAGGGGTGGTAAAGTGGGTTAGGCATGGGTCTATTGCGATTTCTTGACCAAATCAAGCTAGAAAACTGGAAATTATTTTGATTTAAAGCATTCTTGCTGCTTTTGAAAGCAACATGAGCTAAAAGAAAACATTTATTTCTGTTTTTGCCTGTGATTGCATAAAGTATTGTAGATGTGCGCGTGCATGGCGTCGGTGGGCATGTCTCAAACAAATAATACAATGCTTATAATTCCATTGTTTCAGTTATATTCATATCATGATTCTGCAGCCAGAACATTTTCTGCACAGTTTAATGCCAATTTTGAGATTTTGACTCTGTAAAAGATGTGAAAATACCTATAAACATTGTGGTTGACGTTTTTGGAAAACAAGTGTGCAAAATTTGTTGTTTATATCCTGTGGAATATCTCCAACTACTTACAAGGTACAGTCTTTTTCTTACTTTTATCTGATTCTTCATTCACTCTACTTTCCAAAAATGTATAGGTTTACCTATTTATTCTTACTGATAAGCATACAAATGCCCCAAATCAGAGCACAGGTAGCGGAGGCAAACTATCCCTTTGTTTTAAGCATGATTTCTGTATGTTTTATTATATCCAGCACTTTGAGGGTTAAGACTTTTTATTAACAAAATCATCTCAATTAACATAGTGATATCCCATAACACTGACCTCCCTCAAGACTATATCACTTAGTACTGTGACACCACTTGGTGCTGTGACGCAACACTGACATCACTTAGCACTGTAACATCACTCAACACTGACATCACTTAGCACTGTGAAAAATTAAGACAGAGACCTAACTGAACACTGCATCACACTAACAATGACAAACATCACTTATGACTGTGACATCATTTAGCACTGTGAACTTACTCAATACTGTGACATCACATAGCACTGTGACATCACTGAATTAGTACTACCGAGACCCTAAGACCTCCAGGACAAGACACTGCCAGTCTGTGCAAAAAATACAGTCAGTCATCTCAAACTATCACTGGCCACAAATCTCATCATTTAAAGAAAAGCACCAAAACAAAATGTTGTGTACTATAACATCTGTATAGTATAGTCTACCCTATAGCTGTGTGTGCACATACAACAGCTGTATTAGCATGACAGGGCTAACTCAGGAAACTGCAGACTTCTGATTCTCTGAACAGATTTCACTGTACAGCTTTTTGCCAAGAAGTTCTAAAGGCAAAGCACTGTACTGTGGGAAGAAGAAATTCAGCATGGAAATGGTTTTCAATAGGCAATGTACTGTGAAAGGTGAAAACCTGTCAATGAAACAAACACTGGCTTCTTAACACAGCATACATAAGCAGGATAAAAGTCTTTTGCCAAATACCTGTGCAGCTTGAAAGAGTTGGCACTGTAGCGATGAGTAGTCTCCCTCTCCAAGTTGCTAGGGAGGTTAATGATGGAAATTGCCTCAAATGGACATTTCTGCAAGCAAGAATCATATTTTTCTATACACACTTGAAAATACTATACTGATAATACCTGCAGTGGTGCTGAAAAAATGTGGTAGTTATATGTTCTGTCCTTCAGGCATGAAAAGGAAATTTTCGATCTAAAATTACGTTTAAATAACATACTTACCGTGACCCAACTAGTGCAGACTCCGACAGGGGTCTGACATTCCTGTCCTGTGCAAACTACTATCCGCCTATGCAGAGAAAACGAAAGCAATACGGCCGATAACCTCCCGGAAGTAGGTAACCTCCCCTTTGTCCCGCTAGCTAGCGCCCTCTTTTTTGACGGCAATATGCCATCACCAGCGCAGCGAGCAGGGAGAACAGGAAGCGGGGAGGACGGCAGGGTCTTAAATTTGGGTCACGGTAAGTATGTTATTTAAACGTAATTTCAGATAGAAAATTTCCTTTTAATTACACATACTTAACCGCGACCCAACTAGTGCAGAATAGCGCGACAAGGTGGAGGGCTCGCCTGTTCTACTGTCTGTGTGCTGCAATGGCCTGTTGTGCAACTACCACAGAAGTGAAAAGGACCATGCTCTGACTTCATGTACTCTGGCTGAGGAGGCATCAAGTCTCAATCCTTCTGTTCTATCGCCAGTGCACTGCGATGGCCTGTTGTATGACCACTGCAGAGGCAACGCCTCTTGAGCCATCATCCCTAAAGTGATAGATGTCCCTCAAGTAGAATTCGATGAAGGTAGAGTGTACTGTGTCACCTAAGGATATTGGTACGGGCAAAGAAGACGAGGTCCGCAGCTGTACTGTGGGAAAGGTCTGTGGACCACAGCTGTGCTGATAAATGTAGCGCAAAGAAAATCGGGTTGGTGTGTTGAATCCACACTTTACTGACAGCCCTTCGAATCAAAGGGAAGGAAACACATACCCTATAGGGTTGTCTCACTTGAACGTGGATGAGCGTCAATGCAAGGAGGTGCACATGTGGTTTGATCTGATGATTCCATATCAGTTGTGGGCTGATAGTGGAAGTGGTATATGTGTTTAGAGGAAACTGTGGCACGAGACGAGGTAGGCCACCATGCTGGGCTTGCCTTAGGCGTGACAGCCAGATCTGTAGAGCTCCTCCATGAGAGGGCATGGAGGAAAGTAGCAGTAGATGTGTTGTACTAGCCATTTACATCAAATCACTGATCTGACATGCGTTTTCAGTATGGCCAACAGTAAAAGTGAGAGCTGTATTATCAGCGGTTTCTGAATTGCAAAGTGAAATTATTAGCAGCTTAGTCTTTCATGAAGGACTATGTCTCTCAGACAAGAAGTCAAATTGCACTGGGACTTAGTGTTAAGCCTTGAGGGCTAACTAGCCTTTGGGATCTGTCCCAATGGCGAGTCCAAAGGCCCTCTTGATCAAAGGACTGGGGATGCAACTTGGGCAAAACACTACTATAAATTGTATAATCAGATTCCAGCCCGAATAGTCAGGACAGCAGTTGCCTGCTCTGCTGATCTGATGGTCATTGTCGTACACGACTGATTATCGTATACTGGTCCCAGGAGGACACCAGTCAGCATGGGTAAATCAGGAAACAGCTGCTGTGTGCTTGAGGGATGAAGGTGTCCACCATGCAGGTTATGCTGAAATGTAAGGAAGCCGGAAGGAGTTGACAGGCTCTTGTAGTGCAACCATGTGTCTGAAAGACATGGTGCTTGCTTCCGAAGTGACAACAAAGTCATCCTCTGACAGGCCCTTGACTGAAGGCTGGGGCTCCATGATGGGATAGCCTGCCTAGGCTAGAAACCCCTGGAAGTGTCTCATTGGAAAGACAGTGCTTGAGAAGGAATGCCCATCTGTAACCACAACAGTGGGTGTGTGTTGAGGCTGAAAGGATCGGGCAGGGAAGACCAAGTGCAGAAAGTGCTTTCGAACGCCAATTGTTGGAGACATCGATGCTGGATCTCTGTTCAAGCAAGGTGATGGGGCGAACTAATGTGCTTGAATGCAGCATCTGCCTTGTCGGTATGAGTGGGCAGAAAGGTCCCTGTGGGTAATGAACGGTTTGTTGTGCTTTGTGAGACGAATCCGTCCTCGTCAATATGCCATTCTCCCGAGTGTAGAGGAAAACAATTATTAACCAGGCCTTCTGCTACTAGTGAGGAGTGGAAGAGATGGACTTAGGGTGATTGTCTCCTGCCCAGTGGGCAGTTTTTGGGCCCACTAAAACTTGGAAAGAATGAAGGGCATGTGTGTCCGGAGTGGCACCTCTAATTTGGACTGCCTCATCCCTCCTTGTACCAGGTCAGGGCATCTCTAGCCCTGTGGGTGATTGTTGTAGGCAAATGAGTTGGGTTGCCTTGTCCCTCCATGCACCAAGAGAGGGCATCCTTAGCCCTGTGGGTGAGAAGGGAGTGTGTGTGGGTCCCTAGGGACCAGCCACTACTGATATGTGAAGGAGCATACATTCAGGTGTGAATGAGGCAGTTTTGTCTGCGAGTGCAGTCGTCCTCCAAAAGCAAGATTGGGATGAATTTATGAAAATGAATACATATATGTGCAAAGGGATTATAAACTTCCATCAACTCAAGTGATGGTGTCAGGAATATGCTAATGACATGACAAGAGATCTAGTCACGAGAAATAAGCGGCTGTATAAGCAAATGTGTAGCGTGCACAGATATACCCAAGTAAATGGGTAAGTGTGCATAATCCGTAATGGGAAGGAATCTGTGTATGCACCTATATATAAGAGATGTACATACGCATATGAATAAAGTGCCAGAATGTAGACACAGAGATCTGGGCATGTGAATAGAATGACACAATTGCAAGTGTGTCTATATTGCTATGCAGAGAATCTCAATGAATAGATGTCAATGAATAGAGATAGAAATAAAATTGTACATGTTAATATGAAAGTCATATGAACCTATCCCGTAAGCGCACACGCGTGTATACCGAGGGATAAGTATACATCTATAAATGTAAATAGAAATCTGTATAAATGTAGCAAGATGTGGTATATATATGTATATATCTATCTATCTATCTATCTATCTATCTATCTATCTATATATATATATATACACACACACAATATTTTTATTTTTATTTTATCATCTTCTTTTTTTAAGAAATCAAAAAGAATAGAAGGGTTTCAAAATATTGTGATTTATTTCCTGTTATTGTGTATAACCAGAAGAGAATGGTAATAGGGATGGTTGACTGTGTGCAAGTGTGGGGGGGATGAAGAACCCCAAAGTTCAGTGGCCAATAGCCTGAGAAACAGCAAGAAAGGTGCAGTTGCTATGCAAAGTTGAGTAAAGTCCATGAATGGGCATCAGGACCCAATGAGAAACCAAAAGAAAACATCGTTGGTGGGCAGCACGGGGGGCAGGAGTGATGTGCTGTGTCCGCGAAAGTAACTACAGCTTCAACCGCCTAGGTTACAAATGTAGAGTTGCCTCCCTTGGCGCCGATAATCGTCAAAAAGGATGGTGTCTTTAGAGCACATATCCCCTGGTGTGACGTGTCCTCGCTGTAGAGGGAGGAGCGTCATGCTGCGTGTGAGAGACCGTGGTGCGATGCCACCGTAACCGACACAGGTGAAAACGGCCGCAAGGGGAATCATTATAATGTCCCTTAGTGCCGTGGGCATCCAAACCCGAATCGGTCGCCATCGGACGCGAGACGGTCAGGGCATGTGGCATGACGGCGCCGTAATCCAGTGTTAGGTGTCATGGACGAGGGGTGACAAGTCCATCGGCTTGCCATGGGATGTGCATCCCCCTGTAGCTGAACGGCGGTCCAACCTCGCGAATAGCTACTGCGAGAGGATCGACATTCAGCTGTTGTGTGTTGACGGATAAAGGGATAGACCAGATTGGCCCAAGCACTGCCGAGAGGCAGGATCAAGTTATTAAGAGGCACTCCAACATGGATGGGAAGCAGCAGCAATCGGCAGTGTGGCAGATGGGGTCATCACTGCATAGCCTGGTGGGACTGTGCACGCACCCGCACTGTAGGCGAGGAGCAGCGCCGGTGCAAGGGAAAAAAACTGCGGTGGTCACCGGCAAGGGTGTCGAAGCAGGGGTTGCCTCCCTTAGATCAGGCTATCGGAGGAGGGGCGTGCACATGTATGGGCGAGCGTGTCCCCCTAGTGGTCCACCTTCCTCCCTACACCAGGGGAGGGCATCCCTACGCACCTCGGTCACCAATGGATCCGAGACGGTCAAGGCATGCAGCGTGGGGGGTCGCGTGATCCGATGTCATGGCCGCCACCATGGACGCATCACACATAGGGCCCAGTCTAACATGCTGATCCAAAACAAGCTGCTTTCTTTTTTTTTTTGTGGTGTTGTTTCCCCAAAGGGATTGTGGCACATTCCATTGGTGCAACTGTGGGTATGGGTAATGAGATAGAGGAGGTCGACTCGTACACTGCCGACTGGCAGGGCTGAGAAAACGCGGATCGCGTCGAATGCGTTCACGGATCGATAAAAATGACATAATGGGAGAGGAAAAAGCCAACCTACAATAGGATGCTGCTTCAACTGACAATGTCACCTCTCAAGCTGATGTATAGGCTTTTACACTAAAGAAAACAAAACAGTTTTTCTATATGAAGACCTTTTCTTCATTATTTTGGAGAAGAGTTGTAGAAGATTTGGTTGAAAAATGATACATCCCATCGTATATTAAGATTCATGTCTCATTAAATTTTAGAATTTTGCTGCTCTTGACAGATGTATTTTCAATTTAAATGCAACATCAATGTAACTTTTATAACCAGCAGAATGTTACTATTTCAAGTAAAAATGACATCATTTATCAATATGCAAGATAAAAGTGCTATAATTTTCACACACAGAGACAACCCAACAGCACATAACATCCTGCTTTACAGAGGCCATCTCGCTCTTTGGACTGGAAGTCAGCCTGAAAAGATGCAAGTTTTCCATCAGCCCACACCTCAAAATACTATCTTCCTCACATCGCCATTTGTGAGACAGAAAGACAGCAGTCGACCAGTTCAGCTATCTGGGATGCACTACAACATCAGATGCCATACCAACAGATTTGAAAGAAAAACAGCACTTTTGGCAGACTGTTCAAGGCAGGACGATAAAATGAAAGATGACTGCTTCATAAAGTACAAATGGAGAAAGTTTATAAAAAAATGAAAAAATGTTGGTTATAATATAAAACTCACTTCTGATAAGATGTATTCAACATTTCAGACCATAGGTCCGTCTTCAAGGAATGTGTTAGCTGGAAATATTTCAAACTTGAATATTTCCACCACACTGCCTCCACACTTTCCTCAAAATCAGGTGGAGCAACTCTGTCACCAACACTAAATTCCATGAACAAGCAAGGTCACCAGCATAAGGCAATGCTGTTGAAGATACAACTGAACTGGACTGGGCATATCTCCAGGGTGGAGGATCACCGCCTGCCCAAGATTGATCTGCAAAGGTAACTCTCCACTGGCCATCATGACAGAGGGTCACCCAAAAAGACATTTAAGGACTCCTTAACCCCTAGGCTGCCTGCATGACGAGATAACTCGTCATGGCAAGCATGTATGCTTCGCTGCCACAATGACGAGATAACTCGTCATCGAAATATTCTGACTTTTCCCTGCTTTGCATTCAGTTCGTTGACAAAAATGCTGGTAGCTTTAGCTTGGGGAATCTTTCTGGATTCTATTCATAGCTAGAAACACCATCTGCGTCATAAGGCAGTCCTTTATTTGAACATTTTGGTTGGGTTACTGGCCGCAGTCTTTGCCTGGCTCCTCTCCTCGCTCGCTCAACAAAATGTCGGACTGACTCCGTGCTCAAGACATGCGCTCGTGGCGAACTAAATCAACCAAGATTACTTTCTTTAGCTCATGCTCAGAAAGAATTGGAGCATAAATTCGAAGGAGAAGACAGTGGTGAACATTTATAGGACGATTTGATAGAAAATAAAGGGAGCAATCAAGAGAGTGGCCAAGATACAACTATCAGTGAGTGATGCAGGCTGTTCAACTCTAGCAGACGACAGGTCACCGAATTTTTAGCAGGGCACCGTATGAGCTATTTTCTTGGCACTCAGCCAACGCGGTCTGATGAAGTGACGGTGTGAGAGGGGTGAAGAGGAGGGGGATGGAGACTGAGGGGGCGTGGCCTCACATCCATATTATCACTTGCAGAAGTCACAATACATCTATTTCTTTTTCAGTTTTTTTTATATTGTGGTTGTTCTAGTATGATATTGTGTGTGCAGATATCCATTTGTCCAGAAAATGATATTTTTGTGCAAATTACCAGACTAATGTTTGTAATGAACAAGTTGAAAATGTGACAAAAAACAAAACACTGATTTCAAAACAACAGCATGTCACTTAAAATGCATAAAATGGGAAAACATCATGTGTTTTGTATTCTTTATTCATTTCCCTTTCAGAAAATATATACTTTTATGGGTCTTTCTCCAATAACAAAGAGCACAGAATTTTTTGAAAATTTATACCCGTTTTTTGTGAAAAAACCCTGGCAAATAGATTTCACTTAAATCTTATTTTCCTGGCAGCGAAAGGGTTAAAGAAATCCCTCAGCACCTGTTGTCACAATGACCAGTGACAATGGTCCACTCTATCCATAGATCATACCACCTGGCAATACACCATCTGCCAAGCTGTCACCCCTTACGAGGACAAACGGATCCTGCCTGAAGGCAAAGAGAAGGAAAACCCATTACATCACAGAAGGCAGCCCAAGACACTTTCCCTCACCACCAGCTAGTCTGCAGCTGACATGGACCCTCTTCCTAATCCTTGATCACAAAAAAGTCATAAATCGCAAAATTAAAATTGTTGAAAGTTCTACCATTTCATGTCCTTCCCACAGTCAGTAGAACTGTATCAAAAGAACTTTTTTTTTTTTTTTTACTTTTAATTTAACTCTAGTGTTAACAGAGTATTTCCAAACATGACAAGTTGTCTCCCCAATCTCCCACTCCACAATATACCTTGTTTACACAGGTTTGCCATGTAAAACATGCTTGTGAATTAAACACCAACTAAAAAACATAACATGTAAATTACATATCCTGATCAATATCAATGGAGCTATAAAGCAATGTAAAATCCTAAGCAAAAACTGAAAAAATAAAATTAACATTTACAGTACCTTGGCACATATACCACATCCAATGCACAATTCCTCAGATATGAAGGCAATTTTGTCAGTAGGAGAAACCTCAATGCACAGTTTTCCTGAAAAAAAAAAATCACAGAGAACACAGCTAAAGTTATCAAAATTCTACTTCAAAATTCTTGAAACAACGCACAATATACATCAAAAAGCAAAGGAAAAAACCACCTCAACATAAACTTAAGTACATATTCATATACCAGTACCATACATACTGGTTAAACTATTGAGAAGCTCAGAACGAAGACACTGTGTTCAGCCAAAAGGATCATGTTTTTTTTTTGTTTTTTGTTGTTTTTTTGGCCAGATAATTATTTTTATTTCTTTTTATCACAACAGATTTCTCTGTGTGAAATTCAGGCTGCTCTCCCCAGGGAGAGTGCGTTGATACACTACAACACAACCTTTTTTTTTTTCTTTTTTTTTTTTGTATTTTTTCCTGCGGGCAGTTTTGTTTGTTTTTCTATGGAAGTGGATTTTTTTCAACAGAATTTTGCCAGAAACAACCCTTTTGTTGCTGTGGGTTCCTTAACATGCACTAAGTGCATGCTGCACACGGGACCTCAGTTTATCGTCTTATCTGAATGACTAGCGTCCAGACCACCACTCAAGGTCAAGTGGAGGGGGAGAAAATATCGGCGGCTGAGCCGTGATTCGAACCAGCGCGCTCAGATTCTCTCGCTTCCTAGGTGGACGCATTACCTCTAGGCCATTACTCTACTAAAACTTTAGACTAAAAATTAATACCCAAGGACAATTTTAGGGATAGAAACTGACACTTTCTAAAGCAAGAAAGTATATTCTTAAATTCAAAAAGATCTAAATTTAGATTTATAGATTCATCTAGGTACTATCTCAAAGTTGCTCAACTTTTTTTCTTCTCTTCTATTTCCACTCTCATAGGCTTTACAGAGGAGATAGAGAGGGAGCAAAACAGATTGAAATGATATTTAGACAAGTGAAAAACTAATCATTACCCATTCTAACAACAGGACAAAACTTCTTGCATTCTTGACGACATCGCTTTGGTTTGCACTTGTCATTGCTGACAATGGCGATACGAGTCAAGGCATCATTGGCATCATCCTTCTTGTCTTTTCTCTTCGACATGTTGAGTCTGCTTCACTCTCCTGAAATGAACAGAACATAAACTTCAATTCTGATTCATCAATAATGTGAAAATACATCAGTTCTCTCCTACAGACATGCAATGTGCAACTTGTATTCTGTGTATACCTAAGCATGTTGAAATCTGATATTACGTTCCAACAGGATAATGCTGCTAGGCCCAGTACCATAAAGGCCAAGTTTGGTACTCAGTACAACTGGAAATTAATGGAATCAACTTTTTTTTCCCCAAGTTATTCCATTACATGAGACATCATATTACCACTGCATCCCAACAAAGGGCTGTTAAAACTGGATTGTAACCAAACTGGGACGAAATGGAACCCTTCATTGCTAAAGGACCAAGACCAAATTATTCAAAGCTAGGACCAGAACTTGAAGTAAGCATTTTCCATTCTTAGACTGACTTTCTGAATTGTCAGGGTTGATCAACTGGTGATCCCAGGCTGTCAACTGCAAAAAAGAACTTGTATCACATTGTCTATGAGTAACAAAGCAGCTCAATAAAACTAAGTAACTTCTCATGTCTTACTTTTAAAATTCCTATGAAATACAGACTGGAAAAGAAGAAAAAGGGATTGGCAACAAAAGTATTACAGAGAAATGGGGAGGGCTTGAAAGCAAGCATCAAAAGACTTGGTTCATTCACCAAACTGCTTTTGTTTATTTCTAAGCAGTTTTGTACCTGTCATGTCGCAGCCATTACAGGTGAGAATGTTAATTTGTGAATGATTAAAGAAACATGATTTGTCATTGTCATCAACATTATAACTTACATGCTTGCATCAAATCACCTCATACCCTTCTAAATGTACCCCGAGATGTATATCTTGTAAACCACACTGCCCGATTTCAACTGCCATACTTCCTGATATGGCTGAAATCTGCTACCCACAAAGATATTCTTTTTAGATTGGTGGAAACCTGACCAAACATGACAAAGACAGGTTGGAAAAAGTCATTAGGAAAGCGGGTGGGGTGGTGGGTATAAGACAAGACACCTTTAGCGACATGCACAATAGAAAACTGACTGACAGACTAATAACAATTTTGACCGACGTAAGACACCCACTACATGATGACATTAATAGCAGAAGGTCAGACATAAGTGGTAGGTTTAGAGCTCCACGCGCAAGAACATCTCGATACATTAATTCATTTATTCCTACAGCCATTCGCGCACACAATCAAAACATCCTATACACTAAGTGAACGCTCCCACCCCCCAAGCCCCCTCGCCACAGCAACACCTGAACTTCACCAGCAGACGAGTGTATGGGAGCAGACATTATGCGTGCATGTGAGCGGGTGAGCACGGGCAAGCAAGCATTTGTGTGTGTGTGTGATCGGAAGTGATTTTTAAATATTTTCTTATTTTACTTGGATTTCATGTATCTTAATGTTAATGTTCTAATCTTATTGGCGTGACATATGTTATGTGCATGCATACGTTGTTTGTGTGTGTGTGTGTGTGTGTGTGCATTTTACTTATATATACGATTTATTCCCTTGATGTTTTTATTTATGTATTGTTGTACAATACCTTATGGTCTTAACGTGTGTGTGTGTGTGTGCATGTGTGTGCTGTGTGGGTGTGTGTGCGTGCGTGCGCGCATGTCATTTTTAGTAATCTTATACCCTTTTTTTTGTTGGATGTTTTCATTTGTTAATATTGTTGTGCAATACCCTATTGTCTTAACATGAGTATGTGTGTGTGTGTGTGTGGGGGGGGGGGGGTGTAGTATATCGTCAGCTATTGGGAATTCTTATTTGACTAGTTTTAATCTCTTCTTATGTTGCGCATGATTTTATGCCAGTGTTTACAATGAGCCTGTGATTGCACAACTTAATTTCCATGTGGATTAATAAAGTGTTTTTGATTTGATTATTGATTGATTGTGCAATCGCTAAAGTCATGAACTGATGAAGGAAGCTGGCAGAATGGTCAAGACGTGCATCTACCAATAAAGAGACAGTGAGGGGGTGGATTTGAATCCAGCTCTCGCCCTTTCTTTTGTAGAAGAAATCCACTCTGATAAGCACACAAATATATAAGCATGCACTCAAGGCCTGACTAAGAGCAGAGTGATGTCTTTACTCATGCTATGATACGGCATATGGCCATAATTAAGTACAGCACTTAGACAAGTTTAACAATGTATCAGCTTTCACTAAGGTGTATTTTTTTTCTGACTGCCCTCCGTAGCTAGCAAAAGCCCTAGCTGTCTTTTGCTTTTTTTTGAAGCAAGCTACAGGCCAGACTTTTTTTCTTCTTTTTCCCCCCCATCTGTAGAGATCATCATGGCGGTGGGGGCACGTGGAAATCCATCCGGCAGAACATAATGATAACTGAAACTTGTCAAAAACAGAACGAACAGTGGTTAAATAATTTCATTTCGTGTTGTTAGCTTTTACCACTCATAACAAAATTTCTGCGCCATCATTTTCATCAACACTCACTGAATACTCAAGACAGAAAAACCGCTGCCGACCGCTCCCACCGCTTCTGTCTTCTGGGTCACCCAACGTGAGTGAGGAACATAGCGCCCTCTAGACATTGGAAGGCTTAACAACGTCTGTTTATACGAATTATGCCCAAATAAAGCAAATGAATACCAATGCTAATAATACTTTTACTACTACTACTACTACTACTACTACTACTACTACTACTACTACTACTATTACTGCTGATAATAATAGTAATGATGATGATAATGATGATGATAATCATCATCATCACCATAATCATAAAATAATAATACAACAGGAAGGAAAATCTATGGCACCTTCCACTGAACGCGGCTCAAGGCGCTTTACAATATATAAGTGCCGTGCAAAAAGTGATACCAAAGAAATTGAAATGATAGTATCATGTGGTGTGGTGTTAACGCCGTAAAAAAGAAATAACAAGTAACAACATATCACACACACACACACACACACACACACACACACACACACACACACACACACACACACACACACACACACACACACACACACACACACACACACAGAAATTAAGACGTACGCGGTCAACATCATGCTGCCCTGGTGTCTCGATGCCCGCGGCAGTGCGGGTCTCCAGAGAGCGAATAGGGAGAATCGAGCGGTGAGAAAAGTCCTCCACATCTCAGAACGTTGTTGCCAGTCGCAACGTTAAGCCATCTCAGTTTCAGTTACAGTTTCAGTAGCTCAAGGAGGCGTCACTGCATTCGGACAAATCCATATACGCTACACCACATCTGCCAAGCAGATGCCTGACCAGCAGCGCAACCCAACGCGAGTTTGTCAGGCCTTGAGAAAAAAAAATATATATATATATATAATTAAATAAATAAATAAATAATAATAATAATGTAGCCGTGTTACCAAGTGGTTCTAATAGGGTACGGCACAAAAGACATAACTAAATATGATTGACTGTATTAAAGGATACTGAGAAGAATTCCCGTGCACAGGCAAGGAACATACAGAGGCCAGTCACAAATGGGTTTTTCTATTGTTTTATTTACAATAGTTATGAGAACATAACAAGAGAAAACTAAGAGGAGAAGATGACAAGAAGAGAAGATAAGAAAGAGAAGACTAGAAGAGAAGAACTAAGAGAAGAAGACAGTTTGGCAATACGTAGCGAGATGTTAGACGTTGTCGGAACACACACGACACACACTCACACTGCCCGCGACGCAGCAAAAGAGAGAGAGAGAGAGAGAGCAGGCTCCGGTCAGATGACTGACCAGGTATGAAATGACCACTCATCACTCACTGTGCCAACTTATGCAAGTTAAGCGGACTGCAAAGACCGTCACGTGTGCTGCAAACAGATCGTCACTAATGTGGCCAAATCCGATGACAACTGTGTTTGTTACAAGGTGTTCAGTGACAGATTTCTAATGATTCCTGAACCGATTTACGTCGGATAAGTTGCAAAAGAAAGAGCTCAATACCTACTTTATAATGAGTATAAAATGAAGTGTTGATTATTTAAGATGAATTTATAATCTTTTTTTTTTTTCTTTTTTCTTTTTTTTGCTGCCTCATCTGCACCGTTTCAGTGGCATTACTCCCACGCCGCTCATTTAGATTCCCCCATACACGGCCACACCCGGGTTTGTCCGTCGCAGTTCCAGCGTCGGCAGTCCACAGGGAACCATTGATGTTAGGTCGCCAGGAGGCCACACACCAGAGGAGACCCTGCACTGCTGCTGAGTCACTTCGGTGGTGTTCAGTGGTGCCTGTTCTGTTTTAACGTACTTAGGACACCACCTACTAAGCCCCCTACTAATGACAATTAGTCACAGAGCCAGATTGAGTGAGCGTCCCTCACAGAATGGAGACCGCCACCACATCCCTCAAACAACAGCCCCCCATGAATCTGCCGAAACTGACGACATTGACAGGACTCACCCCAAGCACGGAAGTGCAGGGGTATCAAAACTGAGGTCACCATGAGAGCAGGGCATGAAAGGCCACAGACTTTGAGACTATTTTGTTTATATTGATGACGATGAAGGAAGAGGAGGAGGAGGAGGATTTACGATGTTGCTATGGAGGTCCATTTTGGTTTGGGACTGTGTGACAAGGCTGTACTCTACGCTTCCTGTCATAATGATATCCCGGCATCAACCAGGCCCGAGAGATACAGACACTTGCAGTATTGGTTAGGTAATTAGAGCAACACACCCAAAGACGCATCCTTGAAGTAGATGACATTCGACTGTGTGGTCCCAGTCTCCCCATTTAAGCCCACAGCACACTCAACTCTGGGTAGGAGCCAGCCACGGGCCGAAAAACCCACCTCCGCTGGGATTCGAACCCGCGTCCTCCCAGCCGTCAGTCCGCGACGCTAACCACTTCGCCACGGCGGCTGGTGAATTTATAATCTTAATTTAAGTCACCTGAACAGGGTCAGTTTTAACGAGCTCGTCGCTGAAAATTACAAACTGCGTTAAATCATTTTGACGTAGGTAAACATAAATAGAATAGATTTAAAGATGGAATTGCGATGATTCTGCCAGTATATAATACTTGAAGTTTACTGATCTGACAAAAGAGTTATTAATTAATTAGGGTGGAACAGAAACACAAGTTTCCGCTCAGCCAATGACGCACCGCGATGCGACACTGGGCGAGCCATGAGTAGGTTGTCTGGCGAGGAGGACAAAATGATGTAAGCGGAGTGACGTCACACATTCTGCACGTAAGTTAGTTGGGAAAAACGTCGTCTGATGTAGCTCGTGTGTGAGCAGTTTTGGGAGCAAGCATAGAGCGCTTGGTCACACCTCCCCCCATCTTTTGAAATCCATCGTCCGCGATGGTTAATTAAAAGTAACTCTTGTAAGCATACTTAGCTGGGCAGCCAACAAGAATTATTGATCAAATAAAGGGAGATAATTTGGCTGATAACTGATAACTAAGCGAATGTGAAATGACTGCAACATTCTTAGGAACAATACCCTACTCCTGTATTCAAAGTAGCTTTAACCAGGTTAAGTTAAGAGTTTGGACTTTGTCAAATGCATCCTAACTTAACTTTGAAGAGTTTGATATAGAGAAGGGGTCCCAATTTGGTAAAATACACTATGAAGTTTGAGAGCATTCATTTGTGCCTATCAATCTATCATATCACTGTCAGACGCGCATGTAAACAAGCATACATGTATAAAAGCATAAATTATAACACAGTGAATTATGAGAGCATGGGATGGGGCGGGATCTTGGGGGGGGGGGGGGGGGGGGGCGGGGAGGAGGGGGGAGGGTAGTGGGAGAGTAGTGGGGTAGTGAGGCTATTGAAAGTAAAACTTCTTTATTTTCCTTCACTAATTGCAAATTAAACCTTCTGAAATCACTATTAAAAAGGTATGGGTTGTGCATGACCCACACGAGCTTTCGAGGGGTGACCATGTTTTTTCCTCTTTAAAAAGGCATGGGTCATACACGACCCACACGGCAAGCGTCACGGTGTGTAGTTAAAACGCCACCTTTAATTACTCATTAACCAATTAATGATTTTTTTTCAATTTTTGGCAAAAGTTGGACTTTTAGGTGTAGGAAGCATTTCTGAAATTTCGTAGAAAAATATTAAGAATTGGCTGAGATATTTGCGTTTTTGTACCCTTCTGGGTCGTGTACGACCCCACGATAGCCAGCGAAGGTTAATACCTGAAATGCGTTTTTTAATTCTAATTTTTGTCTGGTGGTTATCATGTAAACTAGTCTCTGTCGGTTAATCATTCAGTCGTGTGATGATTATGACCGAAATGACACGGTGACAAAGTGAGTAAACGGAGACTCCGTCGGAGAGAGAGAGAGAGAGAGAGAGAGAGAGAGAACGTCACTGAAAGGCGGGGGAAGAAAATAACAACAGCTTTGTCAACCGGCCGTTTGTCTTACAATCCGGCCGCGCCGTGCCCCTTTTTACATGCCTATACAAGCCGGAGTGAATTAAATAAGCGGCCAAGGCCTGCAAATGGTGATTTAACGTGACATTGAGCCGTCCCCCCCCCCCCCCCCCCCGGCCCCTCCCCATGCACGGCACACTGACATGCACGCACACTGACACTGACGCCGCCGCACGCATACAAGCTCGCAGGGCACACTGCACACACTGACAACAGACACACGCTGACTGACTACACATACTCTCTCTCTTTCTCTCGGGCACACACACACACACACACACACACACACACACACACACACACACACACTGACCGGCTGGCACACACACCGACACTGACCGGCTGGCACACACACACACACACCGCGGGCTGGCACACACTCACACACACTGACACACACACACACACACACACACACACACACACACACGGCAGAGAAACACACACACACACACACACACACACTGACACACACACACTGACACACACACACGCGCGCACGCACGCATGCACGCACACACACAACCGGCAAACACACACACACACACACACACACACACACACACACACACACACGGCACACACACACACACACACACACACACACACACACACACACAGAGTCAGTGCACGAACGCACGGCACAGCAAGCACAACCGACGCCATCGGCTCAGTGGCACGGCCCACGACATAATTCACGTCTAAACTGAAAAGTTAAAAGACCTACAGAAAAACAGACCCAAACTGAACACCAAAACAAGTATCAAATAAAATTCAGTCATACAAGTGACACAGACACGTCTTGTATGTTCCGACAATACACATCAAACAAATATGATAGATAATGCCAGGAACATTTAATTGACTCTGAAAAAAGGTGACGGAAAAAATAAAATATGTAAATGTGAGAAGTGGATGAGAAAGATGTTGACAGAGACAGGGACAGGGGCTGGGATATTTCGTGGTGTGGGAGGGATCACGAGTGGTTAAGTGCGATCTCCGTTCTTCAGTTAAGAAGGCGGTTTAAAAATAGGCCAAATCTTCATCAGTACGGGTCAAATAGACATTAAAAAGGAAAAGGAAGTGGCGCCGTAGACATACTTTCTTCATCGTCATATCTTTGTTGATATCTTGATACATCAATAAGTGTGGAATCTCGTTGACCCAACATCCCATCGTGATGGGATGATGACACACAAAGGAAATTGAAAAGTGATGACGAACAACGGATTTTCCCTCAATGATGGAACTCGCTGAGCCAAACTGGCACCATGCAGGTCTGAAAATGGTATACCAGGAACATGATAAGTCTGCATTTAAGCCTTCAGTTTCAGTTTCAGTAGCTCAAGGAGGCGTCACTGCGTTCGGACAAATCCATATACGCTACACCACATCTGCCAAGCAGATGCCCGACCAGCAGCGTAACCCAACGCGCTTAGTCAGGCCTTGAAAAAAAAAGGTGAATAAATAATAGATAAGCGTACATAAATAAATAAATAAATAATAATAATAATATAATAAAGGTAGTAGTAGTAGTAGTAGTAGTAGTAGTAGTAATAAATAAATAAATCAATAAATAAATAAATAAGACAACAATGATGATAAATAAGCAAATAAATGTAAAACATGAAGACACACATTCACACATAAACCCACACATGATTAACAGATATGCACCAAACATGCAGTTTCACAGATATGAAAGCACAGTCAAATACACATAAAAGTACATGAGCTCCAACACACACACACACACACACACACACACGCCACACACATGACCCTCCTCCACACACTCATTTCTAGGCTACGTATCGCAGCTTCCACGGCGCGCAAACACACACACACACACCACACACACACACACACACACACACACACACACACACACACACACACAGATGAACACTTACTTGTACAAGCACACACACATACGTCCATATCCCCCACCCCCAACCCCACACACATATATACAGTGATTGTTTAGAAGGTGCAGACATCCAATCTCCGAGGCGTACGACGACGGTTCTTTCCTGAAGCACTGCTGCTATCCATCTTGTCAGTGTCAAACTTACTCCATACCTTAGTAGCAGCTCCATGAGGTGCACAAACTGGACTTTATTGTAGGCATCTTCAAGGTCGATTGCTACTGGTAGTGTTTCTTCTTTTCTTTTAAATCCTTCATACTCCTCATATGCAAAAGCAGCTGCATTTTCCCATGTGGACTTGCCTGTTCTGTAACCACCTTGATTTGAAGGGAGAATGTGCCTGTGTTCAAGACCCCTTGCAAGTTTCCTGGCTATCATGCGTTCCATGAGCTTTCCAGCAATGTTTTGCATGGTTAGGATCCGGTAGCCGCTTACCTGATGATGGTCCTTTCCTGGTTTTGGTATGGGTTTTAAGAAGCTGTGTGTCCAGTTCTCCGGCACATGTCCATTGTGGAAACTGTTTTGAGATAGATTGAAAAGTTTGCTTCTGTCTTCTTCCGATAGTTCCTTGATGTCCGAGTAGCGAACTTTGTCTGGGCCAGGAACTGATTCTTTCTTGCATTTAGCTATTGCTTCGTTTTGATCATCTATTGTATCACTAACAGTATGATCACTAACAGTAGATCACTAACACTAGATCACTAACAGTATGCAATTATTGAATTGAGGTTTCATAATGTAATCAAGACGACATGCATATTACATGTTTGAGTTGACTGAACTTATTGAAATAATGAGAACTTTGCTCTGAATGTAAATCTGACGCTACCATCCAAAACGAAACACTAATTTGGATTGAATAAAAAGAGGGATAACAATTACAGCATATAACACATTCCGCTCAGAAGGGACTATTCACGGAAGTAAACATAAGTTGAGTAGGCGTCCGTGACCTAACTGGCCGAAAACAAGTCATTCGAAATGGATGGTCAAAGAGAGTGTGCCAAAACTGGTAGGCCATTCGCAGAATTTCCAATACCAGTTTTCACGGACAAATACCAGTTTGGGCTCGGTTGTACGTCACGTGACTTTATGCGGTTCTGAATGAACATGATGGAGCCGAACAACTTGTGAAACAGAATTTGAATGACACCGTGTCATCATTCTTAATTGTTATGCAGTTTGTTTAAACTCAACGCTTCCAACGAAGTTAGAGTAAAACACGACATTGCCCGAAAGTAAGTAATTCATAGAGAGGGAGAGAGAGACTGAGAAAGAGAGCGAGCAGGAATGACCCTTTCATTAACATGTGACGTTATGAAGCTGCCTATTTTGTTCGTTTGATTGTTTGCATGGTTAGGAACCTAAAGTTATGCACGTAGGAAATAAAATCCAGAAAACAAATACCATGCGAAAATAGAAGACACCACACAGGATATTGAGAAATGTCAAAGTGATGTAATCAGATGATTGGAGTAATGAAGAGAGTGTATACATATTTAGATAAAGACGTTTTTTTCTTTATCTATATAAAGATTTCTTTAGTTCACTCATAGAATATGGTAATCGACCATTGGAGAGTTCCGCGGCCATCTTGGATCTTGCGCATACGCATTTAACATTTACTCGAAATCGCGAGCAGTGCCAAAGGCGATCGACAAAGGCAAAAGCAGCAAACATGAGCTGTCCCCCATTTCTTCAGGTGATTGCCTCCATTGTTACAACCAAACTCTGTACAATATGTGCGCAATGAAAAAAGAACAAAATATGAGCAATTAATCGAAGAAAGAACCCTTCTGTTTCGCACGTTCTGCCTCTCTCGATCGCCTTGTTGCTCGAAATTTTGGAGAGCAATCAACTTATAGAGCACAGAGCATGTGACGTGCCTCTTTTTGTCATGTCAGCACGGAACTCTCCAGCGGTCTATTGTGTGGCACCAGTACCTCAAGAGACAATCTGTTGCAAAAGATTGCAAAGAGGAGCAACAGAATTATCAAAAGAATGTAGATTAATCTATGAGCTACCAACAGCGACTTGCGTTCATAAATCTGCATTCACTAAAGGGTGGAAGGTTAAGAGGAGACTAATCGAAACCAACAAAATATTAAATTGCTTTAACGATGTAATGTAAATCAGAATGTCAGATAATGAGAGTACAAGAAACTCAGTGATGAAAATTTTTAAGGAGCACTGTAATACCAACCTGAGGAAAAATTCTGTAGCTAACAGAATGGCACAGCTATGGAATGCACTACCAGTTGACACTAAACTTGCACAGAATACTAATGTGTTGAAAAATCTCCCTGATATGAACACCAAATAAAAAGAAAAATGTTTTGACACTGATGAATGAATTAAGAGTGAATGAATGAAGCAGCAACATAGTGTATGCATATCCCACAAATAAGGAAAAAGAGACAGATATTGAAGCAGACATAAAAAAAAGAAGAAAAAAAGGCGGTTGGGCCTAGGCAGACAACTACTACTACTATTAGTATTACCAATACTTCTTTAATCATTCCTGTGGAAAATGTTTCCTCTTTAGTTGAGCGCTCCTTCTCCACTCCTTATTATTTTGATTACAGTAAATTAAAGGACCTATGTAAAAGAAAAAATTAGTGCAGTACAGGCATATGAGAAATGTTTTACAGCTTTGAATTGTTTTATATTGACTTCACTACCATATTTGTTTGATACATTGTGCAAGTGTACAACAAAAATGGGTGTATGCATATGGGTGGGTGTGCACATGCGCTTGTGTGTGTGTGCATGTGCTTGTGTGTGTGTGTGTGTGTGTGTGTGTGTGTGTGTGTGTGTGTATGTGTGTGTGTTTCATATAGTGGATAGGTGATATTTGCTGTGATTCTGTTCAGTGTGTACATGTTGTATGCCAAATGTTACTGTTTTGTTTGTAATCTTTATGTATCAGACTTATTTTCTCTTAGATAGTACAGTTTCTTTCCCAGTAATTTTCCACTTAGAAGACAGAAAATTGTAAATTGGTTAATACCAGTGTATATTTATACTCTACATTTCTTCCTGTCCACTCTTTGACTGGCCTTTACGTCATTCGAGGAGGGAAGAAGTGTTGAGTATACAATGTTATTAACCAGATTACAACTTTTTCGGTCTCTGGGACAAAACTGAATGGAAAGAACACAGGGGAAAGAAATATGGATACTGCCAAAATTATGATTCTGATTTTATTATCAACCCTTCTGATCATGAATTAGGCATAATACTAATTGATAAGATGTGAAATGACCTTATATTAACATTATCATGATGTCATAAAACCACCTTTTTTGTTTGTTTGTTTACCTTTGCATGGTTAGGAGCGTAAAAATGAAAAGAGTGGCTCTCTGATTGGCACAGACTGAATGAATGTGTCTTTATAGATGATGTTCTGGTCCTTGCAAGATGGCTACACAATAGCAGTAACACTAACAAGTGACAAACAGGTGACAAATATGAGTTTGCATGATGTATATCATTGAATTAACACTAACAGGTGATATCAGGATGAGCATGATGCATATAAAATATTATGATTGAAGGCAACATCTATGCAGGTGACAGATTAGGGCATGCACACTGTGTACATGTATATGAAGTAACATTGATAATGTTGTATACATATATAGTAACAGTAACAGGTGACATATCAGGACGATGATGTTGTGTACATATGTAGTAACAGTAACAGGTGACATATCAGGGCAATGATGTTGTGTACATGTGTAGTAACAGTAACAGGTGACATATCTGGGCGATCATGTTGTCTGCATATGTTGTAATGGTAACAGTTGACATCAGGGCGATCATGTTGTGTACATTAATACATATGTAGTAACGGTAACAGTTGACATTAGGGCAGTCATGTTGTGTACATTAATACGTATGTAGTAACGGTAACAGTTGACATTAGGGCAGTCATGTTGTGTACATTAATACGTATGTAGTAATGGTAACAGTTGACATCAGGGCGATCATGTTGTGTACATATGTAATGACAGTAACAGGTGACACATCAGGGCGATGATGATGTTGTGTACATGTGTAGTAACAGTAACAGGTGACATATCAGGGCGATCATGTTGTCTGCATATGTTGTAACGGTAACAGTTGACATCAGGGCGATCATGTTGTGTACATTAATACATATGTAGTAACGGTAACAGTTGACATCAGGGCGATCATGTTGTGTACATTAATACATATGTAGTAATGGTAACAGTTGACATCAGGGCGATCATGTTGTGTACATATGTAATGACAGTAACAGGTGACACATCAGGGCGATGATGATGTTGTGTACATGTGTAGTAACAGTAACAGGTGACATATCAGGGCGATCATGTTGTCTGCATATGTTGTAACGGTAACAGTTGACATCAGGGCGATCATGTTGTGTACATTAATACATATGTAGTAACGGTAACAGTTGACATCAGGGCGATCATGTTGTGTACATTAATACATATGTAGTAATGGTAACAGTTGACATCAGGGCAATCATGTTGTGTACATATGTAGAAACAGTAACAGGTGACATATCAGGGCGATCGTGTTGTCTGCATATGTAGTAACAGTAGCAGGTGACATATCAGGGCCTTCATGTTGTGTACATTAATACATATGTAGTAACAGTAACATGTGACTTATCAGGGCAGTCATGTTGTGTACATTAATGCATATGTAATAACAATAACAGGTGACATATCAGGGAGTGCATGCTGTGTACATGTGTAGTAACACTATCAAGTTACATACCAGCGCATGCATGCTGTGTACATATGTAGTGACTCTAACAGGTGATGCATCAAGGTGTGCATGCTGTGTACATGTATAGCAACTCTAACAGGTGACATATCAGGACATGCATGCTGTGTACATGTGTAGTAACTCAAACAGGTGACATATCAAGGTGTGCATGCTTTGCACATGTGTCGTAACATAATAGGTGACATATCAGAGTGTGCATGCTGTGTACATGTGTACACACTAACATGTGACTTATCAGGGCGTGCATGCTGTGTACATGTGTAGTTAACACAACCACAACAGGTGACATATCAGGGTGTTCATGTGTAGCAGCAGTAATACTATCAGTATCAAGGTCTCAGTGGCTCATAAAAAGGACTTGGTCTTGATTCCAAGTAGGGTTTGATTACACACATTCGGTAAATATTGTCAGTTAGTATTTTAAAATGTTCTGCCAACAGGTTAGGGAACATTGTCCAGAAGATTTTAGTATTTGATGCAAAGTGCTTCTGGACATGACATCACTGTGTGTAGACTGCCCTTCAAACGGGTTACAACTACAACACCACAGGGAACAGGGGTTACAACATTTTAGAACTCTACTAGAGATAGAATTTATAACATCCTACAACACTACAGCAGATAGGGATTACAACACCTAAAACACTATAGGAGATAGGGGTTATAATAGCCACTTACAACACTGCAGGAGATATGGATTGCAACACCCAAACCACTACAGGAGGTAGGGGTTATAATAGCCACTTACAACTCTGCAGGATATAGGGGTTACAACACTGTATAACACTACAGGAGATGGGGTTCACAGCTTCCAATAACGCTACAAGAGATAGGGGTTACAGCTCTACAGGAGATAGGGGTTTCAACAACCTACAACACTTTAACTTGTATAAGAGATAGGGGTCATAACATCCTGTAGGAGATAGGGGTTACAACGTCCTGCAACACTATATGAGATAGGGGTTTCACCATCATACAGCTCTACAGGAGATAGGGGTTACAACACCCAAAACACTATAAGAGATAAGGGTTTTAATAACATCCTACAACACTATATGAGAAATGGGTTTCACCATCATACAACTCTGCAGGAGATAGGGGTTACAACATCCTACAACACTATCAGAGATAGGGGTTTCACCATCATACAACTCTGCAGGAGATAGGGGTTACAACATCCTACAACACTATCAAAGATAGGGGTTTCACCATCATACAACTCTGCAGGAGATAGGGGTTACAACATCCTACAACACTATCAGAGATAGGGGTTTCACCATCATACAACTCTGCAGGAGATAGGGGTTACAACATCCTACAACACTATCAGAGACAGGGGTTTCACCGTCATACAACTCTGCAGGAGATAGGGGTTACAACATCTACAACACTATCAAAGATAGGGGTTTCACCCTCATACAACTCTGCAGGAGATAGGGGTTACAACATCCTACAACACTATCAGAGATAGGGGTTTCACCCTCATACAACTCTGCAGGAGATAGGGGTTACAATATCCTACAACACTATCAAAGATAGGGGTTTCACCATCATACAACTCTGCAGGAGATAGGGGTTACAACATCCTACAACACTATCAAAGATAGGGGTTTCACCGTCATACAACTCTGCAGGAGATAGGGGTTACAACATCCTACAACACTATCAGAGACAGGGGTTTCACCGTCATACAACTCTGCAGGAGATAGGGGTTACAACATCCTACAACACTATCAGAGACAGGGGTTTCACCGTCATACAACTCTGCAGGAGATAGGGGTTACAACATCCTACAACACTATCAGAGACAGGGGTTTCACCGTCATACAACTCTGCAGGAGATAGGGGTTACAACATCCTACAACACTATCAGAGATAGGGGTTTCACCGTCATACAACTCTACAGGAGATAGGGGTTACAACATCCTACTACACTAGTCTGAGGAAAGGAAATTTTGTGTTTATTGTCAATATGTATAAAATGTTGTAACATTTCCTCTCAAGGTATTTGGTGCTGTCAGATTGCAAGTGTGACCCTTGAATTTTGAAAACAAGAGCATGGCTGTATATCATAATGATACAGTCAGATAAAAGCTTGTACCAGCCATAGATGACTGACATCAGAACTACAGTCCTGGAATGGAGAAAGAAAAAAAAACATGTCATGAATTGTTTGAAACAGAAACAATGTCTGTCATATGTCCAGTTCACATTAATGTCATAAATATCAGTGAAAATCTTGCACACCTGATTAACAAGGCCTCTGGACATCCATACTTGCTGAAAATGAAAATTCAAAGACAGGCACAATGGCTCAGTGGATATAGTGTTAGCCTTTCAGTCTAGAGTCCTGAGTTTGAAAGCAGGGTAAGGACCTGTTGAAGAAAGGGAGGAAATATTTTTTCGTATAATTTCACAGTTCAGTGTGTGTCTGTGTTTGTGAATCAGTGTCTGTGTGTACCAGTTGAAACAGGTCACCATTTGTCAGGCTGTGCTGCAAACATGACATGTATTTAGTAGGTGACGACTTCTGTTTGTTCTGCATTGTTCAGTTTGTTGATTACCTGTTCAATATAATTTGCATCAAAAGATTATTGTTGCCAAAATCTACAAACACAATTATTCCAAGTTGATGTCTTTTTTTCTTTTTGTTTTTTTCAGGAAAAGATAATCTGGTGCTTTGTCCATGTTTGTCAAGTAATGTTTAGTTGTGTGACATACCCTACATGTGACGTAAGGATTAAAACTAGTGACTAGTATGTGTGTGATATTGCTGTTATGTGTTGCAGACAAACTGAGGAGGAGGTTGATGGCATAAGACAGACTGCAGTGTCCATGATGAGTTCAGTGATGGGTAGTACCAGTGCTGTGAAAGTGCCCCCAGGATCTCAGGGCAGTATAGACAGTGCAGGCAATCTCATGGCGTACACCATCACGGATGACCAGCAGCTGATGAGGTTCCTCATCTTGGGCACAGAGGGCGGAAGCTACTATGCCAGAGAACAGGAACTGACGTCACACAGTGTGCAGTGTGTGAGCAGATTGTTGGAGGCTGGGGAGGGGGAGATGGTGGTGGACAGAGTGGTGGAAGTGGTGAGCAAAGGACGCTGCATCAGAATGAACACTCCGCTGCTGGTTCTGGCTCTGTGCTGTCGGTCAGAGGACAGCAAAACCAAGGCAGCTGCTTTCCGTGCCATCATGGACGTGTGCACCATCCCCACCCACCTCTTCCATTTTGTGGACTTGATCAAGTTGTGTCGTGACCCCAATCACACTGCGGGTTGGGGACGAGGGCTGCGTCGAGCAGTGGCCCGGTGGTACAACCAGTTTGCCAACAATCCCCAGAGACTGGCAATGCTGGTGACCAAGTACCGACAGCGGGGCGGGTGGTCCCATGCCGACATCTTACGCCTGGGCCATGTCAAGCCCATCAACGATGCCGTCGGTTTTATTCTGCGCTACATGTCCAAAGGTCTGCAGGAGGCCAGGGATTACTACCTGGAAGATGGGGTGGCAGGCTGCACGGGCCACCATCTCCCCCACCTCCTCACTTACCTGCAGGCCGTGGAGGAGGTGCGGCATCTCCAGGCCCCAAAGCGGCCAGCAGAGGGGGAAGGTATGGACTTGGGGGAGGAGGAGGATGTGGTGCAGAGAGTGATTTCCCTTGTGCAGCAGCACGATCTTGTGCGGGAGCATGTGCCAACAGGCATGCTGCGCTTTGCGGGGGTGTGGCAGAGTCTGCTGGACAAGATGCCTCTCATGGCCCTGATGCGCAACCTGAACAAGATCACCTTGACCGGACTGCTGGACACGACCTCCAACCTGGACAAGGTTGTCAGCAAACTGACCAACAAGGAGGCTGTCAGAATGTCCAAGGTACAGCGACCACTGGGCCACAGCCACACACTGCCTGACCTCTGTGTTGGAATAGCACTGTGTCTGTGTCACTGTTTGTGTCACTGTCACTTGTTTTAGAATAACAGTGTCTGTGTCACTGTGTGCCACTTTCTGTGTGTCACTGTGTGTGTATATCAGTGTTTGTGTGTCACTTTGTGTTTCACTGTCTGTATGCCAATGTCTGTGCTTCATTGTTTGTGTGTTTCACTGTGTCTTGTTTTGATGTGACAGCATCATCTGTGTCACTGTGTCATTGTGTACACATAACACCATGTCTGAGCGTGCCTGTTTGGATGTGACTATGTGTCACACTATCAGTGTACTGATCACTGAGTCCATGTGTCATTGTCTATCATTGTTTGTGTATCACTGTTTGTCACTGTATTTCTGTGTCTTTGTGTATGTCATGCGTGTTGCTGGGTCAATGTTCTTGTCACTGTGTGTTTGAGGCTGTATCTGTATGTCACTGTGTCTTATCTGTTACTGTCTATATATATCTGTGTGCATTTGACTGTGTGTGCAGACAGTATGTGTGTATGTGCTAGTGTGTTGATTCTCTTACTAGTCTCAGCAGTTACATTGTCCACTTCAGAAGAGAAATTGTCCTTTTTATTTCAACATATTTTTTGCTCAATAGACTTATATAGCAATCTGCTTTTGGCAGACAAGTGACGGTGCCATGTATGTGCGTGTTAGTTTTCCACAGTTGATGGTTTTTCTTGCAACCAGATAATGTCCAAGCTCTGGAAAAAAAAGATTAAGAATTTTGGGTTAACTCCATGTGTACCAGGACTTTATACTAATGTTTATTTCTGTTAGTTTTAGCTTCAGTACAAAACAAACTCCTTTATCAGTTATATCCCTTTCTTTTTAATCTGGTGTTTGGTTGTCTGTATGTGTGTCTGACTGTATGAATGTCTGTGTGTCCGTGATAAACTCTAACATTGACATTCTCTCTGGAAATACTTTGTCTGCGAAATACAAAATTTGGCTTAAACATAGTGAAAAAAACAATAACAAAACCTTCACAGTCATACCAATAACAGGTTGTAAGTCTCCCAAATTAAGCTGTCTTTCTAGATCATTAACGCTTTATTTCATTGAGGCACCTTCCGGAATCCAAAAACATTATTTACCTCTTCCCAGTTGCCAGAACGTAGACTATGTTTGGGAAGACAGCATGACAGGTTTTTTTTTGTTCGCAGTTACAAGAAATGAAATATAAATTCTGGACAGAACATATACAGTAACACTAACTACACCACTGTCGTGTTTACTGCATGTGAATATTTTAAAGTAGATACTTAATTAACTGGAATGAACATAAAAGAAAAATTGACATTTTCTTTCAGTTTCGGTCAGCCTCTTGTTGGAGTGGTTTGTGCAGGTCTAGAGATGTTTCAGTGTGCCTGTGGCAGTGTCAGCGTCTCCTTTATGGCTGAATTAAAAGAATTTCTTAAGATGTTAGAGATTTGTCAAGAAAACATGATTTGAATGGTGTTGTTACCTCAAATACAATAATATTTTTATAAGACAACTTCTGAATAGAACGTTCTTGGTTCGATCCTGCTAGCAGGCCTGTGTTTTTATATATGTATATACATATATATATATATATATATATATATATATATATATATATATATATATATATATATATATTAAAAACAAAAAAAATTTCCCAAAGCTTACTGATATTTGTTTATTTTTTTTAATACAGGACTCATTATAAAGATTTTCACACTTTTTTTTTTCTCTCTCATGGTTCCTTTACTGGATACAGTGTGTGTCACAAATGAGTCTTGAAGGCCTTGCCTCTCTTGTTTTAACTGTACTCTTCATGGCTCAGGATGCACAGCTCTTTACCAAATCCTTAACCCATTCTGTGCCTGAAAGATGGCTGCAGATGTCCTTGACAATGTGCTTCGCCAGTGTCACTGACGTTCTTCATCTGTTCTGATTTTTCCTCATCCAATTTTTTTTCAGTGATATCAAGACAAACACTGAAACAGTTAGCTTGAACAGATGTGTCTTGCAGTAAAAAAATCATTATTTATATGAGCATTGATCAGGAGGAAGACCACTTTCTTGTCAATAATGATTTGCTAACTGGAACCTGTGGAAGACCAGTGAAAAGGGGTTTGCCTTATAAAAGATCTGTGCAAAATAGAGAACCAGGGGAATGGTGTGAGATGAGAGTTTATAGGCTAGTCAGGTGTGGAAGATGGCATGACTGTGGATGTCAGAGAACTGTTGCTGTCTGAATACAGCCACTGCTTGGAGAACTGCCAATAATCCATGATTTTCATGAGGCAGAGGGTTGAAAAAGCAAAGAATGGGAACACACGTTTTTTTTCATGCTTTTTGTCACTGATCAGATTACCAACTTTCTTTCAGAGGAAGCAAACTTTTATGCACAGCGGATTCTTTATTCAGCCCAATTGTAACCCGAAAAATGAGTAGTGTTATGAAAGAGTTTCCCCCTCAGAAGAAGGAAGTTCTTTGGTGTCAGAAAGCTTTACTGTGCAGATTCTGATTATATGATTGACTTTTCTTGTTGTAGATTGAACCCATGTTTATCATTGTTGGGACAGTTATTCGTTTACATGTCTGCAAGAGTTGTGATTGTTATCATAAACTTATAACATGTTTTCCTCTCATCTTCGGGTATAAACAATAAGCATGTCATAAAATTTCCAGCTGGATGTCATTCTGTGGTGGTGGAAACATATTTTTTGTTTCACAAAAAATGATCATCCTCACTTTGATATGCTGGAACAGTTATAAATCTGCAGTAAAAGAATAACTGGGGGGAAGTCCAGATTCAGAATCCTCATTCATTTTCCTTCTCAAAAACATTTACTATTTATAGCTGTGTTTCATACCAGTTTTTGTGTTTTCAAAATTTGATTTTTTTTATTACCCCTGAATCCTCAACATTTACAAAATTCTCTGAATGAACTGTGAACAGGTTCAGTTCACTTTTCACCTTTTGAATGGTTTTTCATACTCAGTGACATACAATGATATATCATCGTAACATACAACATACTGTGGACATTGGCAGTGAGTCGAATGACACATTTACCTCGATAAGTGAAATACAGTGACTGTTTCCTGTGGTCAGTGATATACAATGACATTTTCTGTGGTCAGTGACACACAATGACGTTTTCTGTGGTGACATAGTGTCACATTTTCTGTGGTTAGTGACATACAATGCTTCATGTAATCAGTGACATACAATGATGCATATTTTCTGTGGTCAGTGACATACAATGACAATGTTCCTGTGGTTCCAGGTTCACCCCTACGCTATCCTGACGGCATGGTACACGTACCGTGCAGGTAAAGGTGCCAGGGGCCAGCTGCGTTGGCAGCCTGTCCCAGAAGTGTGCGAGGCGATGGAGCAAGCTTTCTACATGGCCTTTGGTAACGTGCTGCCCACCCACAAGCGTATCCTGATTGCGCTGGATGTCAGTTCCTCCATGGATTGGACCCCCATCACCGGTGGACGTGCGTCAGTCACCCCTCGCCTGGCCTCAGTGGCTATGAGTCTGGTGACCCTCCATGCGGAATCCTCTGTGGACATGGTGGCATTCACTGACTTTCTCCTTCCTTTGCAGCTGCAAAAGGATTGCAAGCTTGAAGAGGCTGTGGCGACAGTGGAGGGCATGCCATGTGGTGGCACTGACTGTTCGAAGCCAATGATGTGGGCCATCGACAACAACAAGCAGTATGACGTCTTTGTTGTCTACACTGACTCCGAAACCAGGTTCTCTTCAATCACGCCAGCAGCGGCCCTGAATAGGTACCGGAAACACAGTGGCATCCACAATGCCAGGTTGGCTGTGGTCGGCATGTCCAGTGGGGGGTTCACTATAGCTGACCCCAAGGACCTCAACATGATGGACGTAGTCGGATTCGACCCTGACACCCCCTCTGTGCTCCAGCAGTTCATTGCAGGCACTCTGTACGATGTCTGAGGTGGAAAAAGGTTATCAGGGTGCAGTTTTGTCAGGCAGCGTTGCAGGGGAAACAGCTCAAGTAGTTTGTTGCGGGGAAATAAATGATTTCCTATAGACATATTCACATAGTTCAGTTTGTTGTGGGAAAATAAACGATTAGCTGTAGACGTAGCTCAGGTTGTTTGTTGTGGGAAAATACAATCTGATTGATGCAGTCACTATTGTTTTTGGGGTGGGAAAACAAAATCTGATGTTGACACAATAGTGAAGCCAATACTTCATCCAAGACGATTATACATACATTATACATGTACTGATATTAATTGATTGTATTTATTGTTAAGCTTCTTTTGGCTGGTTTATGGGTCTTTTGTAAATTATATTCTTTCCTTTCATGTAATGTTGGTCCTGATTTTCACATCAGTTGGTTTTGGGTCGACATACGACACACATCTCTGCTTGTCCCTCCTTGTACTTGCAGTATCTCACTCCCTTGAGTTTTTTTGACAACATTGCTATTGTGTGTTGTCCGTACATGTTTGCCACTGAAACTCCAATGTGAACTGTAGTTGTTTTTACTGTAAATTTGTCAAATATTTAGAGAGAATAATTTCTTGTTGTTCTTAATGTAAATTGTTCTTCTTGTAAATTTGTCAGTAAATTATTTCTAATATAAGCCCACCTGTTTTGTCTGAAAGTGCCCTGTGTGAATGGCTGTGTGTATGATGTCAACCTTTGTGTTTGAGAGTATTTCTGGGAAAAAAGATGATTATATCCAGAGACAAACACCACAAAAGAAATTACTCATCTCTTGCAGTCTGTTGTCAACCCCATCTCCACAGACAACATAGACTGACAGTGTAACATGGAGTTATTGTGAAAAGTACTGTGACAGGAAACAACGCTTTGAAGTAGACATCGCCTTTCTTTCACATCCATCCTTTCCTTTTTCCACTGCCTGTCACTTTCACTGCCTGGTTTGAAACGTAAAGGGACTTGTGTGGTGGTGAGCACTTTACAGTCTGGGGACACATTGACAGTTTACATTGAGTGAAAACACCAACAGTTCACACAGTGTGAGGACACACTGACAGTTTACATTGTGAGGACACAGTGGCAGATTACAGTCAGTATGAGGACACAGTGACAGTTTACAGTGTGAGGACACACTGAGAGTTTACAGTGTAAGGATACACTGACAGTTACACAATGTGACAACACACTGACAGTTTACAGAGGACATACTGACAGGTTTTTTTTTTCATTTTTCTGGTATTCATTTATCTGTATTATCATTTTTTTTTCCTATTTTTAGTATATTTATTTGTTGTTTAAAAAATTTTTTTTAAAAATTTATTCATCTAATTTTTCTTCATTTTATTTTATTTTCCAAAGGCCTGACTGAACAAGTTACAAGTTCTAAATTAACCCTTTTGCTGCCAGGAAAATAAGATTTAAGTGAAATCTATTTGCCAGGGTTTTTTTTTTCCACAAAAAACAATTATAAATTTTCAAAAAATTCTGTGCTCTTTGTTATTGGAGAAAGACCCATAAAAGTAAAAAATTATTTTCTGAAAGGTAAATAAATAAAGAATACAAAACACATGATGTCTTCCCATTTTATATATTTTTTAGTGACATGCTGTTGTTTTGAAATCAGTGTTTTGTTTTTTGTCACATTTTCAACTTATTCATTACAAATATTAGTCAGGTAATTTGCACTAAAATATCATATTTTCTGGACAAATGGATATATGCACACAGAAAATCACACTAGAACAACCACCGTGACAATAAAAAAAATTAAAAAGAGATAGATACACAATGCATTGTGACTTCTCTAAGTGATAATGTGGATGACAGGCCACGCCCCCTCAGTCTCCATCCCCCTCCTATTCACCCCTCTCACAGGGTCACTTTATCCAGTTCTCATCAGACCACGTCGGCTGAGTGCCAAGAAAATCACTCACACTGTGTCGTGCAAATAATTCAGTCACTTTCTGTCGGCTGCTAAGGTTTGTTCAGCTGGCATCACTCACTAATAGTCATATCTTGGCCACTCTCTTGATTGATCCCTTTATTTTCTATCAAATCATCCTATACATGTTCATCACTGTCTTCTTCGAATTTATGCTTCAATTCTTTCTCAGCATCAGCTAAAGAAAGAAATCTTGGTTGATTTTGTTCGCCACGATCGCATGTCTTAAGCACCGCGTCAGTCCGACATTTTGTTGAGCGAGCGAGGAGAGGAGCCAGGCAAACACTGCGGCCAGTAACCCAACCAAAACGTTCAAATAAAGGACTGCCTCATGACGTTGATGGTGTTTCTAGCTATGAATAGAATCTAGAAAGATTCCCCAAACTAAAGCTACCAGCATTTTTGTCAACGAACTGAATGCAAAGCAGGGAAAAGTCAGAATATTTCGATGATGAGTGATCTCGTCATTGTGGCAGCGAAGCATACATGCTTGCCATGAAGAGTTATCTTGTCATATAGGCAGCCTAGGGGTTAATATACTGTAAAGTCTATCCTGGGTCACCCAAAATAATTCCCACAATTTGTAAGAAATCTCTTCAATTTGGACTCAACAGACCTGTCTACTTTTACTGTTAGCCTTTCTAAACCAGCACCAATTGCTTATCCAAGGGTTCAGTTCTGACATATTTGATTATTTACACCAACCCCACAACATTGCTTCACAAATGTGTGATAATGCACACTTCCCACTTCATCATTTTAATTATCAGGAAATTTGCCATATTTATAATAAATAAATAAACAGTCCAGTGTCCCCCCATTTCCTCTTCTTCTTTTCTTTTTGCTTGTGTGTGTGTTTAAAAAATATTTACAGAGAAAATGAATTAAGTTGACAACAGACAAAACACATACATAATTTTATATATATGTACACACAGACAAGTGAAACAGATTCATTAGACACTCACATGTGTAATAACACAAGTGAGTCAACTGGGAACAGTGTTCTTAACATCATCACACAACAAAGACAAGTCTGATACATTTGGTGCTTATTTTTTTTTTATTCTGATGCAGATCAAAAAAGCTCATTACACATTCACACACACAGTAATTAGATAAAAAGCACCTGGGTACTATGTTTCAGTGTAGTACTTGTATGTATTTGCTGTACCAGAGCACTTGTGGATGTAGATGCACAATTCAGTGTTGTCAAAATAATCCCACAATACACACACTGCGTTCAGTTTTCCTCTGGGTCAGGTCAGTGGTATCAGACAGGTGTAATGCTCTGCAAGTCAATTCTTCTTTCAGATATGAAATGTTATCTGCTGACTGAAGGTGTGGCACTGTCCCTTATCTGTGCTCACACTTCAGGAATCCCTGGGTTCAGATCTGAACGGGATTCACTTGTAGACAATGCAGACGGCCCATCCCCTCCCCTCCCCTACTGTGTCCAACAAAGTGGATGTTGCTGTGAACAGGCAGTGGATGTCTATCTGCTCACAGTGGACGTGGCCATGATCTGTTCCATGCGTTCCAGGTCTTTTGAGTCTTCTTTGATCACATCTATCAGGTGTTGCAGTCCTTCCTGCTGCTGTTTCAGAATCTGAAACACATGGCATTAACCCTTATTGCAATACTCAGTGACAGGGAAATTCCCCATACTCTGAAACATTCCCTTACTGGGAAATTCACCAGACTGTACATCACTTATTGACGGAAATTCACCTCACTGCACGCCCCTCAGTGAATGAAAAATTCACCTCACTCTACACTGCTCACTGACAGGGAAATTTCCCTCACTGCACCACTCAGACAATGGAAAATTCCTCTCACTTTACATCACCCAGTGAATGGAAAATTCCCATCACAACTTTGCTCCGCTCACTAACAGGGAAATTCCTGTCACTGCACCACTCAGTGAATGGGAAATTCCTGTCACTGCACCACTCAGTGAATGGGAAATCCCTGTCAATGCACCACTCAGTGAATGGGAAATTCCTGTCACAACACCACTCAGTGAGTGAAAAATTCCTGCCACTGCACAACTCAGTGAATGAAAAATTCCTGTCACTACACCACTCACGAACAGGGAAATTCCCCTCACTACACCACTCAGTGAATGGGAAATTCCTGTCACTGCACCACTCAGTGACTGGGAAATTCCCCTCACTTTAAATCACTCAGTGAATGGGAAAATCCACTCACTCTTTGCCATACTGTGAATGGGAAATTTCCATTCATCAATAATTATTCAACTGGAATATCTCAAGAACTAAACATGTGACTACATTATATATGATAACTTATATACTAACAAAAAGCACATTATGTGAGCTCAACATGACATTAAAACATTCCACTTTTAAGAAGAATTCCAACCCAGGCTGATATACATAGTGCTAAACACATGTTTGGAAAACAAAAAGCTGTCTTCTTTCAGCTGAAGAATGGAAGACAAAAAGCTGCAAGTTTACACTTCTTGGAAAAATTGAACTTTTTCACTTTTAGGTTTCAAACGCATTCACATTCTTAATTTGCAATACGCTCCACCATGTACTGTATTTTAAAAGACAGAACACCCTTGCAGGTTTCCAATACCTGTTTGATCTCTGCCTGCATGTTGGCATCCATCTGGTAAGTGGGTTCATCTCTCCCAAAGCCCACCTGTGTCTGCATGCGTATCTGTGACATGAGCTCATTGAGGCGCCCCTGCACACCCACAGCACATGTCACGCACACAATTCACATCACACACAGGCCACATCACACATCATCAAACACAGCCCACAACAAATGTAACACAAATACAGCCCACATCACACACACACAGCCCACAATGCACGTTAAAAAAAGACAGCCCACAACACACGCCATACACACAGTCAACAACACACGTCACACATAGAGCCCACAAGTCATTAACAACCCACACATGTCATACACAGAGACCAAATTACAAACAGTCAATAACAGACACCAAGACACACAGAGCCCACCACACCACAGACACACATGGTGCTGAAGAGGAAGGAGGGTACGTACCTTGAACTGTGTGGGGTGGTTCAGTTCCACCTGTTGATGCTCCAGCTGAACCTTTAGCATCTCCTCCTCCACCTGTACAGCGTAGCCTAGCTTTCTGCAGATCTCCTGCTTCACTATCACCTGTTATCAGAATACAGTGCTATCAGTACTACACAGACACACTGCTGTCAGCTGGGATGTTCATCCATATGGACAATAACAAAACAAACCTGCCAAACATAATAGGACATTTGTCCCCTTCACACCAAGACAAACCGGACTTTGTGTAATTAAACGGGACTTTTACATCAACTGGTCAACACTAAACTCATTCAGCCCTGCACCTGAGCATTGCCCTGGTGTCAAAATTTGTATCATATGCATAAACTGCAAACAAAGGGAACTAACTTCTACAGTATTTCCGCCTGTGTCAATTTGGAAGAAAACCAATTGATTTCAGTATATTTTCTTCGTTTTTCCACATCAATATTGCAGGGGAACCTGGCGAGGCTGTAAACTCCTTTGGCTTGAATGGGTTAAGTCTAAAGTTGTTAATAAGCTATGATAAAAATTAACAAATCATCACTCAGTATCAGTATGTTAAGAGACTTCACTGGATGGAAATAGTCTTGAAAATGAAAAATGTGAGAAAGAAGTGCTGAAATGAAGAATATGAATATGAAGTCATGAAAAGAAAGAATGTGAAAATGTAGGCTTAAAAATGAAAAACATAAACAATTGAGTCTTTCTCAAGGTTTTCACGCCATCTGTCCTCTTCATCTCTAGATCATTCTATTTAAAGCTATTTTGGGAAAACAACCCCCCACCCCAACCCCCCACCCCCAAGTATTTTCTAAGTGGTTCTGTTCATTTCCATTACTTTGCATTGAGGAGCATTCTTTTCCCATTTGAGGACTTTCCATGAGCTGAAAGATTTCATATACAGATTGCCAACAAACAATTCTAAAAATCTTGAAGGTACGTGAAGAAGTGGATAACAGTAAGTGTAATACCTTCAGGAGGCGGTGACTCAGCTCCAGGTGTTTCCTCTTGTAGTCGTCCAGTTTGGCCAGCGTCTGGCTGTGCTGGGTCTGTAGTTGACTGAGGTCCCCCGCCATCACCTGTCACATCATCATCACTATCTGAAGTGGGTATATGGTGTGGTGTGGTGGTATGGAGTAGGGCATGAGGTGTGTGTGGGGGTGTGGCGTGTGATGGTGTGGAATAGAATGTTGTGTGGTGTGGTATGAGGTGTGGGGTGTGAGGTGTGTGTGGGGGTGTGGTGTGTGATGGTGTGGAACAGAATGTGTGTGGTGTGGTATGAGGTGTGGGGTGTGAGGTGTGTGTGGGGCTGTAGTGTGTGATGGTGTGGAACAGAATGTTGTGTAGTGTGGTATGGGGTGTGGTGTGCTATGATACAGGACATGGTGTAGGGTGGTGTGGGGTGTTTAGTGGGGTGGTGTGGTGGTGTGGGTGTTGGTATGTGTCGTGGTGTACTAACACTTACATCCAGTCGTTGCTGATGCAGCCTGGTTTCCTCCTGCTGATGTTTGAGGCGTGTCTGTAACTGCCGGAAACCCACCATGGCCACTGGCACCAGACTGTCAGGGTCAGGGTTGTCCAGTTTGGCCTGTCTCCACAGTAGGGGGTCCAGGCCTGTACACAGATAGTGTGCACATCATGTACATACTTAGCACAAATGTACATGGATCACAATGACATGTACACATATCACAGACACCTGCAAACACAAACATACAGACACACATAGACAAGTGGTGAAGTCATCAGCAGACAGACCCATAGTGGGTGTGTAACACACACATGCATACAACAGGCACCTAACATAGACACACATACAAGACAGCCATAAAGAAAAGTGATGTTGGCAGCAGACAGCAGGGGGCATGTCACACACAGAGAACAGACACACACACAGTTTTTCATTTTCAGCTTCTAAAGGAGATGTCATTTTATTTGGAAAAATCCATCTACGCTACACATCTGCCAGGCTAGAATGTGTATCTATCAGAGTGGATTTCTTCAACAGAATTTTGCCAGAGGACAACATTTATGTTGCCATGCCTTCTTTTTCCGTGCACCAAGTGTGTGCAGTTTATCATCTCATCCAATAACTTGACACTAAGTTTGATTGTCCATTCAAACTTGGTAGACTGGGATTCCAACCATGACCCTCAAGGATACTGCACTGACAGATGGGCATCTTAACCATTCTGCCACCTTCCACACACACAACACACACACACATGGACATAAGACAGTCATATAGACAAGCAACGAATTCATCAGCAGACACACCTGCAGGGGGTGTGTCAAGGTATTCCTTCAGCTGTTCTGGAGTCCAGCCCATCTTGGGGGCAATGGTGTCTGCAGCCAGGTTAGTTGTCAGCTGGGACCACTGGGCTGGCTGCTGTAGGAAGGTGCACAACTCCTTGGCAGGGATACGCTTGGCGGGACCTTGGGGCGGTCGCTCCAACACATAGATCACCAGCTCTGTTCTGAAAACAACGCATATCACAGAACAGGTGAAAAAGGCAACACACACACACAACTTACTTATCCTCAGACACAGGCCGGATACAATCCACACAAAGGTAAGGTATATGCAGCAGTCTGGTAATATATACTGGCATTCACACACACACATACAGAAACACACACACAGGTACACACCCACACACACAACTCACTTATCCTCAGGCACAGGCCTGACGCCCTCCACACAGACAGACAGGTGAGGTTTGTTCAGTAGTCTGGTGATGGTGTCCACAATCTGCTGTTGGGCGCCTGCCACCTCCTCCTGTTTCTTCTTCACCACTACCACCACTAGCCCCTCCTCCCCCCGCCCCTTGGGCATTGCTGAGTAGCCAACCGCCTGCACACACAAACATAACACACATCGATATACATAGAGTGAAGGTTCTGTTCAGCATGTTTCGTGTTGATGGCTTGGACATGGCTTCTGTTGCTGACTGGGCTTTCAGCACTCTGATTTATATATTGATCACTGATATCATCAGTCTCCACAGGGTAATACTCTGTGACTGAAAGCCACAGTCAGTCTATTCCAGTGTACTGAGTCATGAATACAACATACTGTTGTCATTATTCTCCACAGGGTAAGACCGACTGAAAACCACAGCCATTCTATTCCAATGTACTGAGTCATATAATATCATATGTATGTCATCAATCCCCGTACAGCAATACTTTGTGACTGAAAACCACTGTCACTACATTCCAATGTACATCAACCACGAAAGCTGTGACAGACAAAAGCAGCACACTGAAGTCAGAACAAAGTGGAAGAGGGGGAACAGACAGACAGGGGAAGATCACTGTGAAGACTACCTTGAATCGACAGAATGGATTATCTGGCTTGAAGTCAACGACGCCGTTCTGACTGAAGTAGCCCTTGCCTGTCCCCCAGCATGCCTGCAGCTGGTTCCAACGGGCGATGATGGCGTCCCGCTCATCCCCAAAGATTTGGGGCACCGACACGGCCATGGCCAGGTTGGCCAGGCCATTTTGTTGGGCATCCTGCTGCTGAGGCTGGGCCTGGGCCTGGGGCTGACCTGTGGGACATCATCTTTCTTGTTCTTTAAACATGACAGTGATGGAAAACAACACACACACACACACCCACATTTACCTCACAGACAACAGCCATCTTCAAGTTTAAATGATGCAATGAAACATACTCATACACACTGACCTGAAGAGAGAACATCTGTCTAATTCTTAAATGCAACATTGAAACACAAGCACACATGTATGTATACACACACTGACCTCAAGGACAACAGCTACCTTTCAGTTTAACACTATATGCACACAAAAACAGACTAAACATGGTCTTATCTCACAGACTGATGTAAGCTTTCAATTAGGCAAGCCACAGAGTGAGAGCTGCATGATCAATGGTTTCTCCACTGCAACAGGAATTCATTTACAGCAGCTATCAGTATGGCAATGTCTTTTGTAAACCCTAAAGGACTATGATTCTAAATGTGGAGGCAATACTGCACTGGCTCTTAAAGTTGCAGCCTTGTGGGCTAGTTAGTCTTTGGGGACCATCCCAATGCTGATTGTCCTATAGCTGTATAGGTAAAGCCCTCTTGCTTGAGAGAGTGGGGAAGTAACTTGGGCAAGACACTCTCCAGTCCACTGTGGTCAAATTTTAGCCCAAATATTAAGGACAGCAGTTGCCTCTTCTGCTGTTCTGATGGTCACAGATGGACATGACTGTCATACAGTATACATGTGGAGTGATGGCCTAGAGGTAACGCGTCCGCCTAGGAAGCGAGAGAATCTGAGCGCGCTGGTTCGAATCACGGCTCAGCCGCCGATATTTTCTCCCCCTCCACTAGACCTTGAGTGGTGGTCTGGACGCTAGTCATTCGGATGAGACGATAAACTGAGGTCCCGTGTGCAGCACACACTTAGCGCATGTAAAAGAATCCACGGCAACAAAAGGGTTGTTCCTGGCAAATTCTGTAGAAAAATCCACGTCTATAGGAAAAAACAAATAAAACTGCACGCAGGAAAAATTTTTAAAAAATGGGTGGCGCTGTAGTATAGCGACGTGCTCTCCTTGGGAGAGCAGCCCGAATTTCACACAGAGAAATCTGTTGTGATAAAAAGAAATACAAATACAAATACAAGTACAAATACATGCAGTTACCAAACAATGACACACAGATGCATGCAGACATAAAAAAAATGACACACAGAATGAAATATCACTGGGCAATGTAGTTCACAACAAAATACCACACTTTCAATTGATAAAGAATGAATGATGATCTTTGTCCAATGTTCACAACAAAACACCATGCAAACAAGAAAAACAAACAAACAAACAAACAAACAAAAACAACAACCCCAAAGCATGAAAGATTAAACAATTCCTCCTTCTCTTCATACAGTATTTTAAATTGTTTATGACTTGGTTTAGATTTAATCAAAACAAAACTAAACAACAACAAGAACTAAAAACACATATATCTCACCAAAACTGAATGAAGGTTTTGTGGCACCAAATCCTGTGCTGGTATTTCCAAATCCTGTAGAACCAAAGCCACCAAACCCTGCAAACAGAGTTTAAGTGAATCAGTTTATTGAATAACATGACTTGTCAACCATAAGTGATAACAGATAAGGTAAAGAAATAACATGACTTGCCAATTACAAACATATTTAGAGGAATAAGAAGACTTACTGATCATAAGCCAGAAAGGTAAAGAATTAAAAATTGCTGATCATAACGTAAAGAAATGACTTGCTGATCAAAATGCAAGAAAATAATTTAATTAGCTGTTGATAATGTAAAGAGATCCTTAACTTGCTCAACATACATAATTCAAGGAAAATATCAATTAACATCATAACATGACTTGCCAATTATAATGTAAGAAAATAACTGTAACTGAGTTAAGTTTTAACAAGATGAATACTAGTCATAACATAAAAGAAATAACATGACTTTCTGATAACATAAAGAAATACCATGTCCTGCTGATAAAAAGTACAACAAACAAACATACGGGTAAAGAAATGACTGCACTCTGAGTCTAAGTAGCGTAAGCTACTTGTTACCAAAATGCACACAAAACTTTCCCTTCCAAACTTTACAGATGATATCAGATAATCTGCATTATGTTGTGAGGACTGTATTTTCCTTTGAAATATTACACTATCTGCATCTACTGCAAATCAGTCTTATATAACACAATAAAGTCTGTTGACAGAATTCAGTCTTGAACCTAAATGGCAAGGTGAATTGGATAAAATACATGTATAATATGTATGTCTCAAAGATCTGCAAGAAGGGGGTTAGATCTTCACGTATTTAAGGCACAATCTTGTGAACTGTCCCTAAAGTACTGCCACCTTGCTAGTTATTTACAGGTGTTGAATACCAAGTGATTGGAGTCCAAACATTAATTGTTTATCTCATAAAAAAAAGTGATATGTAAACTTCAATACCCTTGGTTACTGCCAGATGACTGTGCAAGATTTAAACAAGAACAAAAGAACACAATAATCTGAGTTGAAAACCACTGATATTGTGTTGCAAAATCAACATAGGTTGAGAGGCCATAAACAAGGAACACTCATCATAAAATTGCTTTGATTCAGTCACATCAGATGTGTATTTTTCAGAAAGAATTACCAGACCCTCTTTTCAACTATCAATTATCATTGTCTAATGAAAAAATAATGGCAATATTCACATTTTTTTCTCCTGTCCTCTTCTGTTTACAAGAGAAAAAAGTTGTAAATTGGTTAAAAACATTGTAATATGTAATATATACTCTACAATTCTTTCCCTCCACTCTTTGGTTGGCCCTCTTTACATCTCTTGACACCGTATGAAATGTAGAGTATATATTATTATATACTATATTACAATGTTAATAACCAATTTACAATTTTTTCCATCTTTGGAACAAAACCGAATGGAAAGAACACGGGGGAAGAAACATGGATATTGCCAAAATAATTATACTGTTGTTTGAACCATGCATAAAAATAGCAGTTAAAATATATCCCTGAATTAAATGAGCAAACCCTTGGAGATTTCTGCGGCCTTCTTGGATCTTCATCTTGCGCTTGCACATCTAACTTTCATCCCAGATGTAAGCAGAGCCAAAGGCAATCGACACAGTCAAAACAAGCAAACATGAGCTTCTCAACGCTTTGTCTTTTCAGTTCCTGAATTTGTGGACCCTAGAGACATTGAAATCATTCTTACACATGAGGAAAAAGACAGTGGACTGGAGGGTTCATTTGATGAACTTGTCACCATGTAAGATATTTTTTGTGTGTTTTGTTCAATTGTTGTCAGTGATGAACATAAAGAATGATTTTTGATTTGCGTTTGATCACACAACTTTCATTGTCTCACTGGTCAACAGGATAAGACTTGTTAAAAAAAAAAAAAAGAAGAAAAAAAAGAGAAGAATATGCTAGAGCTTTTTATGCTCAAGTATCAGAATCACCAACATTTCATTTCATAGAACTGAACACTATTCATCATCATGATTTGTTTGTTTGACTACAACTGGTGCATGATGCCGAGCACACCAGTACAAAAGATGTACATGTGGTATCTACAGTTTTTGTAAGACTTTCATGAGTGTCATGGAGAGAGGAAAAGCAACATTCACCATCATCGTTTCCTCCAAAAAACAAATATTAACTTGTTAATTTTTTACTGTTTTACAATGATTATCTGAAAAGTGCTTTGCAGAAGAACATTGATCTCTAAGTGGAACACATCATGGATTTCAGTTTGCTGTCTCCCCTTTTCTTCAGTTGATAGCCTCTATTGCAACAACCAAACACTGTACAATTAAGTGCTATCATATGTACAATAAGAAAATTAAAATATGAAACAAAAAGTTAAAAACCCCTAAGATTGCTGTCCACATGTTCTGCCACTTTCGATTGCCTTCATTGCTCGCAAATTCGGACAACTAATCAACTTCAAGAGTACAGACCGTGTAAGCATGGAGCTCTCCAGGGGTCTATTGAAAAAATTTTTTTTTTTTTTTCCTTTTCTGAAGGACTAAGCGCGTTGGCTTATGCTGCTGGTCAGGCATCTTCTTAGGAGATGTGGTGTAGCGATATGGATCTGTAATAACGCAGTAACGACTCCATGAGTAAATGAACTGAACTGAACCATTGACTAAAGTAGAACTGCCAGGGTATTGTGATCATTATGTGTGTGAGTGTGTGTGTAGAGCAGTGGATTTGACCAACCTGTTGTTGATCCAAGTCCACTGAAACCTGTTGCACCAAATGTGGGAGCTGATGTTGTGGTGGTGGTGGTGCCAAACCCAAATCCCCCAGTGCTGGCTGGGGTAGGTCCCCCAAAGTTGAAACTGAAACCAGCCGGGGCAGCGGAAGTGCTGGCGGGAACACCGAACGACAGTCCTGTGGCGGTGGTTGTCGCTGTGGGAGCGCCAAAGGAAAATCCCGTGGAAGGCTGAGTCGTCGTTGCACCCCCAAAATTAAATCCTCCTGCAGTGCTAGTTCCCTGCCCAAATCCACCGAAGCCTGATGACGCTGTAGTGGTGGCGGTCCCCCCAAACAGCGAGGGCTGTGAGGTTGTGCTCCCGAAATTGAACGCCATGTTTTTGGTCTGCTCCGTGAGTGATTTCCCCTGCCTATGTCAACGGAAATGATCAAGCCACGTGAATATTAACTAACCCCAGCTGTACAGTTGATAAATTCAGTCAGTTTGGCACCACAACGGACTCTAGCTATTACTACATTATACATACTTTTTATACAGTTATAAAGTTTTCCTCTGATACCATTCCTTAGTAAAACAGGCCAAAGAAGATTTCGGTTAATAGAGTCAAACGCCTTTTCAAAATCAATGAAAGCGACATACAATTTTCGATTAAAGGAGAACTGTTTCTGAACAAGTGAAAGCAACGTAAACATGTGGTCTACTGTAGAATATCTTTTTTTAAAATCCGGCTTGATGATCCCCAGTGATGTTATTTTCGTCAACCCATTCCTGTAATCTTTTATTGATAATTATCCCATACAATTTACTACTTATATCACCTAAAGAAATACCTCTATAATTATTGGGATTATTTACATCACCTTTCTTGTAAATGGGCAAAATAATAGATTCTATCCAGTTATTAGGGTATACACCATTGTCAAACAGTTTATTAAACAACTTAACGAAGAAAAGAACTACTTGATCAGAAGAATATTTATACAGTTCACTAACAATTCCATCAGGACCAGCTGCCTTACCATTTTAAAGTTTTCTCAATGCCAGTAGTACCTCTTCTTTAGAAATTGGTCGATTCATGTAAAGATCTGCTTCATCATCATTTATAGCATCATCGTTAAAAATAACTTCATTTTGCTCGTTATCAGCATTTGATTGTAACAAAGATTGAAAATGTTGAAACCAAACGTCACAATTAATAGTATGTCTCGGTTGTTTTCTTTTCTGCGAAACTCTATTAATATTATTCCTTAATTCCTTTTGGCTATGTATAGATCTTACAAGCTTATCCATTAAAGATTTATTGAAGTCCTTCTCTTTTCTCTTTAATAAATGTTTATACTCTCGTCTTGCAACTACATATGTGTTTTTATCTTCCATTTGTAATGTCCGTCGACTAATCCGTAATAACCTTCTTACCTCTCTCTTACTCACAGCACATTCATGGTCAAAGCAGTCATCACGTACCTTGTTGTTATTGACACGCACACGTCTTTTCATACACTCCGCACTTTCCTTCATACATTCATTCAACAATGTTAGTGCATCATTCACATCAACATCTATTAAACTTATTGCATTGTCAATTTTTGTGCTAATCTGCTCATTCCGTAGAGTATCACGAAATATCTGAACATATTCTTCATTCCATATGATTTTTTCAATGACAATGTCCTGTTTTTGTTCAGCTGCATCAAAATTCTTACCTTTAGGAAAAACAACGTGGAGTGTTACAGGTAGGTGGTCAGAGTCAATACGTTCTGATACAATTAATTCACATGAATCAAACACAATATGAAAGAGATCTTTTGAAAGTATGAAATAATCGTTGACACTGCATCCAGCATCCGAAATGTATGTATAGCCACCTTGGAGGTCGCCCTCACATACTCCATTTAAAATACATAAATCTAAGGCAGTGCGCAAATTCAACAACAATTTAACATAATTGTTCAAGAGATTATCTTCTGAATATCGTGAATTATTGATAGAATGACTTTCATGCTGCTTGTAGAAATCAGAAAAATATTGACATATGTTTGAGGTTCTACTATTCAAATCACCATTTAGGACAATATGAGCATCATGTAATAATAAACAGTCAGTCAAGCACGAGAGAGAGAGAGAGAGAGAGAGAGAGAGAGAGAGAGAGAGAGAGAGAGAGATAGATAGATAGATAGATAGATAGAGAGAGAGAGAGAGAGAGAGAGAGAGAGAGAGAGAGAGAGAGAGAGAGAGAGAACAATATATGCTAATGAAGGGGGAAAAATTCAAATTTGTCAATAAAACAGAGGTTCTGATACAACATCGTTGTAGCCTTTTAGCTCTAGATGGTAGTTATGATCGTACAATTACATCTTTCGAGAAACGATTACAATTTCTTTGTAATTCAAAAATTTGATGCATAACAGTTCAAGTTTACATTATATATGTTAAAGCATTTACCTCTTCTAGGGTCCTGTATATGACTTCCTGATTCATGACAATTTGAAAGCTTAAACGAAAATTAGTATGCTTGGTATTCCTATACTTCCTTGTCAAATATTTTGCACTGACTACTGCCTTTTGATATTGTCTGCCACATAAAAAAAACGTGCTAGTGCTGGTTGATACATCCATCTAAATCCATTGAAATATACTATGGTTCCATTCTCGTTGAAATTTTAAACGTTTTGTATATAGAAAACAACAACCCACCTCAATCACGGTTTTGAATGTTATTACTATTCATGTCATCAGTACCAATAACTATGTTTCAAAACACTCTAAGAAACTAAGTCTTCAACTCCTTAGTTATCCCAGACACTCGAAAAACCATCTTGACTTAAAACACAAAGTTTTGATGACCACGAGCATTTACCTTTTACAGTCGATAATAATAATAATAATAATAATAATGGTATTTATAAAGCGCTGAATCTTGTGCAGAGACAAATCAAAGCGCTTTCGCACCAGTCATTCACACGCATGCATAACTGTAGAAGCTAAAGACAAGGAAGGGCAGGCAAGGGAGGCTATTTTGGGAAGAGGTGGGTTTTAAGGCCAGACTTGAAAGAGCTGAGTGTGGAGACTTGACGAAGCGAAAGAGGAAGTTCATTCCAATCGCAACATGCCATCATTCATATCAGCTATCGTTAGTCAGTACGAAATACATCTCACGAAAGAATTCACAAATTATTGGAATCTTCACAGTTCTCCATAAACCTTATCATTTGGAGTCACGGTGCTCCAGTTTACACCAATAAATCTTTTCAAAACGAACAAATGTAATTTTCGATTGGTAAATCTTTCTCAAGTCCGCATATTCCTGCTGCACATCACTTGTTGAAAAAAACAACAACAACCCCCCCAAAAAAAACAACAACAACAAAAAACAACAAACAAACAAAAAACAAAAACAAAACAACAACAACAACAAAAAAAACCCCCAAAAAACCCCACAAAAAACAACAACAACCAAAACTATATCGAGAGAGAGAGAGATAACTGGTGATGAACACGAACACGTATACATAAGTAACATACACACCAACACAAACATTGAGAAGAAGAATGTCAATAAATAAACTGCCAATACTTACTTTCCCCCCTTCTTTTCCTTTTTTGTCATTTGTACATCTTGGCCATCCGTACCGAATAGCTGCCGCTGGGGTTTTTTTTGGTTCAGCATAGTGCACCGTGTGTGTAGTCTTGATCACTCGACAACCGGTAACTTGTCACATGTGACAGCCCACTGCGCACACACCACGGCGATTGACACTGATATGGGCCAGAATGAGGTCAAAAGCTGTTGGCACTATCAGGGTTGCCGCAAATGACAAAGTGCCACAGAACATTGTCAGGGTAAAAATTTCTTTTACTTTTCTTTCCAACATCACTTTATGAATTCCTCACACTGAGGAATTTGTGTGCTGTTGATGCATGTGTGTCTGTGCGTGCGTGCATGCGAGCGAGCGTGTGAGTGTGCGTACGTGCGTGCATGTGTGTGTGTGTGTGTGTGTGTGTGTGAAAATCTCAAAGGAAAATGTCTTGACAAACGAACCGAATCTGGAAAGAGTAGAACAAAGCCTGGAAGGGGTACGAAAGGAAGTATTCCCTAGTTCTGCACCCAGTCTTGAATGCTTTACAATCGCATCCTTGATCTACAGTCTTGTATGGCCGTTCCTTTCAAAGTCACCTGACGGGTGAACCTCGCCGGATGAAGGTGAATGTATTCGGTGAAAAGACCAACAGGTCACACAGAAAATGCTTCCTCAGGGCCACTCACTGTGGACCCGTTTCTGAAAAAGTTCCGGGACTGTTTCGGATGCGAAGTGTTGTTAACCAGTTTTACTTTTTTTCCACACTGACATGATGGAAAGATGCCGAATTTCAGCTAACCGCGAGCCCAACTCCAGAAGATGTGTGTGGAATGCGGGATGGTATACACCTGTTTCAGGATGGTATATATCTGTTTCAGGTGTGGGTTGAGCCATGGAAACAGACATTCCCGCCACGCACCAACCACCACAAGAAGCATGGATGTCGGCCGTAAAGAAGACAAATGTCGTGTATTTTGCCAACAAGGCACGGAAACAAAAAGGCACACCTACATAGAAAGAATAAAAAATGATTCTTAATTGATATTGTACACGTTTTAAGATAGCTTATCGAAAGGTGCATGCAGTGGATGCCATGATAGAATGTCTGCCTGTGTGTAACATGTGCATGGTGCTGAATTACAACAAAATATAAAATCTCTTTCTCTCTCTCTCTCTCTCTCTCTCTCTCTCTCACACGATAATGTAGCTTGAAGGAGAAGAATGAAAAATGTCCTTGCTCACAACCGGGCAAGTTGAAGCCTCTTCTGTCGTCAGACTCCGGGCGTAAAAGTGAGGAAGATATTGGGGTGGAGGTGGGGACCTGGCACACTATTGCTGAGCAAATCTCACACCCAGTGCTACATCTCCGCTGTTTGCCAGGCAAAAATCGAATTTTATTACGGGAAATTATAGCAAGAGCCTTTCGAATAAAGACGGAATGAGTAGTGTTCACAACAAGGCGTGGACGTTCACTCTGCTGTCCACACAGGGGAGTGGAGGGAAAGAAATGTAGATATGACCGAAATCATTCATTTGGGGAAGGAGTGGGGGTAATTTTTCAGCTTTTTTGTTTTGTATTTTGAAGCTGATTTTGTTGAACTCGACCAAGTTCTTTATACATTTGAACGATTTACTTCGCCTGATTCGGCCTGGGCCAAACTGACCTGAATGATCAGTCCCGTCCAGTCTAGTTCTTCAAATTTACAGCCATTGTCTGAGTAAAAGGGATGGGGGAGGGTGGGTAGGTGCGGGGAGAAGGCAAAGTGACCGGATGCCAACTTCATCGGACAGCGATCCAGCGAGGAAGCAGGGCAGCATGGCTGGCAAAGAAATAAATACTTGGGAACCAGAAATGTCCTCACATAACAAAGGAGAAAGATGCATGCAGCAGGATGTCATTATAGAACATAATTAATGCAGAAGTGTATAACAGACTTGAAGTCTTGGATGACCTTCAACAAACCACAGCTAAATGATCTAAAGACTGAACTGTTGCTTGCTTACCCCAAGATATTTATGAACCACCCGTCAGTCTCCCTCATTGTCTTCTGGTAAACAACACTGTTATTCCTGTCTCCCAATCAGTGCGGAGCCTCGGTGTCAGTCTTGACCACATTTTGTCATTTCAGCAACATATTTCAAACACTTGCAAATAAGCTTAACTTGAGTTGCAAAGAATTAGTTATATTCGTCATTACCTGTTTATAGAAGCAACCAAAACATAAGTCTGTGCGTTTGTTTTGTCTAGGATAGATTACAGCAACTCTGTTCTTGTCGGCACCCCAATAACTTCACTTGATAAAGTTCAAAGAGTTCAGAACAATGCTGCTCGACTTATTTTCAGATCTTCCAGATTTGAACATGTTACTCTTCTCTTCCACTCTCTTCAGTGGCTACCAGTTTAATAAAGAATTGAATACAAGCTTTCTGCTCTGACGTTTTCTGCCCTCTCAAGCTCTGGTCCTCGTTACCTCTCTGACCTCCTTGAAGTGTACATTCCAACTCGTCACCTTCATTCTGCTTCTGATGCCAGGCTTTTAAAACGACCTATTGTGAAAAAAAAAGAAGAAGCAACAGGGTCAAAGATCTTTTTCTTTCCAGGCTCCGTCATTGTGGAACAAATTTCCAGAAACTTTGCGTCATTCTGTTTCGCTGAAATCTTTTAAGTCTGCGCTGAAAAAACATCTTTTCCAGCAGCAGTAACGTATTAAAAAAAGAAAAGAAAATCTAATCTTGGTGCAATCTGGTTTGGGGTGCATGTTTTGTTGTGGAGAGGCTGTTTGCCGTGTGTGTGGCAGGGTGCTGATGAGTGTCCGTGCGTTCGTGTGCCCGAGTGCGTGTTGCAGGGATGCTTTTTCTGGAGGACGTCATAGGTGGGTGGGTGGTTTCTAATGTTCAGTTGCGTGAGTGTGTGTGTGGGTGGAGAGGAGTATTGATGGGGAGGCGGGGGATTGGGGAACGAAATGTAAAGCGCTTTGAGCAGTATTTCTGGAGAAATGCGCTATATAAATGTCCATTATTGTTACTGATTATTATTATTATTATTATTGACAGGCCAAAATAGTCCCCATTCTGTGTGTGTGTTTGCGCGCGCGCGCGCGTGTGTGTCTGTGTGTGTGCGCACGCTCGTTAATGTGTGTCGTACATTTCTCTCTCTCTCTCACACACACACTCGCGCTCGCACGTTTGGCATACACGCACGCAGGCAAGCAAGCACGTCGCACACATTCACAAACGTACGCACACATATACGTGTGCACGAGGACACACACACACACACACACACACACACACACACCGAGAAACATATTCTTTATTGATGCAAAAGTTTTAAACATACAAGCTCCAGTGAAACAAATAAGATCATGAACATTGGTTCCAAATGTACACATTTTATGTGTGAGTGATTCTCTGTATGCTTGTGCGCGGGCGTGAAAACGCACATACGTGTGTGTGTATGCGCGCGCGCGTGTGTGTATGTATGTGTGTGTTTGCGGAGGGGACGTGGGGAAGGGAGTTTGGGCCGGCACATGAGTGGAAAAGAGTGTGTGTGTGTGTGTGTGTGTGTGTGTGTGTGTGTGTGTTTGTAAACAAGTCGAAAATACGCATTTGCTTTGCCTGAGATAGTTATATGATTGAAAAGGCCTCTCTCTCTCTCTCTTTCTCTCTTTTTTAAATTTTATTTTATGAAACAATAAGTCCAAACGTAAGTATAGTAGCATGTATAATAGTGTACTCCTTCCTTGTATGATATAGCCACATATACACACATCTCCTTCGGTACATCATTTTGCCTTTCTTGTGGGACACAGTTATCCACACATACACACCGGTGTATTGGTACATCAAATAGTAAAGAGTGGTAACTCTCTCCATTACACAAGGTGCACAATTTCAAGATGTACTGATACATCATTTTGCCTATCTTGCTGGATATAGCAGCACGTGCACACCTGTGTCATTTTGTCTTTCGTGTAGGACATACCCACACAAACACACCTGTGTACTGGTACATCATTTTGCCTTTCCTGTAGGATATAGCAACATCTGTACACATGTGTCCTGGTACACCATTTTTATCTTAGATTTTAAACACTCATCTAACGGGGCATGTGTATATTAGAACATCATGCTTTGTAACCACACACATACACACGTGTACTGGTACACAATTTTGCCTTTTTGTTCAGGGTTTTGCCAAACATGAATACATGTTATATGTTCAAGAGTTTTCCATGGCAGCTGAAGTTCTACTGGCTGATTTTTCTGTGAACATCTCTGCGAATTCAGCGTCATTTTGTTTGTCATTGTGACATATACTTATAGGCCAATAAAATTTATTAAAAAACAACAAAAAAACAACACACGCATAAAAAAAGCAGACAAAAACCAAACCAAAACAAAACAACAACAAAAAACAAACAAAAAAACAAAAAAAACAAAAAAACAAAAAAAACAGGACGGTCGGAAATGAACGATAGATGTTGATAAAAAAAAAAAACCAGCCTGAAATGATGACCTCATTTTTCGGTTACATACACCTTCACAATTGGCAGAACGGATGTAAGCTCACATTCCCAGTGATACACACATCATAGCAGGTTACAAGGTGCATATAAAGCTGTTGCTTTCAAACCTCAAAAGCAAAACCGTGAGACGGTAAATCCATGCTCACAAACGAACACACAACACCCAACATTCCATCACTGTTCAAAACTTAGGCTTTCACACACCCACTCACAACCTGAACTTCCGCAATGATAGCTGAAATGATTACAAACAGCTTTTATTTTCATGCACACAACATGGCATCTGCATCTGCAGCCAATCAGAGCTCGTCCTTGGGCATTTGGAAATCCAAACCATAATGTTTCTTTAGACCTAGCATGACTTTGAAGGGGCGGCTGGTAAAGTGCACCTGCATGTTGCGGATGATGTCTTTGCGGGGGATGTGGTAGTAGGGGTTGACCATGGCCTTTTCGTAGAAAGCCACAGTTTCCGTAACAGCCGTGTGCAGGGGTGTGGGGACAAAGCCTAGAAGGGCCTGCGCTTTGGTGATGTCCACCGGCCCGTTCTTCACGGAGGGGAACAAATGTACCGCCTGGCTGGAGTTGTCCGTCTGGATCGGCAGATTGGTGATGTTCAGCTCCGCCTGCCACAGATAACCAACAGTAATTGAGGTCATCCCTCCCCGTACCCGAAACAAAGAAATCAACCAAGACAACAAAACGTGCACACCAATGTCCAGTTAAAAAAGTCCAACAAAAGAGGGAAGCATGGAAAGATGAATGGACGGAAAGGAAAACGACTGGGAGAGACGGGCTGAGACAGAAACAGAGAGAGACAGACTGACAGAGGTATAAAGAGACAGACTGACAGACAGAGACAGACAGTTATGGGCTGAAAAAAGGAGAACCAAGAGAAAAGAATGAAGACAAACACACAGACATAGATAAATTATGGGAGGGAAACACAGACAGAAAAACAAACAAACACATAGACAAACTGACAGACAGATAGACAAACATTGTAACACAAAACAGTGAACTCAGCAAATAACCAAACAAGCCAGCTATGTAACAAAGCAAGGGATCCACAACACCCAACAACCCACAGCTGGCCATGTAACAAATCACACGACCCACAACACAACATTTAGCCCTCCGACAAACCAACTCGCCAGCTACACAGTCAACCACAGACCACCATCCACAATCCAAGCAACCAGCTAAGCGATCGGCCAGAGCCTAGAGCGGACCTTGATGAGGTCTAGCAGCTGCAGCAGTGTGGGGGTCTCCGTGAAGGCCAGGTTGAAGGCCTGGTCCAGCAGTTCAGGCCGTGGTGTCAGCAGCTGCATCAGCACGTTCGCCACGTCCCGGGAGTACACCAGACTGAGGGGCGTGTTCAGCAGGTAGCCAGGGATGGCAGGGGCCTGCACAACACTCTGTGCTCATAACTCAAAGCTCACTTCACAGTGCTCATAACTCAAAGCTCATATCACAGTGCTCATAACTCAAAGCTCATATATCTCAGTGCTCATTTTCTGTCTGTGTGGAATCATCAGCGTTACATCCCTGTCTACAGCATGCCTTGGGTTGTACACACAGTGTTCACCTGTTCAATGATAACCTTTCAATAATATAGCTTAGCAAACGCTCATGGCCAAGAATATAACGCAAGAAACGTTGACAACCAACAATATACCTTAGCAAATGTTGATAACTAAGAATATAGTCAAGCAAACGCTGATAACATAAAATATATAATTTGACAATTGACAAACGTTGACAACCAACCAACAACATGATTTGATAATTATTGAAAAACAAGTTCATAGCTTACCAGATGTTGATAACCAAGACTGTAGCAGAGCAAACGATGATCACAAATAATATAGCTTGGTAAATATTGGCGATCAAGACTATAGTTCAGTAAATGCTTACTAACTGTTGATAGCAGAGGGTATAATTTGACAACTACAGATAACCAAGACAATAGCTCGCCAAATATTGATAACCAAGGCAAGGCAAAGCAAGGAGTTTATTTCGTGTGGCCCCTGGGGGCATTGACACATTACATACATTCATTTTTTGCACATATCCTGTAAATAAAAAGAGTAATGCCAAAAAACTAGAAATAGGCTCATTCATTCAATCACTCAATATACACATTGACAAGTACTATTTCACTCATGATAGCCCCCCTCCCCCCCTCTCCCAACTGCTTCGAAAATGTTGATAAACAAAAAGTTAGCTAAGCAACATTATTGCTAATATCCAAGACTGTAACTTGGCAAACGTTTATAATGACCAAGAATATGACAGACTGACCATCCTATCATTTGGGGGTATGTTTTGCTACAGATTGACCAGACTGTCATTTTGGGTGTGTACTGCTACACAGTCCACCCTAGTCATTTTGGGGTGTGGTTTGCTACAGACAGTCCATCCTAGTCACTTTGGGGTGTGGTTTGCTACAGACAGTCCATCCTAGTCACTTTGGGGTGTGGTTTGCTACAGACAGTCCATCCTAGTCACTCTGAGGTGTGTTTTGCTACAGACAGTCCATCCTAGTCATTTTGGGGTGTGGTTTGCTACATACAGTCCATCCTAGTCACTTTGGGGTGTGGTTTTCAACAGACTGTCCATCCTAGTCATTTTGGGGTGTGTTTTGCTACAGACTGTCCATCCTAGTCCTTTTGGGGTGTGGTTTGCTACAGACAGTCCATCCTAGTCACTCTGGGGTGTGTTTTGCTACAGACTGTCTGTCCTAGTCACGTTGGGGTGTGTTTTGCTACAGACAGTTCACCCTAGTCATTTTAGGGTGTGGTTTGCCACAGACTGTCCATCCTAGTCATTTGGGGTGTACTTTGAAACATCTTTGCCGTAATCAAAGTTGTCAACAATGTCTTCATCTCACAGTGTCTGATAAAACCAAACTGAAATAACTGTTGGTTTCGTCTGTGATGACGATGATGATGATGACGACGACGATGAATATTATTATGACGATGACAACGATGATGATGACGAAGGCAATGATGCTGCGGATGATAAACACACACCTTTTCCAGGTGGTCAGCCAGCCTCAGCCACAGCTGGTAGATCCACCAGCGGTACGTGTTGTCCTTGGGGCCCACCACGTCAGGCAGCCGCAGGGACAGGTAGGGCACCCCCTCTCCCCCCTCCCTCTGGCGCGCCAGTTCCTCTTCGATCTGCAGCTTGCGGTGCCCATACGTCTCCACAGACTCCAGTTCCTGCACCACACACACACGGCGTAAGGTGTGGAGTGATGCTACCTGGAGTTGATGCTACCTGGAGTTGATACTACCTGGAGTGATGCTACCTGGAGTTGATGCTACCTGAAGTGATGCTACCTGAACGCTTCAGCTTTTAGGATAACCGTTCATGATGCTTTTAGTTATCGACGTGTTATCATTATACATTCATGAAATCATTGTTGGTTTATCAGCCAAACAAACACCACGCATTTGAAAGCACGTGAAAACCCTCGCCAGTTCCCAAAGCACCACCCAGTCACAGACAGTTCCCTGGCGCAGACAGTTCACTGACACAGACAGATATAGTTCCCTGACTCAGTTCACTGACACAGACAGTTCACTGACACACACACAGAGATAGTTCACTGACACAGTTCACTGACACAGACACAGATAGCTCACTGACACAGTTCACTGACACAGACACAGATAGCTCACTGCCACAGTTCACTGACACGGCAGATAGTTCTCAGACACAGTTAGTTCACTGACACAGACACAAACAGTTCACTGACACAGATAACTCACTGACACAGTTCACTGACACGGCAGATAGTTCTCTGACACCGACAGTTCACTGATACAGACAGTTCACTGACACAAACGGTCCTCTGACACAGACAGTTCACTGACACAGTTCACTGACACAGATAGTTCTCTGACACCGACAGTTCACTGACACAGATAGTTCACTTACACAGTTCACTGACACAGACGGTCCTTTGACACAGACAGTTTCTGGCACACACAGTTCACTGACAAAGATAGTTCACTGACACAGTTTACTGACACAGACACAGATAGTTCACTGACATTTCACTGACGCAGACAGTTCTCTGGCATAGACAGTTCCCTGACACAGACACAACTAGTTCCTACACACACACACACACACACACACACACACACACACACACACACACACACACAGAGTTTCCTGACACAGACACAGACTGTTCCATGACACAGACAGTTCTCTGACAACAGACAGATGGCACTCAATCTAAAATGACTGACTGACTGACGACTGACAGACAGATAAGATAGACAGACAGACAGACGAGATAGACAGATTAGGTTAAAGCACAGTGATGCGACCTGTCGTCGCTGCTCAGACTGAGGACGAACGGCATCGGTCTCTGCCGAGGGCTGACTGTGGTTCTTGTCGCACACGTCGTACACACTGTCAGTACTGATGTACACATAGAGCTTGATCCGGCCCTTCAGCACCTGCAGCACGCGGTACGGGGGAGGGAGCAGGGATAAATCATGGTGTGAATCAGAATCAGAATCAGAATCAGAATCAATTTTAATGTCAATTAAACCTGAACAAGGTTTATAAGACAAAGTTACATGAAACCACGCACAAAAAAAGCAAAAAAGCAACAAAAAAAAAGCAAAGCAAAATAGATAAATATTGAACAAGAGATTGAATCACTCCTGCACGCTGTGGCGTTTTTGACAGCAGTTACTGACCAATTTCCCCAACAACCCCACAAGTTTGTCTTCCAGTATTAGCTGACTGGGTTTAATAATATTTGGAATGTAATTTTGAATTTTTTGTATGAATTCTATCCTAATTTCTTTGTATAATTCGCAGTCATCTAAGAAATGATATTCATCCTCTGTTGTTTGACATTATAAACATAGTCTCCTTTCTTTTGGGATGTTGAAATATCGGCCTTTTTCTATTGCTAAATCATGACAGGATATTCTTAATTTACACAATGTTTTTTATTTTTATTTTAATTTTATTTTATTTTTTTAATAATTAAGATATCCTTCAAGCAAATAAGATTCGGTTCTGTATTCACGGGTAATTTTATTATAGAATAGTAGTTTAGATTTATTTTCAGATTTGTTTCTCTTCCAGTGTGTGTTAATGGAGGATGGGAGTGGGGACTGAGGGGCGGTCCTTTTAGACACTGACCTGCATCAGTTTCCCCACTGCACATCGTCCGTCTCTCTGTCAGCCTGTCTATCAGTCTGTCCGTCAGTGGGTGTGTAGTAGTCAGTTTTACGCCTTCAGTTCCACTTTAAGTGATGTTCAACAAACAAACAAACGATCAACCATCCCACCAATCCATCCCCCACCACCGAAAAAGGAGTGATTTGGGGATGGGGGTTGGAGGTGTGTGTGTGTGTGTGTGTGTGTGTGTGTGTGTGTGTGTGTGTGTGTGTAGGAGGGGGGGGGGGGGCGGGAGGGATACAATGGCGTGAAAGTGAAGGGTGGTTAAGGAGGAGGTGCATGCGAAGCCGTGTGTGTGTGTGTGTGTGTGTGTGTGTGTGTGTGTGTGTGTGTGTGCGTGCGCGTGTCTGTGTGTGTGTGTGTGTGTGTGTGTGCGCGTGTGTCTGTGTGTGTATGTGTGTGTGTGTACGTGTGCATGGATGTGTGTGTGTGTGTGTGTGTGTGTGTGTGTGTGTGTGTGTGTGTGTTTATGTGGGAGTGAGGGCGGTGGGGTGATGGTAGTGCGTGGTGTTGTGTGTTATGTGTATGTGTGGGCGGGGGCCGGAGGGGGAGTGGTGTGTGTGTGGGGGAAGGGGGGGTGAGAGGTCTGTATCTGTGTGTGTGTGTGTGTGTGTGTGTGTGTGTGGTTTGTGTGTGTGAGTATGTGTACGTTATACGTGATTGTGTTATGTGTATGTTATGTGCATGCGTGCGTGCGTGCGTGTATGTATGTGTGTGCACGCGCACTCGCACGCGCTCTCACAGTGTCCCTTACCCTCAGAACCTCAGTGACGGCAAACACGTGGTAGGCACTGAAGTCAATGAGGACGTCAAAGGTCGTGCCGTTACTGACCAGGTCCAGCAGTCCCGTGCACTTGTCCAGGGAGTAGAGCCGGTCACAGGTGAAGGACGTCACGTAGGGCTTGACCAGGAAGGCTGAGTCCCAGTACCAGTTCCCACGACTCACTGTCACCACCTGTACAAGTCAAGTCAAATCCATGGTTATTTTCCAGTGTAACAGATACCTAAAAAGTATGATGCTTTTAAAAAAATTATTATTTTTTTTTATATTCATTTTTAACCCTTTCACCGCCAAGCTCGCATTTGTGCACAGGCGTGGTAGGGAACCCATTTCACCGAAAGGTGACCATTCATTGGTCTGTTATCCATGAACCTACTGCTCTTAATGTTCGGTGGAGGGATAGGCCATATTTTCTATACATCGCAGGGAGAATCCCCAGCTATTCTCAGCCATTGTCTTTTCTGTGTTGAGACCACACAACTCTAAATTGACTGGCGGTGAAAGGGTTAAGAATCTTTAATCAAACATCCGTCTTCTCCCTAAAGAGTGACTTTGGAGAAGAAACCAATGATAAATAAACGACGAGAAAAAAGCACAAAACACACACACACACACACACACACACACACACACACACACACACACACACACACACGACTTTGTACACACATACACAACTTTGTACAGACACAAACATACATACATACAACGTGTACAGACCCTAGCGAGCGCGCACAGACACAGACACAGACATAGACACACCTTGTGACCAGCAGCCAGCAGTTTCTCCGCAGTCAGACCCCCCATGAAGCCGTTCCCTCCCAGCACCAGCACAGACAGTGGCCCCGAGGGCGTGCTGGTCAAACTGGTTGGTGGAGCCGAGGCTTGAACCCCAAACCCCTGCACCGAGGACAGGGAGAAGGAGCCACCGGGCCTCGGCAGCGTCCACATGACGGTCAGCAAGGGCAGCACTAACATCCCCCACCATCCCACCCGCCCACACGACCCTCCACCCCTACACGGCACCCCCATCACTCACAGGACGCAGAGTGACACAGCAGACATCCAGGGCAGACCCCTCTGCTCCCCACTGCTTCACAAACACTTCCCCAATAGCTCACAAACACTTCCCCAATAGCTCACAAACACTTCCCCAATAGCTCACAAACACTTCTACCCTAGTGGTTCACCACCACGTCCTCAATGGTTTACCGAAGCTTCTTTCCAGTGGGGTCACCAGCACTTCGCAAATGGTTCACCACCAACAACGTGTACACTCTGTGGATTCCAGGTTGGGGTGGGTCCTCACACACTGCAGCACACTACGCACACTACACGCTACATCCAGGGTAGATCTCTTGTCTGTGCCGCACTGTTTCACCAACACAATGAACTCTTTGTTGCTGTATATTCATCGGCAAATTGTACAACGTGAAACCCTGTAAGTTAGGGGTTGGATTACAGGTTCACGTGTGTGTGGCACAGTGCGTTGTGCTGGATGTCTGGAACAGTGGTGAGACGTTAAACGATGTAACTCAGTAAGTCTCTGTGTGTAGAACTAGGTGGTAAGAATTGTGCCAGTGCACTGAGTACGTAGACCTCCGTTCCACAACCAGTACAGTGTGATGCGGTACCACCTCACACCACACAGCACAACACATACATAGAACTGAACAGCCCTGCCTGACGTGTTGAGAAAGACGGCAGTGATTCACACACATACACACACACAGCACACCGCCACATACCGCACAACCCCCTTTTCTCAGTGTCAGTCCGTGTGGCACAGTTCCAGTGTTGGAAGCTGCTGTTCATGCTACACGTCTGCTGGTGGTGGGATGCACACGGCGGCGTGCCCTTGTTGAAGATGGGCCGGTGCCACACCAGTTTTACTGACCGTGAAAAATGTTCCTCGAAGTTCATTCCTCGCGCGTGAATTCTTGTCTCTCTCTCTCCGTGTGTGTGTGTGTGTGTGTGTGTGTATCTATTTCTCTGTTTTTGCATATTTATCTATCAAAGAAGGAATGACACAGATTGGCCTGGGAGTAAAACATTCACAATAGGATTTTACTGCAGAGCAAAAGCCTGCGGGTCATTTTGATTTGAATTCATTATTTATTTTTGGGAGTCGTGTGGAAAACCGTGGTTCGCGTGCCAGCCAATCAATGGTCAGTTGTCAAGTTTGCGACAGTACCAGAGGTCTACAGGTTTGTGCGCCAGAGGTGTAAAGGTCTGCGCGCCAGTGGAGTAAAATTCCCGGAAGATTTATACGCCGGAGAAAAAAAACACAACCTTCTAGAATGAGAAGTGTATATGTGGTCTGTAATCAATTTCTTGTACCATAAATTTACTCTGGAGTAAATTTCTCGGTGAGTGAAATTGTCGTGGTACACCGGCTGCAACTCCACAGCTTAAGGGGAGAGGGGAGTGGGGGCGGGGATGAGGGGAAGGTAGGGGAGGGGGGGGGGGAAGGAAATGGCTTCCGCGGTGCATTTTTGAACAACCGCAGTGTTATGTGTGTTACTTACCACCCCCAAGGTTTGCAAGCAGGTCAATGACAGCACATTAGTACAGTTTCAGCTTCAGTTTCAAGGTGATGTCGAAGAGTGCTGACTCATCGATACAACCTACAGTGTGTGTGTGTGTGTGTGTGTGTGCCGTGAGTGTGTTGCTCAAATTAAGTTGCCGCACTCTGGCTTTTCAATGATTGTTTCTTTTTAGTTTTTGTATCTGTATATTTGTGTGTGTGCCGTGCGTGGCGCTGTGTACACACATCTTCAGTTTTGTAGCACGCGCTAGCATACACAGACACACACACACACACACACACACACACACACACACACACACACACACACACACACATCGACACAGTGAGCACAACAGACACAAAAGTTTTAAGTTTTCTGACCCAGCCAAGTGTTGGAGATAACACGATGGCAAAGATATAAGCGCCAGATAATACAGGGTGCGATCGCCGCCGTGCGCGCACTCACGCAAGCACCCACTTACACACACACACACACACACACACACACACAACTCAGTTGGGAGGGAGAGTAGGACATGGGGGAGATGGTGGAAGTGAGAGTAGGACATGGGGGAGATGGTGGAAGTGAGAGTAGGACAAGGCGGAGATGGTGGGAGTGAGAGTAGGACAAGGCGGAGATGGTGGGAGTGAGAGTAGGACATGGGGGAGATGGTGGAAGTGAGAGTACGATAGAGGGGAGATGGAGTGAGATTAGGATATGGGGAGATGGTGGGAGTAAGAATAGGACAAGGGGGACGATAGTGGGAGTGAGAGTAGGACAGGGGGGAGATGGTGAGAGTGAGAGTAGGACAGGGGGGAGATGGTGGGAGTGAGAGTAGGACAGGTAGGACACACACACCTAGAGAGTGGTGAGGGAGTGATGTAGATAGATTTATATTTATTTGCTCATGTGTGCGTGTCTTTTTAACACACTGTTTATTAGATATATCATATTCCATGCATGATAAGACGATATCCTAAAGACTGAACAGAGATTTTGATCTTGATGAAGAATTAGACAAACCCACACGGGGAAGGGGAGATAAAAGGATCCCTAAACAAACCTAACAGGAAACCGCACCTACTTGGACATCCAACACTAGCGGTCGAAAACAACAGAAGAAAAGGACCAGGAGTCATGCCCTGACTCTGGGTGCCTGGAATATTCGCACCTTTTGGGACAGAGACGACAGACCATAAAGGCGCACAGCGCTCATTGCTTGAATGCTAGATCGCTACCAGGTGGGCATAGCAGCCCTGAGCGAAACCAGGTTTGCCGGTGAAACCCAGCTGGAGGAAGTTGGAGGGGGCTACACCTTCTACTGCATTGGGAAGCCAGAAGGCACCCCAAGAACCTCAGGTGTGGGTTTTGCCATACAAACCAAACTTGCACGACAGCTTGACAGCCTTCCACGTGGGATAAACGATAGGCTGATGACCCTGCGTCTGAAGCTGTCCGAGGATCGCTTCGCCAGAGTTATCAGCTGCTATGTCCTGACGATGACCAACTCTGATGACATCAAAGAAGCCTTCTATGAGGAGCTCAGCCGCATCATTTCAGCGGTAGACAGAAAGGACAGGCTAATTATCTTTGGGGATTTCAATACCCGCGTCGGCGTGGACTTCTCCTCGTGGCCAAAAGTCCGAGGACAGCACGGCACTGGCAAGTGCAACTCCAACGGACTGCTTTTGCTTTCGCTCTGCGCGCAGCATGGACTGACCATCACCAACACCCTCTTCCAGCAAGCGGACAAGTACAAGAACATATGGATGCACTCCCGCTCCAAGCAGTGGCACATGCTGGACTATGTGATTGTCCGGCAGAGGGACAGAGGTGATGTTTCCAGTACACGCTGCATGAGAGGAGCAGTCTGTTGGTCGGACCATCGCCTTGCACGCAGTAACATCAGACTTGCACGCAAGCTCCAACCAGTCAGGCAGAAACCCCCTAGGAAGCTGAACATCCACCGCCTCCCCATCACCAAAGACGTGCCGGCAAATTCTTCGCCCCCATCATACTGAACAGACTGGTTGATCATGTTTCCAACACTGTCATCCCTGAAGCACAGTGCGGCTTCCGCTCAGGCAGGGGAACATGTGACATGGTGTTTGCCGTACGCCAGATGCAAGAGAAGTGCCGTGAGCAGAACAAGGAGCTCCACGTGGTCTTTGTAGACCTGACTAAGGCCTTCGACACGGTCAACCGCCGTGGTCTGTGGAAGATCCTCCTAAAGTTCGGCTGCCCAGAGACCCTAATCCAGCTGATTGCGTCATATAATTAGGCTTCATTTTTTATTTTTTTTGTGCCCATCCCAGAGGTGCAATATTGTTTTAAACAAGATGACTGGAAAGAACGGAATTTTTCCTATTTTTATGCCTAATTTGGTGTCAACTGACAAAGTATTTGCAGAGAAAATGTCAATGTTAAAGTTTACCACGGACAAACAGACACACAGGCACAGACACACACACACACACACACACACACACACACACACACACACACAGACAACCGAACACCGGGTTAAAACATAGACTCACTTTGTTTACACAAGTGAGTCAAAAAGAAACTTCATTTAGTAACTGTGATTCAGTATGAGTGATTGAATCTTCAAGGTGGTCCGTTGTCCTTTTGTGTGTGCACGCTTAAGTGTGTGTATGTGTGCGTGAGTTGTTGGGGAGCGGGGGGATCGGGGGATTGAGGGGTGGGGGGGTGGGGGGGGGGGTGAGAAAGAGGGATGGAGGGAAAAAGGGTGAGTGCGTTGCATGAGCTTGCGGGTACGTGCATGTTTTACTTGCGGATACGTACATGTTTTGCTTGTGGGTACGTACATGTTTTGCTTGCCTGCACAGTACTGCGTGCATGTTTTACTTGCGGGTACGTGCATGTTTTGCTTGTGGGTACGTACATGTTTTGCTTGCGTGCACAGTATGTGTATGTTTTACTTGCCGGTACGTACATGTTTTGCTTGCGAGTACGTGCATGTTTTGCTTGCGGGTACGTGCGTGTTTTGCTTACGAGTACGTGCATGTTTTGCTCATGGGTATGTGTATGTTGTGCTTAGGAATACATGTATGTTTTGCTTGCAGGTCAATGCATGTTTATGTGTGGTGAGAAGGCCGAGAGGTGAGATGGTGGTGAGAGATGCTGCCCGGTGTGCCATGAGTTTCCCGCGGCAGAATGGTGCTCGCGATTGTTTGTACTGCCCCCATGTCCGAAGGGCTTCATTGCTGAATGGACATTAAAATAATTTTCATTGTCATCGTCATTGTCATTCGATCTCTCTCCCTCTCTCTCTCAACTTCTTCATTGCTTCTACAATTACTTAAACGGTGTTATTTCTACTGCTTTTCCTTAATATGTGCATGTTTTTTTCAAATTCAAATTTTATAGCTTGATCATTTTCATGTCATTTATTCTCTCTCTCTCTCTCTCTCTCTCTCTCTCTCTCTCTCTCTCTCTCTCCGAGTCTCTCTTTCTGTGTTCTCTCACTTAATCTGTCTGTCTCTCCGAGTCCAGTCTCTCCCTCTCCGACTGAGTCTTTCTCTCTCTCTTTCTGTGTTCTCTCACTTAATCTGTCCGTCACTCACTTCATTAATCACTCACACAGACGAATAACCAGAATATCAAACATTGCAGTGGTTTATTGGCTTGGAATGTTCTTTGACATCGATTTCATACTTCAAAATTATAACTCAGTTGTGTGGCGGCAGCACCCGGGACCGGCACCGTGATAAGCCAATCAGTATCTTTGATATTTCCATCTGCGAACACTTTGACGAAACGCTGAACTCCAGACACTAAAGTTAGTTTGTGGGCAGATATAAAGATCCATTCAACGCATCCACAATATAACTCACAGCACATCACAGAGTGATCTCTCATATTTTTTACTTGGCAAACGTCAAGTCGATGAGCGAAAGCAAGGGAAGCCACTCTTCGATTATAAGCATTGGGATGAATATCGGGTTGCTTCCCCCTACGACGACCCAAAGTCTGAACACGCGCACACACACACACACACACACACACACACACACATTTTCTTCTTCAGCGCAGTTGTCTTTATGTTTGCAAAGTTCTTATCAATTCTGTGACACGTCCGAAACCGAACACTTCAGTAAAAGAAAAGTACAAGTGCCTGTCAAAAATAGCAGTGTAGCTGACACACGAGGAAAAAATTCAGCTTTCAGGTCACAAACCCTTTGTCAATTTGTAGTTAATTTCAAGGGAGCGGGTGCAGAATAAAGGGATGAGAGGGACTCACTCAGCAAACAAAGGGGTGAGAGGGACAGCATCACAATTATCACGAAAGGGAGGGGAATGAGTGGGGTGTGTTGGCGTGTAAAAAACAACAAAAAACAGAGAGAGAGAGAGAGAGAGAGAGAGAGAGAGAGAGAGAGAGAGAGAGAGATGGACTGATAGATAATTTCAACAATAGTTGTTTCTCAAAAAGGCGTCATTGTGTTCGGACAAATCCTTATACGCTATACCACATCTGTTGATGGTGCTGCCATAATGTACTGTGTCCAGCAGTCGTCCATTATGTTTTACAGCAATGTGCCGTTTTAGTTTTTAATGCCCTGTGCCTTTTCAATGGTCTTTTGTTCATGTTGCTAGATCAACCAATAATGCAAACATCTTCAGTGCACCAAACAAACACGGCTATTTTGCCACCTTCTTTTTGTTAAAAGGAGGATGGTGAGTCAAAATATGTTTCTTTCTTTAACTAAAATAGAAAAAGAAAGAAAGAAAGAAAGAAGAAGAAGAAGAAGAAACAAAACCAGGGAGAACGACAGGAATAGGGTGCAAACCATGCCCCTCACCCCCGCTCCCCCTCCCTCCCCAAAAAAGTTTTTAGAAATTATACTCGAAAATATTCTCCGGTCACGTCCGAGGGAAAAAAATGAAACGAAAACGAAACGAAACGAATTTTCATTTCACCAGGGTAGTGGAGAAAGCACATCTGCTTAGTAACACCCAGCCCTCAAGGGCAAAACAACAAACGAGTATTCAAAAACACACACCCTGAAAACAGGAACAAAAATAAGACATATACGAAAAGAAAAAACGTAAATGAAAGGAATGGTAAGACCTATTTATGTACAAAAACTGACACACTTCACGTTAAAATAAAGGAAGGCACAGAAGAACTTGAAGAGGAAGAAATGGACTCTGGCACAACATGTACATGGACGAAGAAAACAATATAACTAGGTAACAACTGAAGACGGCGAAAAGAAACAGAAGGAAGGTGAACAGGAGAAAGAGTACAAGACCACGAGGAGTCTGATGACCATGATGTAAAAACTGTGTTCTGAAAGTGTTGGTTGGTTCGGTTCTATTCCAAGAGAGAGGGGAGCAGACAGGGGGATATAGGATCAACTAATGATGCACACACTCACTTGCTCTCCTCACACCAATAGCAGGGCCACATGGAGTGGTACAATACACACTAAGCAGTTCACCCTACTTAGCAAAAGCAACACACACTAAGGCAGCACACACTGCCTACTTCAAGTACTTCCTACAAGCAGCACACAGTGAAAACTTCACCCTACACCTAAAGCAGCACCTACAAGCAGCATCTACAAGCAGCACACCTGGAACACAAAACACAAAACCAAAACCCAGGTCAGGTAAAATCTCAAAATATCCTGACATCACTGACATGAAAGGCCTATACCCTCTCAGCACCTTTCATCACATGCCCACCAGTATGCACTCTTCTCACACATAGATCTACGTGTGGTAAAATAAGCTTCATTAAGCTTACCTGCCACCAACAGTGACATACCATACTGTGCACTATACCTATGACTGACCAATACAACCCAGAGTGTTCAACTCATGTTACCCATCACACAATAAAACTGTGTGTTATCATGACCAAACAAATCTCCTCTTTGCCTTCATAAAGTGTCCCACTGACACAAGTACATGTAAGGAAATCATTACTTCCAACATATCTCTGGTAAACAGCAATCAATGTGCAACAACATAGCACTGACCCTCAGTGCTGTCATAGTTTACCAACTCATTAATCACATTAAAATGTGCTTTCCCACTTTGTCTGAACAAAGTAAACCACTGACACATAGCACAACACCTACACATGTTACCACAACAACCAACAAATCAAACATGTGTTCCACAACACTTGCTGTTACCCCCATGTGCACACACATGAAAAACCCTCATTACACATTGACAGTGTGTTAGCCTATAGATCTGTTCATTTCACATTTAAGTGACGCAAACTACTATATACAAAACAAAAGTAATACATCAAAAATACAGAACAAGATATCTGTAACAAAACAGAAGAGGGGGAGGGAGGGGGGGGGGGTGACTCAAAAGATATAGGCCAGTACTTCCCTCCACACATTAACCCCTTTACTTTCCACAAGCCATAAGATCAACTTAAACTGGCTGTTCACTGACACAATACATAGTTTCCCAACACAACTAAATTATCAACACAACATAAAACTATTACAAGTCATGTACTCACAGCCCAACAGGGATTTCCTTATTCCTCACATCACTGATCAGTCAGTCACCCTGTGTCAGTGTTCAGTTCTTCTGGGAGACAGCTAAGAACTGGGTGTGCTGACTGGTTTTATCCCTTCCCACAACATACTGTGCATACCAATGCAAGCTACAACACTCACTCCCCCAACTTGTTGAACTGAAATAACCAGTCTTTGCTTGTCCTAATGACGCTACGTGAATGACTGAGAGATTCACTGCTTAATCCCGATTCATCCAATTCAACAGATTGATCTGATTTGCTACAATTCAGCCCACTTGTTTCTACACACATTCTGTGACAACAAGTTCACCCGTTTACGTCGTAAAGAGATTGGGGAGACAGAAGGGGAGGTATGACTTGAAAGACAGACCGCCTTACTGGGATTTCCGACATGCCGACACTAGCATGTTTTGAACACCCCAACACGGGGATTGCGGCAGACATCACATAACCGCACGTGTTTCAACGGCTAGGATCGGTGACGCGGTGTCACGGACCAAAGGCGCTGACTAGGGAGTAGGAGTGAGGAGGGGGGTGGAAGGAAGGAGGGTTGTGCGGTGTTGGCGCGACCTCAAAGACTGGACTTTGGACGGGAGCGGGAAGGGAGATAAGAAGGGGTTGGGGGCAGGGGGGCTGGGGGGGGGGGGGGGGGGGGGGGGGGCGGTGTAGAGATGGGGTGGGAAGGGAGACAGAGTGTGGGTGGTGGGGGTCACACTGCCGGCACACTATAACAATGATGATGGCAGAAGAATCTGATGATGATGATGATGATGACGATAACGATAATGAAAAAGGAAGAAAACGCAGAAGAAGAAGAAGATGAAGATGATGATGATGATGATGACATCAGCCTGGCCTGGTTGGCTGACCAGCACAGATGACTTTTTTTTTTAGTGAGGAGGAGTTGTGCAGTCCTTTCCCCACTCTCTCACCTACCGACGCTCACAGTCCCACAGATGATCCAGAACAAAAAACAAACAGAAAAATGCAAAAAAAAAAAAACCCAACAAAAAAACTCAACCAATTCTGACGCAATAGGCGTCAGTCAGACTATTACCCGAAAGCTAAGATGGTAATGAAAATGAGGGAAGACACGGTCAGAAAGATGGACAGGGAGTAAAACAGGAACCGATCGAAAGTGACGGCAACTTCCTTCCATGACATCTTTTCCTGTACTGACAAGGAGGCATCGTGCTCTTCGGGGTCCGACAGTCTGGTGTGCAGGCTTGGGTTGGAAGATTTCACCTTGGGGTTGAAGATTTCGTTGTGCGCTACATCACTGGAGAGGGAAGTCGAGATGGTGGTGGTGGAAACGGCTTGGCTGCGCTCTCTTGCAGAGAAGGGAGGGTGAACCGGCATTATCTGCACAAGTTGGTTTGATAAGTCAACTCGAGCAGCATGTGATGATGATGACGATTATGATGACGGCGACGATGACGATGACGATGATGTAATAATAATAATAATCCGATGAAGAAGAGGAAGAAGAAGAAGAAACAACTTGAAAGCATCAGCTGATGTGAGGAAGTGGTAACTGTTACATACTGATGACTGTGAAGATTGTGGCACTTATCTGCTGGTGGCAGCTCCTGTCGGAGTATTTGGGGACAACTTGTTAACTACTACCCCACATTGCCCTCTTTACCCACATATTCGATGCTTTTATAGGCATTATTCAAAACAATGAATTGGTTGGATGGAAAGTGAGTTACTCCAAAAGTGCATGTTTGATACTTGTTTTCTTTCTGTGCTGGTTTTAACAGTGGACATCAATCTAAGAGAAAGTGAAACAAAACAAAGTGCTTTAATCTGTAAAGGTAACACGTTAAAAAATAAAACCCGTTAGTCTGATAGACAGACAGACAGACAAATTGATGTAGAATATCGAGCTCGTCTTGATGATATAAGAAAAAAAAAAAAACCCAGTTACCTTTGGCATTCCCTGTGTTACATTTCAGACATCAGCCAAATGCATAGATGTGTATCTTGACCGAAACATAACTGTAACTGACACAACTCTGCTGATATCAGATAACAAAAGACAACAAGATCCAATCCTCCAAGGAACTGTTGACTGAGGAGCCAGACACAGGGGAAGCCAGTACAAAAAAAAGAAGAAAAAAAGATGAACTAACAACATCACAGAATGGATGAGAAAACCATTTGTAGAGACCAAGACTGACAAACAGCCGACAAACCTGGAGGGATCAGTACAGCGCCGCAATTACTTTTAACAGGGTCAAGAGAGAATGTTTAGGAGAAGAGAATATTTCTGAGAGAAAACAACCCCCCCAAAAAACAAAACAAAAAAAAAAAAAAACCAAAAGAAAACAAACAAAAAACCAAAAAAACAACAACAAAAAAAACAACAACAACAACAATAAAAAAAAACCCAACAAATAAAGATACACTGTTTTCTCTAAAACGTTTTGATTCTGGATAATTATTAACAAATCATTGATTTACATCTGTCATATCTTACTTGGTATGACATGGCAGTTTCATTCACATCTTTCAGTATCGTACCTGTTTCAAACACCTTCATTTACATCTCTCAGTATCTTACCTGGTATTGCAGGACTTCGATTCACAACGCTCAATTTCGTGCCTGTTCCCTGGAAACACCTTCATCGACACCTCTCAGTATCTTACCTGGTCCTTCCAGGGTATCTTGCACATCAGACGCTGCATCTGGAGAGCTATGGAACGTGTGCGAGGTCCCGGTGCTTTCTTCTCGTCATCCCTGTGGTGCAGGTTGAGAATCCACACGGACATCACCACACCCACAGCTGTCTGGGCCAGCAGCACATTCAGGTACATGGCCAGGATGGATACCTGCAATGTGAATCAAATAAAATATTTATATTACCTTTTTTAGAAAATAATTTCTTTCATTTCTCTTCTTCAGATTGTCAGTTTTCTATGTCAGATCCACCAAACAAGTGTATTTCAGAAGATAAAAGAGTGACTTTTGGTGAAGCAAGGGAATGAAATCACAGACAGAAAACACTGATGAAAAACAACAACAACAAAACAACAACCCCAAAACATGAACGAAATAAGTACATAAGTATTTTAGGATTTTAGGTGGTATCCCATCAAGGTGTCGGGCTTTTCCAGGCTCTGTTTGATTGCTGACTTACTTCACTTTTGGTTCAGGAGGCAAGTGAGGCAGTACTTCTATAGTGGTTCTTTGGGTCATGTTTTTTTTAATCACTCATTTAACCAAACGAAGGTGGCCTGTTCAGCAGCTGCTTAGAGGTGGTAATTTCATTAACTATGTGTGTCTGCTTTTCTGTTACAATTGTACCAGCAGATGGGCTGGAGTCATGGTATGTGTTCTTGGACCAAAAACTGTGACATGAAGAACCTTGGTTTTCTGTGTACTCTTTCAACTCTTTCAGCTGCTTAGCTGCCTTACATTGTTTGGCACTGGACCTGCACTTTCCAGCAGACGTGCCTGTGTTGGTCATGCTTTGACAATTCATCCTGTGACCTTATTTTGTTTCCCATTAAAACCCTGATGTTTCATTACAGGGTAAATGAGATCGTAGACTGGTGGTTGACGGCATGTTGATACTCGACAGATCAGTTGTTTTCATGCTAAGATCTCTGTATGACCAAATCTCTGTTTAACTCTGTCACACACATTGTCATCCTCTCTTCTGGCTTCTGATCGATGTGTAAAAAAAAAAGTACCCTGCTGAGCTGTAGGGTTCTGAATCAGGGATTATTTTTCTGACTGATTATCCAGTTTCCTTCCTTAATTTAATTTTTGGTGAGAGTTGCATATGCTCTCAGTCTGATGGTAGTTCTCACGACTGATACACAGGACAGTAGTACATATAGTCTGTCCGACAGTCAGCATCTCTCATTGCTCTGGTGATGCATCCATCCCCAATGTCGCATCATACTGTGATGATGTCAGCAATCCAGTGCCAGTGCTTTGAGCAGGAATGCATCAAGTATACTTCATGGATATCAGTCAACTTGAGGACGGTATTTGTCACAGAAAGCACTTCTTGTGTACACACTGGCTACAGAGGTTGTCCATTGGAAGTATCCTGCTAACTCCATGACAACCTACAACATATTTTCTTGGCGTTAGTTCCCTTGTTTCGTTGTTGTTAAAGTCCCCAGTGAGCAAGAGTTTACTTTTCTTGGAAACATAGTGGACTGAATCACAAAGCTTCTCACAGAATGACTCCTTGATGCAGCAAATCATTGTGGACTCTTCTGAGCTGATGAGAGTTAGGTGGCTCACTTTTCCAGGACTGTTCATGACACCTGAACGCAGTTCTTGATGCCCTCTGGCAGTGACTTCAGTTTCCAGGGTAATTTCTTGTTTCTGATTACTATTTTATGGTTCACGAAAGTTAAAGGAGTCCGAAAATATAGGTCAGATTTATCATGAGACGACAGAAAGAAACAAACAAAGAAGCAACGAAACACAAAATTGATAGATGAGAGAGAAACAGATAAAAGCCTGATTAAAAATATCTCTAATTGCACTGTGGGGTAAGAAGAGGGTAGGGTAGGGGTAGGACAGCCACTTAAATCTCCGGTTCACACTCACACTGTTGGAGGTTTTGGGCATCTGGTCGGACACAATGGTGAGGTAGACAGCAAAAGCCAGCAGCACCGTGATGCACGTGCCCATCTTCTCGCCACTGTCAGCTGGCAAAGCGAACACCAGTGTCGCCGTCAGAGACAGGAACAACACGGGCAGAATGATGGAGATGATGTAATACGTCGACTTCCTTTTCAAGGTGAGTTGGAAACCAATCCTGGACTTTTGGCTGATGAAAAAAAACAAACACACACACACACACACACACACACACACACACACACACACACACAGACACACACACACACACACACACACACACACACACACACACACACACACACATATATATATATATATATGTAGAGAGAGAGGGAGAGCGAGATATATATATATATATATATATATATATATATATATATATATATATATATATATATTCATACATATATGTCCATGGAACTAACCCTTCACAACAGGAGAGAAGTATATTTCCCTTCAGTTCTCCGGGAAATCATTAATGTGTAATGACAGGATACCAATATCCTTCCTTCCCTATCCGTGGGTAAAGAATTGGGATGTGTATCCTTCTCTTCACATCTAGAGATGCATAGTCCTCCCTCCATCTCTGTTGTTAACGACTGGAGTTGCTACCCTTCTGTTCACATCCGTTGGTAACAAGAAAAAAAATATACACTCTTTCCTCCATACCTATATCACAATATCTGCATGTGCGTGCTCTGTTGTTAACAACTGGAGCTGCTACCCTTCCTTTCACAACTACGAGTAACAAGAAAAAACAACAACACCCTTTCCTCCATATCTATGATCACACTATCTGCATGTGCGTGCCCCACTTACTCGCTGTTGGCTTCTAGCGTGGTGATGAAGGAGACGAGGTCCCAGGTGCCTGAGGGACTGTAGTAGTCCAGGTTGGTGGAGTAGCTGGGGTGGGCCAAGAGATCTATCTCATGGTGTCTGGACACCAGGGTGGTGAAAATGATGGTGCACACCTGAGTGTCAAATGGGTAATAGGTGACGTCGATGTCACAGGAGGTATGGTACACCCCTCCAGGTAACCACCTGACTGTTCCAGAATTGATCACACTGGAAATGATAAAAGAATTACACTGTTACCACAGAAAATAGCTATCGTTTACATGGATTAAAAGTTGAATTCAGTCAGTAATTACCATGACTGTATGAATGTTAATTTTTTTTCTTTGATGGATGTAGGAGACTTTGTAATCAGATCACTGAATGAAAGTTTTAAAAGTGAGTAAACAAGAAGAAATGATCTATTCCAAAGAAGAAGATACATCAAGAGGATAGATACAGCATAGTTTTGTTAAACGTTGTTTATATTATAGGATCAGCATACATATATAATAGCACAACGTCAGCTCTGCTTAAATTCAAACATGTTTCATTCAATGGTTGATATATTGGCGATAATTTGAAAACACTGTTCGGTATTTAGTATTTCATAGAATAAAATGAGCATGTTTCAGGCTTATCAGTCTCAACAGGCTTTGAAAAATCATTCAGTTCTGTACACTGGACACTCATAAACAATGTTCTAAACGCCTTTGGGTTTGGTGAAGATTTTGTGTAAGTAGATATGTACCGTTTATAAAGATATAAAATCATAGTTATAGAAAGTGATAAAGCAGGGGATACCGAATCTTTGGCTTGTAAGACTAGGAAAGATGGCGGTATTAAAGGCATTGGTATATGGAAAACTATTCAAGGTTATTCAGTTTGCTAATGGTACAACATTCACTTTACATGGGGATGAAGAATCGTACGAAACGGTATTCGAAACACTCAAAGCATTTGAATTATTTTCAGGGTTAAATCGTACTACGATAAAACATTGTGCTTGGGGCTAATAAGAACTTTAAAAGACTCAGTATCTTCCAGAAACTAAGATAAAATGAAAATGAAGCGGAACCCCCAAAATATATTAAAAAATAAAGAATAAAAGAGACAAAACTGAAATGGTTTCAAACTAGAATTTGTGCATATGATTTTAGATACAAACAAAGTTATGAATAAAATAGGTATTACAAACAGTGACAAGTGTAATCTCTGTAAAAATGAAACTGATTCCGTACAACACCGTTCATGGTTTTATCAATTCTTTCAGATTTTTTTTTAAAGTACTGGACAATGTTTTGAAGGACAAATCCGAAAACTTCTCACAATTAAAGTTAACTAAACATAGAACTTGTACTATGATGAAATGATGACATTACAAAAACAGATGAAATGAATCATTCGATCATATCATTATTTTTTGCGAAACATGTTGTCTAAAGTTGCAGTTCAGATAAAATCAGTCCACGCGTTGAGCAGTTTATAAAGAAACATTTATAAAGTAGAAAAATATGTGCATTCATTAGAAACGTTACCAACTTTTACAGGGAAATAACATCCATAAATGAGTTTTCTTGAAAAGCATAACTCATGATAATGCAAATATCATAAATGCATAAATGAGGGGGTGGGGGAGGAGGGGTTGGGATGGAGTTTTAAGGGGGATATAAAGAGAAAGGATAAACTATAACAATGGAATCAGCAGTAATTCATAAACATATGTGAAATAACAATTTTCAACATGAACAACAACAAAGTAAAATTGAGTATCGGTAAATCGCATCACAGAAACAGTTCTATTCGACTATGTAACAGCGATTCAGCAATTTCGAATAATAGAAATTGACTGGATATTGTCTCTTTTATGTTTTGTTCTGAAATTTTTGTAACCTTACATGTATTTGGAAGTAACCTGACAATTCTTTGACACTGAAACAAAATATGATTTCGTGTGATCTGTTTACCACAGACACAATAAACGTTTTTACTAAACTTTGTCTTGAAAGCATTGAGTCTTATACGAGACACCAGAGATATTACCAGTCTATGATAATACGATGAATAGTCCATCATTATTTTTTGTGTAATTTCAGTGATAAACCCCTTTTCCTTTGGGTAAGAAATCCTGTCAACTTTACTGGCTTGGCATCTGCTCCATATTGAAGGCTTGGGGAGTCTGCAACATTCTGAAACTGATTGTTGTATAGGAATTCCAAAGTATTCTCTATTCTTTATGCACCCATTTTTGGTGCTTTGTCAGCCATTTTCATTTCCTTTGATGCCAATATGAGAGGGTGCCCAGCAAAATTCTATGTTTATACCTTTGGCTGAGAAAATGTGCAACAAATAATGTATTTCAAAAAAAAATAATAAGGTCTGACCGGGTTTTTATATTAATTGATTCTAATGCTTTTAACACTGATTTTGAGTCAACCAGGAAAACTACTTTGAATATAGCTACTGGGAGATTCATCAGATATTCGCAAGCATTATAGCTGCTAATTCAGCTGTAAATATAGATAGCTTACTTCCAAGATAAAAATTAATGATCTATCAATTTTAAGTGTAGGAATTACAAAAGCTGCACCGGTGTTTTTGTTTTCAAGCACTGAGCCATCTGACACTTGAGGGTGGTTTTGATATTTTTCATTGAAACGGGTGTTTACATCCACTTTCGTGATATTAATATTTTCATCTTTTTTTTTCTGATCACAATAGTTTATATCAAAAGCTGGTTTCTGTGTCTCCCATAATGGTATGGGTGTGGAAATATAGTCAGCTGCCACGTTTTTTATGTGTATTCCCGAGCTTTCAGTTAAGTCAGAAGTATATGTAGCTATTGTGATTTGATATGAAGTAGTGCTGGCCCTTTTGGGAAGTCTGTATCTGATCTAATTTTCAACTCCTCTCCAATATAGTTATCACTTGTGCTAGCTCTTATCATAAACTTTGATGTTGCAAGTTTCGATATTCACCCAGTGGTAGAATTCCAGCTTCACTGTATGTGTCCCAGTTTCATGCGTGACTTGGGACACCTAGTGCAAGTTTATACGCTTTACAATCAAAACTTTGTAACTTGTTTAGTAAGTATTTAGGAGCACTAAAGTACACTTCTTCACCATATCTAAGTTTTCAATGCGCTTGCGTGTGTGTATGCGTGTAATATGTATTGTGCGATGCTGTTGTTATGAACGGAATATGTTTGCTGATTCATGGAGGTAATCATACGGCTTTTCTTTTCCGTTGTTTTGTCACATACGTTAATACCTAGCAAAGCGTCACAAATTTCATACTGATAAATACAATACTGCGTGTCACTTATTCTCACTAACTCCTTTCTTGTTTTCAAGATCTGATGGGTGTGTTTTCACCTTGACATTTAAAAAGTGAATGAAATAATTATAAGAAAGTTCCAAAAAGTCCATAGACGTGTTAATGTGATTATTGCATTGAGAAACACAAAACGCAAGCACAATACAAGGCGTGTAAGATGACAGAGCTGGTTATGTTACGCTGAAACAATCAACAAAGAAAACCCCCATAGACACAGGACGATCGGTATGCTCTTCAGGCCTGAACAGCAGATTGTGTTTATGCAATAATCCGGCTTTTTTTTTTTTTTTTTTTTTATAATGTGGTGTGGTGTATATGGACCCCCCAAAAATTGCATATCAGGACGCCTTTTTGAAATAAAAACAAAACACAGCCGAAAGCAGTTATTCACTTGTCATTTATCATATAGTTTTCACCACAAAACTCACTGGCTAACAGGATAACAGCACACAACTGTCATTGAGTATACAGGTCACAATACACAATAACACAAGCTGACATTGTACATGTAGGATACACCTAAACGTTGACACTGAAAGTTACAACAAAAGTACAGTCAAGTCCCAAGAATGTGGCAGTAGACTCTTAATTTTGCCGCCCAAACACGATACACTTCAGGTATACAATGAAAGAGCGTATGAACGTCACTTTGTCTCTGTGTGACGACATGCATCCAAATAGTGCCCCCATGTTCATTTGTAATGATATGAACCCCTAATCTCGGTGTTGTTAGTTCTTGCAGCGTTTGGAGTGAAACAAGGCCTGACTAAGCGCGTTAGGTTACACTGCGGGTCAGGCATCTGATTAGCAGATAGGGTGTAGCGGACATGGGTTTGTATAAACGTATTGACGCCTCCTTGAGCAACTGAATTAAACTGAATTTACTCAAGACACTGCAGCCATTGAAAACATGTATTTGAAGTGTTGTATTCAGCTGATACAGACTGATATCATTTACACAGTCAGTGGGTGTCTGCCTAGAAACATGGTTTGTGAAAGTCATCAGTTGGGAAATAGCATTCTGTATTTGAAACAGCTCGGTTGAAATCTGGCATTCCCGGCCGTCAGGAATGCATGGCAATGATAACAAATGATCGTTTAAGATCTGGTTTTGGTGGTTAATTTCAGACATCGTGGCTAAAAGAGTTCTGAATCAGGTCCTTTACTCGGGCATCTAAAAATTAGTAGCCATGAAATTATATCATCATGGTGTTGAAACGTCTTACAGAAACATGCTCAAGTTTCATGGGAGTTTTTACAAAATTGTGTCCAAGTTGTATGGAAGCTGCAACACGATGATACTCGCGCTTCAAGAATAGTCGTAAAAGAGATGTAATTTTCTTCTTCTTCTTCTTCTTCTACGTTCGTGGGCTGCAACTCCCACGTTCATTCGTATGTACACGAGTGGGCTTTTACGTGTATGACCGTTTTTACCCCGCCATACAGGCAGCCATACTCCTTTTTCGAGGGTGTGCATGCTGAGTATGTTCTTGTTTCCATAACCCACCGAACGCAGACATAGATTACAGGATCTTTAATGTGCGCATTTTATCTTCTGCGTGAGTATACACACGAAGGGGGTACAGGCACAAGCAGGTCTGCACATGTGTTGACCTGGGAGATCGGAAAAATCTACACCCTTTACCCACCAGGCGCCGTTACCGAAATTCGAACCCGGGACCCTCAGATTGAAAGTCCAACGCTTTAAATACTCGGCTGCTGCGCCCGTCAGAGATGAACTCGAATTCCAGCATCGGTGCTGAAGATAAAGCATAGAGTACAATATGGAATTTGGGGTACATTCATACAAAATCTGTTATGGCAGTAAAAAAGGGATTTGAGAGAGAGAGAGAGAGACAGACAGACAAACAGACAGACAGACAGACAGACAGAGACATACAAACGGTGGCACAGACAGGCAGAGAAGATGTGGAAGAGAGAAGAGAGACAAGGAAAGACTGAGAAACAGACAAAGGACAGACGGACTGAGGTGAGAACTCACTATAAATACTGACGATCGAAGCCGAGTTCATTCAGGTTTTCCACAGAGTTGGAGATGGTGACGTCAGGTACCCAGACGTACTTTTGCGGGTAGGCGAAGTACTCGGTGTTATTGTAGGATGCTTTGTTCCAGGTTAGACGGTGGTCTGTCCAGCTCAAGTACAGTTTGGCAGAAAAGGCTAGGGACTGGTCAATCTCGTTCAGTTCCTATTCACAGCAAACACAGATCATCCAGCTCTAATGCTCTGCTAACGGCTCCAGAAACTTCAGGAACCTCACATGAAATGATTGATGATGTAGTGCAAAGAACGAGCAGGTTAGTCAATGTTCTTTCCAAAAGCACACAGACAAACGCATGTTGATCCATGTTGTTATGTCACAATTCTATCTGATGTCTCAGAGGAAACGTGCCGCGCGCAAAGCACGAGCTACCTCCACTTCATGTCCCACACGTGGGCAAGCTTTCCGGGACCGGATTGGCCTCACCAGTCACCTCCGGACCAGTCGCAAGTCCATCTGCCTTTGAAGTCGTGGTCGTCTTCGGATCCGAAGGAAGAACAAGATGGAATGTCGCAATAGTGACATAACAGAGCGGTCACACCTGTGTTATGACAGATGGCGATGAAATTCTCTCTCCCTCTCTAGTATACATATAAAAATGTACTCATACTTTCTGCACATGTGCATTCTGTATATATGTTTCTGAACTGGTTCCACCAGTGTTTGATTTAGTAGTAGTAGTAGCAGTGGTCGTAGCAGTAGTAGTAGCAACAGCAGCAGTAATAGCAGTAGCAGAAGTAATATATACTTCATTCTTCTGTGCTCTGTATTCTAGTCCAAGCATCTCCTATTCGAAAACAAAAAGCTGGTGAGGTGAATGACGTAAGAAGCTTCAGTGAAGGGGATCAGAATGGACAAAACACAAACCAAAAAACCAACCAACCAACCAACAAAAAACAAACAACAACAACAACAACAAAAACCAAGCATTAAACGAAAAACCCCTAGCATTAATTACAGATTAATTTCCCTTTTTTACTATCTGCACCAGAGACATGCAAAATAAATATAACTTCCATGCTTAGTAAAAGAAGTTCCTGTTTGAACAAAAAATGATAAAAAAATGACTGCTCTTGTTGTTGTGTCAGAATATCAGATCAAAGTGCCAAGTTTAGAGAATAAAAAAAAAAATATATATAACAGTAAATTCAGTTTGCATATACTTTGGTTTCTTTTTTTATTTTTTTGTGCCCATCCCAGAGGTGCAATATTGTTTTAAACAAGATGACTGAAAAGAACTGAATTTTTCCTATTTTTATTCCAAATTTGGAGTCAACTGACAAAGCATATGCAGAGAAAATGGCAATGTTAAAGTTTACCACACACACACACACACACGCGCGCAGACAACCGAACACCGGGTTAAAACATAGACTCACTTTGTTTACACAAGTGAGTCAAAAACCAAACCAATAAATCAACAACAACAACAAACAACAACAACGACAACGCTTCATTTTTTTCCCACCCCATTCTTGGGACTGGAGGATAGTGACGAGGAGCAATCACTGTTGCTACAGTCTTTACATATGTATTCTCTCTTGTCTAAACAAATCATACCGTCAAACCCTTTCTACTTCAGCAAAGATATCTAATGAATGACATTTCAATGAGGCAGTTGAATAATGAATGGATTCTCTGAAATTTGCAGGTGTCATGGCGGGTGTCAAGTATTTGTAGATAATTTTATGACACTTGACTGTTACTAACCTGATTCACGCTTTGTTTGAACGAATACATCTTTCAAACTGATATCATTATTATTATTATTTTTTTAAATTATATATATATACAAAACGGTATAGCAGACAAAAAAAACAACAAAAAAAAAGAAAAAAAAAGAAGAAAAAAAAAAGAGTTTTGCGAATATTGGGTTGCTACAACTAAACCAGCTTGAGGTTATTTCTAGCGGATCAAATAGAAAACATGCAAAGCTATACATGTGAGTGGATGAAAAATGTCTTGTACTGGGCTGATGAACATGTCTCATATTTTAATCATTCTTATGTTATTTTTATAAGTAAAGGAAATTTCCGTGTTTTCTCAAACACAAATAAAATCGTAGTGCTACCAGGAAGACGAAAACATGATAGGAATGGAACAGGATTGTTTCTTCCAGTGCTACGTTTTCTTGTTTATGTGCTTCACGACTGAACTGGTTCAACAGGTCAATGGAATATATCAAAAACAATCTCAAGAGGGAGGTAAAGCTTTTCGGTGTATTTCAACAACACCAACCCCTCCCCCCCCCCTTAGTTTTCTCCCCTTTCAAAACACCCCTTTTTTGCCTTTCGTTCTGATTGTACTGTCAACCGAAATATATGAAATAACTGCATTACTTAATATTATCATTTCTATAGGAGGGGGAGCGGGGGGGACGAGGGGGGAGAGGTGGTGACGGGTGTTTGCACGTCCACACGCGCGAGTGTGCGGGTGGGTGAGTTGGTACGAATAGAATAGAATAGAATAGAATAGAATAGAATAGATTTTATTGTCATGAAACCGTAAGGTTTATAAGACACAAGTGCAATGGTAAATGAATGAACGAATGAAAAACACACAATTTATCAATCAGTTAATGCGGTAAATTGCAGCAGCATTCATACACAAATTTTCCTAATCTTGTTTGTATATATTCATCATCTGTTAGCATCACCTGACTGGGAATATGTCCTGTGTTATTCGAATTTTGAATATCCTTTAAAAATTGTTGCCTTAAGGTTTTATATTTAATACAATGATCAAGAAGATGGATTTCGTCTTCCAGGATGTTATACTTGTTGCACAATCTGTCTTCTTGTGGAATATTTAAATATCTACCTTTAGGTCATGCGCGCTTATTCTGAGTTTCGTTAAAGCTTGTCTGTGTTTTGTATCTGATATATTTAAAAGATAGGTTTCAGTTTTGTACTCTGCTACAATCGTATTGAAAAATTTTAGCTTTAATGTTTTTTCTCTTTTCTCTTTCCAGTATTTCGTGTGTGTGTGTGTGTGTGTGTGTGTGTGTGTGTGTGTGTGTGTGTGTGTGTGTGTGTGTGTGTGTGTGTGTGTGTGTGTGTGTGTGTGTGTGTGTGTGTGTGTGTGTGTGTGTGTGTGTGTGTGTGTGTGTGTGTGTGTGTGTGTGTGTGTGTGTGTGTGTGTGTGTGTGTGTGTGTGTGTGTGTTAGAATGTATAAATATGTATGTGAGAGATTTTTTTTATATATTTTTTTACACGGACTGTTTTATGAAGAAATGTTGCAGTTTGTTTACTCAGTTGTCCATCTGTTGTGCTTTTGTTGTTGTTGATGAGTTGTGTGTGCACGCGCGCTCGCGCGCGCGCGCGCCCGCAAGTGTGTGTGTGTGTGTGTGCTAGTGTATGTGGGTGGTTTGGAGGTGTGAGTTTTTTTTTTTTTTTTTTTTTTTTAAATACGTACATTTTTACATTTTCAGGTTTAATTTCTTAAATGTAATAATGTACATACGTTTATACTAGAAATGTTTGATGAATATTGCTTTATCATGTGATGTTGTAGCCTGTGTGTTTCAATTGTTGTCATTCGTGTGTGTGTGTGTGTGTGTGTGTGTGTGTGTGTGTGTGTGTGTGTGTGTGTGTGTGTGTGTGTGTGTGTGTGTGAACGTTTGTTTCATCTTTCTAGTTTTGATTTGTGTGTGTAATGTGGGGTGTTTCTTCAGGGAAATGCTTAGCAGGAACTTTTATTTTATTTTATTATATATATATATGTGTGTGTATATGTATATGTATGTATGTATAAATATATATATATATATATATGTGTGTGTGTGTGTGTGTGTGTGTGTGTGTGTGTGTGTGTGTGTGTGTGTGTGTATTTTTTATATGTAATGTCGCAGTAGTTTGCATTATTTGATTGTTGATCTGCGTTCGTGTGTGTATTGTGCCTGTAGGTGCGTGTATGTGTGTGTGTCACTAAGTGAGTGCGTGAGTAATGTGTTTGGGTATGCGGCTTGTGTTCGTTGGTGCATGAGTGCGTGAGTGCGCGCGCGCGCGCGCGTGTGCGTGTATGTGTGTGTGTGTGCGCACGTTGTGTGTTTTGTGTGTTTGTATGTATGTATGTATGTATGTATGTATGTATGTATGTATGTATGTATATACCTACGTATATATGCATGCGTATGCGTGCTTGTGTTCTTTCAATTTCAATTGTCTACTTTGTTGTTGTTGTTATCATTAAAAAACAAACAAAACCTGTTGCATTTCTTGATTTAATCAACTGACATGACCTATTTTAATTGTTCCCTCTCACCTATGTTTCAGATTATATGCATATGTTTGTGTGGGGATGTTTAAGTGAATGGGTTTTTTTGGTTTTTTTTTGTTTTTGAGTGTGTGTTTTTTTAGTGCTATTGTAAAGCGCATAGAGCTTCAAGAATATGCGCTATAGCAAGAAGTCTTAACAAATAAATAAAATAGTAAAAACAAGACTTTTATCGTTTCCTTTTTGACATAGAAATGTCTATCTTTGATGTGCCATTAAATCAACAAATCTCTACAATATTTCAAACATATACAAAGCAAGAAAAAATAACAATGACAACAACAAAAGCAACAAGGAAAAGATTATAAAAGTTAGAACGACCTATTAAATAGATATACAAGACGGCGGCAACAACAAAACCATAAAACAACTGTGGTAGAAACAAAACAAAAACAGAATGACAACAAGAAAAATAACAACAACAACAACAGGGACAAGAACAACGATGACAAACATGTTTTACTTCTACAAAATCGTCATGTTTGGACTCAACGAAAATTGCATTTTTTTTCCTCACCTGAATTGAGGTCAACCATATGCCCATATACACGGAGGTTGGTGTGGTGTCGTCAACGAAAGGACGCAAGTTGACCTCGTAGGAAGAAAAGAGACTGGTCACCAAAGTCTGCAGGTTACTGTAAGTGGCCCCTTCCACACCACCTTTCAGCAGCACGCTGACAGTCACCACAAGCACCGAGAACCTACCCAGTGCTGTCATGATGTCACAGATGGCTTCAACAGCACCAGCTCGATGATCCTTTCAGCTTCTGAACCCGTCACCAATACCAGTTGGTCTAAAGACTGACTCCAGTAGTAGTTCAGAAATAATGTGAAAAAAGAGCACTGTGAAAACTAAATTGTCAAAGAAATGAGAAATGAATGATACGATTTTAGTCCATCAGTTGGTGGTTAGCATGTTGCTGTATTAAAAAGATCTGTACCAGTGTTTTAGGATGTCAGAAGTTATCGACAGATGCTGTTTATAACGCAGAAATTTCCTGTAAGAAAAAGCTTCTTTTATTTTTAATTATTTTTTTTTCTCCGATCAATCTTTCTTTTTGCGCTCGGGTTCCGGTTCGAGTTCGTGTGGGCTGACGTAAAATTTCTCTCTCCTCATTTTTAACAATAATTTTCTATTTTTTCGTTCAGCAAACCCCAAACTATTCAAAAATAATTCAGAGAAGATGTATCGATTTCAAACAATGTGTTAAGGACATTTTCAACCGGATTAGCTCTGTTTGCAAACGAAATTAGCTACAAGGCTTGTAAGCTGTTTACAAACGAACTCAGAGAAGAGCTCAGCCATAAAACTTCTCAAGACTTTCTTTAGCAGCATTCCATCATCAAAGCTCATGCTTCGCCCTTCGCCTGTGCCCTCACTGTTGGACTGGTGAATATGTGTTCCTGGACTTCTTCAATCGCACAAACACAAGATTTTGACTGTGAGTACACCTATTTTGTTTCTCTTGGACATATCCCTTATTCAAATGGTCATTCTGTCCACGCCATCACTGGTGACATTATCATCAACCTGCATCAACCACCACCATGTCTAAACGATGTTGTCCTGGCCCTGACCCGTGCTGTGCTTGTCTCTGCATCCATCACTCATGATATTCTACACAACCCTAACACTTTGCTGCCTCCTGGTGATCGTCCCTGCTACTCGCACAATGAATTGGCACATGGCAACTAGTCCTCTCAGCACCTCTCATGGCTCGAACATACCAAGTGCAAATAACTCTTCTGTTGCCCCCTGTGGGATTTGTGACAGAACTGTGGGTTGGGATGACCGCAGCGTGGAATGTGAGACTTGAGGGAGGTGGTTCCATGCATCCTGCGAGAACATTGATACTCATACCTATACTGAGGTTGGAGCTTCTGATGTTAGCTGGCATTGTGAACTTTGCCAATCACCAAATTACAGCACTGTGGCCTTCGACCTTCACGGTGTGGATCAGGAAGTATACAGACACAACTCTGCTGCAAACCACTCAGACTTTACCTTTCACTCAGATGACTCTTTTCACCCTCTCCACTGCTCTTCTCCGACTCGTCAGAATCAACAGAACAAAAATTCAAACCGCCCCCTCTGCATCCTGACTGTAAATGTCCAGTCAGTTGTCGGAAAAGTGCCTGAGATCAGCAACCTTCTCCAAAGTCTCCACCCGGACGTTGTCCTCGGCACAGAGACATGGCTGTGCCCAGAAATTGCCTCCAACGAGATCTTCCCTCCTACATTCAAAATCGTCAGGAAGGATCGAAACAGGAATGGAGGAGGCGTCCTCATTGCAGTCGCCGACAACCTTGTCAGCATGGAGGAGCCCAGCCTTGACAGGCCTGACTGTGCGATCCTGTGGGCCAAAATCAAGCTCAAGGGCAGAGGCATTTGCTGATCGGCAGCTACTACCGCCCACCCGACAGCGACACTACAAGCCTGAAGGAGGTGACAGAGTCAGCAAGATCTGCAAGTGGGGCAGGCAATGCCATCGTCGTACTTGGCGGTGATTTTAACTTCCCTGGATGGGATTGGAAGAAGGTGCTGAAGAAAGGGGCACCGTATACACGTCTACACCAGGAATTTAGGGACATTATCGATGACCTTGGCATAGACCAGATTGTTGAGAAGCCCACCAAGGGAGACAACATCCTCGACCTGCTGGTAACCAACCTTCCCAACATGTTCCCCCGTATCGAAATTGCACCCGGCCTCTCTGACCATGACATAGTGTATTCAGAGCTCCAGATCAACGCCGCCCGCGCCAATCAGACGGTGCGCCTTGTTCCCTACTACGGCAGAGCTGACTGGGACGGCCTCCGGAAGGCAGCACAGGAGCTCACCAACACCATCCTTCATACCCACTCCGACTCGCCGGATACTGAAGCGATCTGGACAGCCCTCAAAACAGGCATCGAGTGCGTTGAACCGTTCGTTCCGAACAAGAAGCTCGGCCAGAGGAGAAATCCACCATGGATAGACTACCAGACACTAAGGCTCATCAGACGCAGACACAGAATTCACAAGAAAGTGAAAAAAAAAAAAAAAAAATCCTGGCAGGTAAGACCTCTATGACGCATTCAAGTCACTCAAGAGACAGGTGCAGCAAAGACTCAGGAACCAGTACTGGAAATACATTCAAGGCATCATCTCTGAAGAGCAGCCAAAGCAGCCCATTCCTACAAAACACTTCTGGTCATTTATTAAATCCAGACAGAATGAAAACTCCGGTATCTCGCCCCTAAAAAAAGCAGGAAGACTGGTCACCAGTGACCCCCCCTAACCCCCCCCCCCCCCCCACAAAAAAAGAAAGAAAAAAAAAAGCCGAAATACTAAACCGCCAGTTCCAGTCTGCCTTCAGCAGTAAGGAACACTTCACTGATGAAGAGTTCAGGGTCAGATGTCCCATGCCACCACGTGACCCTCAGCAGCTCCTGTTAGAGCAGGTACACGTTACGACTGCCAGCGTCGAGAGACTCTTACGTAACCTCAACACTTCCAAGGCGTACGGCCCAGACGGGATCAGCCCCAAGTCTTGAGAAAGCTAGCGACGGAACTAGCCCCATCGCTCACGCTATTATACCAGGCATCCCTCGACTCGGGGTTGTCCCTGATGACTGGACGACTGCCGACGTGTGCCCTGTCTTCAAGAAGAGGGAGCGATATAATGCAGAGAATTACAGGCCCATCTCCCTGACAAGTATTCCGTGCAAGCTCCTGGAGCACATACTGGTCAGCGAGATCATGGCGTACTGCGAAGAGCACCAGATTCCGGAAGGGTGGCTCATGCGAAAAGCAGCTACTTGGCTTTCGTGGACGAAGTGTCTGAGGCCCTCGAACAGGGATACCAGGAGGACTTACTTGTCTTCGATTTCTCGAAGGCTTTCGACAAAGTAAGGCACAGCCTCATGACCCACAAGCTTCGGCACTACGGCATCAGCGGGAACATCAACACCTGGATCCAGAACTTACTCAGTGATAAGAAGCAGTCCGTAGTCGTCAATAGGTCCAGGTCAGAGCTTGCTCCAGTAGAGTCAGGAGACCCCCAGGGTTCCGTCCTTGGGCCGAGCCTGTTTCTACTCTACATTAACGACCTACCTACCGGACTGTCTACCAGGGCCAGGCTCTTCGCTGATGACACCGCCTGCCACAAAGACGTCAAGACAGCCGAAGACCAAGTGGATTTGCAAGCGGATGTGGACACACTAGTTTCCTGGGAACAGCACTGGATGATGTCTTTCAAACCCCAAAAATGCTCCATGACCCACCGCCGGACAACTCGGAAGCACAGTTACCAACTTCACGGCCACCCACTCCAGGAGGAGACCCAGGTCAAGTACCTCGGCGTCACACTCACCAAGGACCTGAAGTAGGCCCCGCATATTTACAGCATTACTAACAAGGCGAACCAGACACTAGGCTTTGTGCGCTGCAACATCAAGGTGCCCAGTAAAACCATCAAGACTGCAGCTTACAGGGCCCTCGTCCGCCCTACCCTTGAGTATGCCAGCTGCGTGTAGGACAGATACAAAAATGGTCAAAATGTCTGCAACAAAACCGTTCTTTTCACGATAAAATAGAATCAATCATACTGATCACGCTGATATAAACTTGACCGCTGTAGGTGGGCGGGAACATGATTAGATTTTTTATTTTTTAATAATTATTTCTCACACATTTGGCCATGAGAGAGCGCCTTACAAAGATCCGCAAGGCATGAGCAAGCGAGGGTTACGCAAGCGCGGTATGAGGGGTCGCCAGAGGAAAGCGTTTAGCGCGGTACAGTACTTGTGGCTGACAGCTGCCGCGCTGATGCTATCCTATAACTCCGTTAGTAGGTCACTGTGGCAGATGACAGATGCCGTACAGAAAATAAGAGAACTCTTTGGGGTCAAAAGGAAACAAAATTTTTGATTTCATCTATTACATACTAAATTGGTAGAAAACGCAAGTTTGCTTTTATGAATGTTTTACAGTTTCTTGCCAGTCCTGACATTTCATAAAGAATGAATTCGGTATTATACCGACTGCAAAGGTGAATTTACGAAGGCAGCATGGCATCATTTAGTTCGCAGGAACAATTATGTTGTCATTTTACGCAATGCACAACTTGGAAATACTTCATGTGTAGTATATGAATATCTCAATACCTGTTAACTAGGTTTGTTTCACTGAACAATGTCGGAGCACTGTCCAGACAATTAATTCAGAAAGCATGGAAGGCAGATGATGGCAAAATCGACCAACATCATGTCTTGATGTAAAAAGAACGGTATGAAATATATATTTTTCTTTGGAAATGAAGCGGTATTTGCAAATGTGGCTCACGAACCCTGCCGCAGTAGACACGTCGGTTTAGCATTGGAAAGAAAATGTATCTGGCTGGAGTATGAAGGTGGCAAAATGAAGTGCATCAGATAGTCATGAAGAGCAAGACTGCCTGGAAAATGAAAATGGGTCAGTCTCTAGAACTTTGTTGGAAATGGGGGTCTCTCAGTCTGATTCAGTATAAACATGTGTTTAGAATGATTATTCAAATGTTTCACATGTTATCAGGATTGCAATTCAGTAGAGAAATGTCTGCAACAATTTTGTGGGAATATGGTTTGTTCTTGTGTCTTAAATGTGTTGAAATTTTTTTTTTTTTTAAACATCCAAAATTTCGGCGCCATTTTGTGACATGGCAATGTGTCTAAACATGAAGTGGTCAGAAACAAATAAGTACAAACCTGATTAAAATCCAGTACATACAGACCTGATCTATATTCATTCGTTGTGATAATAAAACATTAATCATCAGTAAAAATGGTACATTAAGTTTGAAATATTACGCAAAAAACCCGCGTGACAGACGTAAACAACCCATTCCTCTTGACGTATTTTTATTCATTCAAAGGCAAGCACATTCATGAATACATACACGTTCTTTACTTGCAACAGGTGGTCAACACATCTACCTTCTGCAGCACATACTCATTTTCTGAAAAAAAAGGACTGTTCAACTATTTAAATGCAATCGACGTCGCATATTAATTTTCAGTTCCGCTTTTCTGTGTTACTTCAGTGCATGTAAATGACCCAATAAAAATATACATATAAACAAATTTAGAACTGTTTCCACATAAATCATGCGGATTCTTCGCGGGAAAGCGTAAATCGGTTTGACAAACACCCTTCAATCGTGTGTGTTTGAACACAGATTCAGAGAATGTGTTGTTTCCGACAGCGTGTGAGATGTTACACGGAAATCTCTGATATGTTCATTCGCACCCCGTGGTTGCTATATTAAAAACAACAACAACAGCAACAACAACAAAACTGTGTATGTTAATTTCGTCATTGTTATGGTTTGTTTGTACATTTATCTCTGATCCGATTAAGTTTAGACACAATCACTGTTTCTGACACATGGCGAGATGCGGTAATATACGGATACTGGTGTAAGATTTCGAACCAAGTCAACGCATGTAGTTCAGTAAGACTGTTTTCAGTTGAAGACTTGTTGCATCAAAAGTTCCAAACAAGAAAGTTCACAGTAGAAAATCGCCCCCTTAAATTACCTTGATTTTGGTTTTTGCTGTCTGGTGAAGTTTTATCACGAAATGATGTAAACTAGTTTATCAGTTCACAAGACAGACGAAGTGTGGAACGGAACACTGGGGAGAATTGATGTGAAAATGGAGTGCCTGCAGTGTTTCTGAAAAATAATTTCATCCAGGGTGGGCGAGTTAGTTTAGGTATTTTGGGTTCCATGTTACATACGTCATGAGGTTTTAGGTAATCATTAATAAAATACATAATTTTGCACAGGCTTTGTTTGAATGCATTGCATTGGCTAAGGATTGCGTGATATATTCATTACTATCATTACTATAAATCCAGTAATTCAAACATCTGCGTCGGGAAAGTTAGTTTAGGTAACTTGGATTCAATGTTACACGTGTTACAAGAAAGTTTTACATAATCATTAATAAAATTTATGATCCATTGTTATCATTATGATTATTATTTATACCCCACGCTAAATCGACGTCTACTGCACCAGGGTTCGTGAGTCACATTTGCAAATACCGCTTCATTTCCAAAGAAAAATATGTATTTCATACCGTTCTTTTCACATCGAGACATGATATTCAATTTTGCCATCATCTGCCCTCCATACTTTCCCAGTTTATTGTCTGGACATAGTGCCGATAATGTTCACTGAAACCGAAACGGGTTAACACATATTTAGATATTTATATTCTACACGTTAATAAGCGGAGCATGGAGTATATCCATGTTGTGCATTGTGTAAAATATCAACAAAATTGTACTTACGAACTAAATGATCCCGTGCTGCCTTCGTATATTCACCTTTGCAGTTGGTATAATACTGATTTCATTCTTTATGATATGTCATGAATGGTAGGAAACTGGAAAACATTCATAAAAGCGGATTTGCGACTTCTACCACTTCAGTATAAAATACATGAAATTGAAAATGTTTGTTTCCTTTTGATCCGAAAGAGCTCTGTTCCTAGCTTACTGTTCAGATTCAGTGACCTGCTCACAGATCAGTATCAGTGCGGCAGCAGTCAGTCACATGTACTGTACCCCGCTGAACGCTTTCCTCTGGCGACCCCTTATACCGCGCTTGCGTAACCTTCGCCTGTGCTTGCCTTGCGACCCTTTGTAAGGCGCTCTCGCACAGGCAGAAGTAATAAAAATATTCGATTCTGAACATTAAAAATCAAAATCTACGTATGTTCCCGCCCCCCTATAATGGCCAACTTTATATCAGTGTGATCAGTATGATTCATTCTATTTTATCGTAAAAAGAACGGTTTTGTTGCAGACATTTTGATCTAACGCAAATTTTAATCTAAATTTCCTGGCCTAGTGTGGGATCCCCACACCACTGAAGACATTAACACCATCGAAAAGGTGCAGCGTAGAGCAGCTCGCTGGGTCTCACACCGCTTCCGCCAAACCTCCAGTGTGGACGACATGCTCCTTGACCTGGAATGGCCAACGCTGCAAGCCAGACGGAAGCGTGCGAGACTCACCATTTTTTACAAGGTGCACAACGGCCTCGCACATGTTGACTCCAAACACCTTCCCTCTGTCAGCCGCCTCAGTCACAAAACGAGAAAGTCCCACCCCCTGCAATACGACATCCCATCCAACAGGACACAGTGCCGGCAAATGACATTCTTTCCTACAACCATCCCGGAATGGAACAACTTGCCAACTGAAGCCGCCACTGCGCCATCCCTGGCAGCCTTCCAGGCCAGGGTGACCAACCTCTGATCAGATTCAAACAACAGCCATCT